>NW_022436973.1:21965215-21981762 GCF_009761245.1 Sapajus apella | reverse complement strand
AAAAAAAAAAAAAAAAATTCACATCAATGAGTTTCCAGCGGAGCACCAACAGAGCTCCAAAAGGCAAGCCCTGGCTGGGCATGGTGGCTCACACCTGTAATCCTAGCACTTTGGGAGGCCAAGGCTGGAGGATTACTTGAGGTCAGGAGATACCAGCCTGGGCAACAGAGTGAGACCTTGTCTCTATAAAAAAATTTTAAAAATTAGCCAGGTGTGGTGGGGTGCACCTGTAGTCCCAGCTACTCAGGAGGCTGAAGCAGGAGGATCACTTGAGTCCAGCAAGTTGAGGCTGCAGTGAGCCAAGACTGCGCCATTGCACTCCAGCCTTGGGGTCAGAAAGAGACCTTGGCTCAAAAAACAAATAAAAAGGCAAGCCAGGCTGCCTCCATTGTGGGGTCAGGCCCCACCCTATGTGGATAGAAAGTGGGAGGTAGGTGGGTGGGAAGAGGGGGAAGAGGCCAATGTGAGGGGCAGGGAGTGGCTGTGGGCAACCCCCCAACTCGGAGGACCACTGAGAAAAGCAGGGCTGGGGGTGTGGCAACGGGCACCTCTACCCACAGTCAGAGGGAGGGGAAGGGAAAGAGGGAGCGGCACCTCTAGGTAGGTGGCCAGGCCACAAATCCAGCCACCTGCTGCATTCAAGCTCCTCTAGCCTTTTTAATTTTTTTTATTTTTTATTTTTTTAGTGCTTTTTTTAACTTTTCTTCCTTCTCACTTTCTTTGTCACACAGACACAATCTTACATTTGTACCCACTGGGTGCCCAGCTCTGCCACAAGCCCTGGGCTAACCCCTGTAAAAAGCCTTACACATGGCTGGGTGTAGTGGCCTCACACCTGTAATCCCAGCACTTTGGGAGGCCAAGATGGGCAGATCGCGAGGTCAGGAGTTTGAGACCAGCCTGGCCAACATGGGGAAACCCCCATCTTCACAAAAATATAAAAATTAGCCAGGTGTGGTGGCAGGGGACTGTAATCCCAGCTACTCGGGGAGGCTGAGGCAGGAGAATCACTTGAACCTGGGAGGTGGTTGCAGTGAGCCAAGATCACACCATTGCACTCCAGCTTGGGTGACAGAGCAAGACTCTGTCTCAAAACAAACAAAAAGCTTCAGCCAGGCACGATGGCTCACACCTATAATCCCAGGCAGATGGATCACGAGGTCAGGAGATCGAGACCATCCTGGCTAACATGGTGAAACCCCGTCTCTACTAAAAATACAAAAACATTAGCCGGACATGGTGGCATGCGCCTGTAGTCCCAGCTACTCGGGAGGCTGAGGCAGGAGAGTCACTTGAACCCAGGAGGCGGAGGTTGCAGTGAGCCGAGATAGCGCCATTGCACTCCAACCTGGCAACAGAGTGAGGCTGTGTCTCAAAAAGAGAAAAAAAAAAAAAGCCTCATACACATTAACATGCACACACATGGCCCCAACACACTCAGACTCTTCTGTTTTGTCTTCAGGGCAGGTCCGGCAACCACAGGATGTCCCGCCTACCCCCTGCCCTCTGAAATGCCCCACTTGTTTTTCTGGTGCTGATGAAGTCCTCTCTGATATCTTCCTGTCTGCCGCTGGATTAACGGTTGTCAACATTTACTGCTGCATTGAGTGCCTACTCAGTGCCAGGCTCCACCCTGTCCACTTTACATGCTACATCAATCAGGAGTGTGTTAAGTTGCAGGTTTAACCCCATTCAGCGGTTTAACCACATAAATGTCTGTGCACCTCACTCAACAAGTAGACTCTGTAGCATCTCTGGGGCCAAAGCTCCTTCCTGCCTGACTGTCCTCCGCACACAGCTTTTGGTCTTGGGGGCACAAGATGGCTGAGGGCTGCAAAAAGTCAAAGAATGGCATTTAGTCTGCCCCCCTTATTTGGAAAACAATGGCTTCCCTGAGGCCTCACCCAGGTGGCTCCCACAGTGCCCCACCGTCCTGTTACCCAGGCTGGAGTGCAATGGCGCGATCTCGGCTCACCGCAACCTCCGCCTCCTGGGTTCAGGCAATTCTCCTGCCTCAGCCTCCTGAGTAGCTGGGATTACAGGCACGCACCACCATGCCCAGCTCATTTTTTGTATTTTTTAGTAGAGACGGGGTTTCACCATGTTGACCAGGATGGTCTCGATCTCTTGACCTTGTGATCCACCCGCCTCGGCCTCCCAAAGTGCTGGGATTACAGGCTTGAGCCACCGCGCCCGGCCTTGCAGAGGCATTTCTGATTGGACCCATGTCCTCTAAAGAAAGGAGGATCAGGGGACCCTGAGTACAGAAAGGCTGGCTTCTTTTCACCCTCTGTATTTGCTCTCATCTAGTCCTTTTATCCAGAATGCCCTTCCTGCCAGCTGCAGCTACTGAACTCCTACCTCTCCAGAAAGCCCAGTTCAGATGCTCCCTCCTCCATGCAGTCTTCCTAGATTGCTCCTCCAGAATCCTCCCCACCTTCTCAATTTGTTGGTCCTCTTGACTACTACCTGCCTTGATTATTGCACCTGTCTAAACAGAGACTGATGAGAATTCTAACTACCCAGAGGACTTTCCCAGCAGAATGAGTGTATGAGCACACAAATAAATCATGTGTTCTTGCTTTTAGGCCATGTTTATACTTTTCAATCTTGTTCATGTCCTCCCCCCACCTCAGTCCTCCCCCAGCCACTCTTACCTCCATGATGGCTGCTCCAGGGAGCAGAGCTCATGTCCCTGATGCCTTTCATTTGTCATTGTGCTGTGTGACTCTGGCCACATCAGGGAGCATCTCTGAACCCACTTAGTTATCTGTCAAATGAAAGACTATACTCTAAATTTCTTCTCATACTAAAAACCTCAACCACACTGGACTTCAAACCTTGGGGCAGGGGAAGGATTCTATCACATTCTTATCTTTCAGTTTAAAGGCAGTAAAATTGTTTTAGTGGAATTATCACAGCCATTATTAAAGTTTTTATTCAATTAAATATATAGAAAAGTACATATATCAGGCTGGGTGCAGTGGCTCATGCCTGTAATCCCAGTACTTTGGGAGGTTGAGGCAGACGGATCACCAGCTCAAGAGATAGAGACTACGCTGGCCAACATGGTAAAATGCTGTCTCTACTAAAAATACAAAAAAATTATCTGGGCGTGGCAGTGCACGCCTGTAGTCCCAGCTACTTGGGAAGTTGAAGCAGGAGAATCACTTGAACCCAGGAGGCAGAGGTTGCAGTGAGCCAACATTGAGCCATTGCATTCCAGCCAGACGACAGAGTGAGATTCTGTCTCAAAAAAATAGAGTTCATATCTCTTTCTTTTTTTTTTTTTTTTTCTTTTTTTGAGATGCAGTCTCACTCTGTTGCCCAGGCTTGAGTGCAGTGGCACGATCTCGGTTTACTGCAACCTCTGTCTCCTGGGTTCAGGAGACAGCTTTCAAGTAGGTGGGATCGCAGGCGCCTGCCACCACGCCTGGCTAACTTTTGTATTTCTAGTAGAGATGGGGTTTCACATGTTGGCCAGGCTGGTCTTGAACTCCTGACCTTGTGATTTACCCCCCTCCACCTCCTAAAGTGGATTACAGGGATGACCCACTGCATCCAGCCAAAAGTGCATGTATCTTCAGTGTCCAGCTTGGTTAATACTTATAAAGAGAATATACCCATGTAGTCACCACCCAGATCAAGACTTGGAATGTGACCGTCTCCTAAAGCTCCATGCCTCTCCAATCACTGCTTCCCCTGGTTACTATCACCATTCTGACTTGTAACAGTGCAGCATGGCTTGCCTAGATTTAGACCTTTTATGTTAATGGAGTCACATGGTATGCACACGTTTATGACTGGCTTCTTTCACTGAACATTATGTCTATGAGAGTCACTTACGTTGCATATCACTAGTTGTTCTTTTCCTTTACCCTATAGTATTCCAGTGTACGAGTATACCACAATTTATCCATCATTCCATAAATGATGGATATTTGCGCAGTTTCCAGTTTGGGACAATTAAGAGTAAAGTTACTATGAATTTTCTCTTTGTGTCTTTTGGTGAACAACAGCCTTCATTTCACTCAGGTACACATCAGGAGTGGTGCTGCTGGGTCATGGAGCAGTGAGGTCAGCATGAGTAGCCACTACTGGGCTTGCTGTTTTAGATAATGTCTGAGCTGGCAAGGGTAGACATTCCTACTATACGCAGAACAGACTCTCAGAAGCATGAGTTGGACCAGGAGAGCCCAGTGGCCAAGGAAAAGGGATCTCCCAGGGCATACCCACAAGCAGCCTCCAGCAAAACCTTCAAGCTAAACCCCTACTCCCACCAGGCTGAGGAAGCCCTCCATGCTACCACCTCCACCTGGGTCTCCCATTGTCCTCTGGAGTAGTGGGTCAAACCAGCCTCACTGCTGTCTCCTCCACACACCTCATGATGCCAGCCCTCTAGTGGTCAGAAATTTGGTGTTGACTCACTGCCTAAGGAGTGGACAGCGGCTGGGATACTGTGTTCCAGATGCCAGGTGGCCCCCAGCAACAAAAGCCCTCTCCTTGCTAGTTCTCTGCTGTAATCAGCTGGTAGACACAAGCCCCAGCTGAGAGCAACAGGGACCAGGAATTGTGCCAACATCACTTCTCAGCCTCCATAGCCTGATGTCTGCAATATCAGCCTGCTCTGTGGATACACATCTAGGAAGCAGATGCCCCAGACTTGCATTGACAAGGACCACAAAGATGCTCAGGACACAGGCAGGAAGGGGCGCACTGAGTACATGTGGGATAGATGAGGGGAGCTTCCAGACAAATCCTGGGTCTTCCTTTAGTGGAACCACATCTAATTCCCAGGAAATCATCCAAACCATTATTTGTAAACCACGCCCTGAAGTTGCCAAACTCAAAAAGAGTGCCTTCTGTGCATGTACCTGGAAGTGTGAGGGCCCCACAGCATCTGGGCCTGCCCTGACACACACATATTTATGTGTTGTCACACGCCTTGGCCAGGCCCTGGCCACCTGCAGCTTCCCTTCAGCCACCTCCTAACCTACCCTGGGTCCTATGGCTTAAGGGGCCCAGAGTGCACTTTATTAGGGGGTGCTGGCTCTAGGATCCCTGCCTGGGCCACTCTGTCCTGTCCTTTCTTGTCACCAGAGAGCATGTTTGAGCCAGCTCTAGTCCCGTGTTGTGCATGGCCCTGGGGAGTGAAGATGGGAGCCATCAGCACTACTGGTCAGACCTTCACTGTGGTGCAAAGGCCGCAGCTGAATGCCAATGGTAGCCTGAGCAGGAAGGCTTCCTCCCATTTGGTCTGAATATATATCTGCAACAGGAATGGTGAGGCGCAGACTCACACCTGTAATCCTAGCACTTTGGGAGGAAGGAGCAGGAGGATCACCTGAGCCCAGGAGTTCGAGACCAGCCTGGGCAATACAGTGAGACATTATCTCTAAAAAAAAAAAATCTAAATTAGCTGGGTATGTTGGAGCCTGCCTGTAGTCCCAGCTATTCCAGGGACTGAGGCAGGAGCATTGCTGTGGGGAGGGATGTGGAGGCTGCAAAATAAAGGCCAGAAAAGGGGATTCTATGCTGGGAGAACAGTCAGTGGGGGAGGCTCCGAGGCACATATGGGGAACATGGCTGAAGCCATTCACATGCCAAGAGGTAAAGGAGGTACACCTTCATGGTCACGGCAGGGGTGGTAGTGGTTGGAGGAATATGCAAGGGCAGGCCTTGTGTGGCCCCAAACACCTCTGGGCGCCTCCAAGATGGGGCTTTTACCCCATCGTGAGCCTCTAGAGGTCAGTGTCAGAGTGTCCCTTTTAGGTTTACGGTATAAACCTCTTTTCTGTTGTTTTGATGGCCTTCAGTCAAGAAGGGGGCTTGCTCATCAGCCCTACTAAGCGTTAGCCCTGGGTGACACTCTACAGGCTTTTACTGGGGTCCAATGAAGTTGACAAATCTGCCAGGGACACACAGTGACAGAGTTCCGAAGCAGTGTTCGAACCGTTCTGCGCTGAACCGAGTGCGGGAATTAACCCGCTGCAGGAACCCACATCAGAATCTGTGCAAAATACACATATTTGTATTTAAAATCTGCGCAAAATACACAATTTCCCTCCAAAGTCATAATTTCCGGGGGTACAAGCCAGGAATGTACATTGGAACACGTACCCCAGTGATTCTCACGCATGTTGGTCAAGTAAGAACTCAGCCCGCAGCCCAAAGCTACGCAGGCCGGCCTAGGTCCGCTCACCGCCCGCCCCCGAGCGACCTAAGGTCGCAGATGACGTGCCTCGCCCTCCGGGGCCCACGAGGGCCCCGGCCTCTTCCGCAGACTCCGCGCTCCGAGCCGTGGCGCCCCCTCGCGGCCACCAGGGTCGGCAGCCTGGGGCTCGGTTGGTCTAGGGCTTCGAGAGGGGACGCTTCGAGCCCGCACCGGAAGTGCCCAGCGTGGTCCCCGCCGGCAGCTCCGGGACGGAGGGTTTCAGTCCCACCGCGAGGCCAACCCAAGCCCAGGGTTCAAGAGTCAGCACACGCCTCCTGCGCCTGGCTCCCGCAGCGCCGCCCTGGACGTGACCCCGACAGCGCAGCGGCGCGCGCGCCCGCGACCGACGTGCGCAGGCGCTCACGGGCTGCGCAGCCGCCATTGCTCTCCTGCCTCCAAGGGGAGCGCTTGTTAGTCGGCGGGCCTGGACGGAAGGCTGAGTGCTACGCCTCCACGACAGCGGGCAGAAGCTGCAGGGGCAACACACGTAGGGCGGGGTGCCCTGTTTAGGCCTGGCTGACCGGATTAAGAAACTACAACCCCCGAAGTGCATTGCGCCGCAGGGTTGCGGAGCCAGTGACGTAAGCTGTCTTGACCGCTACCATTTCTCTGGTGGAGGGGGGACGCGGCGGCGCGGAGTGATGACTGGCTCCGCTTGCGGCTGGAGGGTCACGGATGTCAGCGTCCGCGTGCTGGGCTTCGGTTCTCGAAGTGCCTTTGCGAACCTGCTATTTGACCAGTTTAAACTGACAGTCTATTTAGCCTTAGCTACAGATACCCACTGACTGTGTACCCGCCGCCTTTCAACCCCCGGGCCGGCCACTGAGCCAGCCAGATAACCATTACTGTTATTTAGTCTTTATTTTGAAACAGTTTCAAGTAACTGCTGTATACACTTTGATGAGAGTGACGGGTTTTTAACTTCCTTAGCCCCATCTACCTTATTTCCTCTGTTCTTCTCGCTGCCGTTTTTCTTCCCTGGACCACGTGAGTTAGTTGCACATTGTCTAAAAACAATGACACGCTCCTGCATTCAAAATCGGGTAACATTGATCAAGACTTTTTCTGACCCATAGTCCACATTTAAATGTTTTCTGTTGTCCTAATAATGCCCTTTATGAAAATTTTCCTTTCTCCTTCCCTCCCTCCCTCCTCCTTTATTCCTTCCTTCCTTCCTCCCTCCCTCCCATCTTTTTTTTTTTTTTTGATGGAGTCTCTCTCTGTCGCCGAGGCTGAAGTGCAGTTGTACAATCTAGGCTCACTGTAGCCTCCCCTCCCTGGTTGAAGCGATTCTCTGGCCTCAGCCTTCCAAGTAGCTGGAGTTAAAAGCATGGGCCACCATGCCCAGCTAATTTATCTTTAGTAGAGACGGAGTTTCACCATGTTGGCAGGCTGGTGTCGAACTCCTGACCTCAAATGATCCACCTGCCTAGATCTCCCAAGGTGCTGGGATTACAGGCCTGAGCCACTACACCTGGCCCAAATACCCTTTTCGTGGTCCAGGACCCGATCCAGAAGTACACACTGCATTCAGCTGTCCGGTCTCTTTAGTCTCATTCTGTCTGGAGCGGCTCCTCAGATTTTCCATGACTTCATGACCTTGATGCTTTTGAAGATTCCTGCCAAGTTGTTTTGTAGAACAAGGTTTAGGGTTGTCTGAGGTTTTTGTTTGCCTTTTTCTTTCTTTTTTTTTTTTTAAGTTTAGGCCTATTCCGCTTATGTATGTCTGAGGTTTCTTTACCACTGGACTCTTATGTATTATTTTGATGCTGTTATTCAAAGTGTCCAGCCTCACCGGGCTCTGGATAGACTCCCAGACACTGCCAGGTCAGCCCCTTCCTGTGGGTGCTTCTCCTGCTCAGGTCACTCTCACCTTACCAAGATCTCTGACTTCCCTGTAGCACCCACTCTGGAGCCATGGTCCACGCCTTTCTCATTCACACCTTGAGGGCCCCAAATACCGAGGACACAGGCCTTTGCCGAGTGCTCTACTCCTGTGTCTTTGGTGCTGAGAAATCACCTGATGACCCACGGCCACATGGTGCTGAGAGGGACAGGCTTCTGCGGAAGGAACAGATTTTAGCTGTGGCCAGGTAACGACATAGCCCCAGGCCTTCACTGAACATGTGCCTGATTGTAATAGGTATTCTGGGGGAGTGGGGACACAGAGGAATAGGAGGACTAAGAGAGAAGGTTTTAGAGTAGCATTTTCCAGAGAGTCTTCCATGGCTGTTCATAAGTGTTATGTGAAAAGGGTTAAATAATAATTCTATGATCATCATTAGTACAGTTAACATTTGTTCAGCCTGTAAGTGCTAAGCATTTATGTTCTGAACATCTCCTGTATATTAACTCGTTTAACCTCATAATAGTCTTGAGGTAGGTATATTTATTATCTTACAGATGAGTAGAGTGTTTAAGGAGTTGAACCTGTCCAGGGTTATGCAGCTAGGAAGTAGCAGAACTAAGATTTGAGAGTAGGCAGGCAGATAGTAGAGATTAAACATGCTTTTCAGTGCAGTACTTAACAGGACCTTTAGTGTGCCTGTAGACTTTATGAATCTCTAAAGAAGAGAGAGGGTTTAATACATGAGGATTCCAGAAAGCCTGGGATCCAGAGCACAGTTTGGAATATACTGTTCCCAATTAGGGTGCCCAGCCTTGGATCTCTGGAAGGTGATTCAGGAAAGATCAAAGGGAGCTTCTTTTTTTTTTTGAGGTGGAGTCTCGCTCTGTCACCCAGGCTGGAGTACAGTGGTGTGATCTTGGCTCACTACAACCTCCGTCTCTGGATTCAAGCAATTCTCCTGCCTCAGCCTCCTGAGTAGCTGGGTTTACAGGCACCCACTACCACACCTGGCTGATTTTTACATTTTTAGTAGAGATAGGGTTTCATCTTGTTGGCCAGGCTGGTCTTGAACGCCTGACCTCAGGTGATCCGCCTACCTCAGCCTCCCAGTATGTTGGGATTACAGGTGCGAGCTGCTGCACCCAGCCAAAGGGAGCTTCTAAGAAGCCTTATTGGTCCAATGGAAGGTCTTTCTTTAATACTTGGAGAGGGCTGCAGGATAGGACAAGGATGGATATTGGATAGCCCATGTTGGGTAATGGCATTTAGTTTCCACCTCATCCCCTACTTTCCTTTATGTGGAGAAGGCCTCTGTGAAGCAGATTGAGGGCAGGATCTTCCTCTGGTGCCCATTTTCAGTCCAAGGAGCTGGGTTGAAAACCTGCCTTCTTGGCTACATGGAATAAAGTAGTTCAGGACCTGGAGGCTCACGCTTCCTGATTCTGTGGCCCTGGACAGATCACTTAGTCTCTCTAGGCCTCAGTTTTCTCACCTGAGATAATGGGGATGATGGTAGCTCCCAGGGCCAGGCGTGGTCATAAGGATGACAAAGTTGGCTTGTGAGCCCCCCAGCCTGACCTGCCCACTCTTCCCAGGCAGGTGGAGTCAATGTGCCGGCTGCAGCAGCAGGCATCCGGCCGGCCCTCCATGGACCTGCAGCTGCAGTCCTCAGATGAGCAAGTGCCCCTGCACGAGGCCCCACATGGGGCCTTCCGCCTGGCAGCAGGGGACCCTTTTCAGGAGCCACGGACGGTGGTGTGGCTGGGCGTGCTCTCATTAGGCTTTGCCTTGGTGCTGGACGCCCACGAGAACCTGCTGCTGGCTGAGGGCACACTCCGGCTGCTGGCACGCCTCCTCCTTGACCACCTCCGGCTGCTGGTGCCCAGCACCAACCTCCTGCTTCGGGCTGACCGCATCGAGGGCATCCTCACCCGCTTCCTGCCCCATGGTCAGCTACTTTTCCTCAACGACCAGTTTGTCCAAGGCCTGGAGAAGGAATTCAGTGCTGCTTGGCCCCGCTGATTCCTCGTTGGGATGGTGCTTTGGAGGGCAGGCAGAGGGTGGACACATAGCCAGATGAAGCTTGGCCTCTATCTCCTGCCCAGCCTGCTCCCAGCTCTGATGTGCTGGTATACCAGGACAAGTCGGGGGCACAAAGGAGGAGGCTGCAGAAAGGAGGCTGGGCAGAGGGCGGAGGAAGTCCTGTCTGTCCTCAGGTTAGTGGAACCACAGAACATCCTGAGCCTAGAGCTGCTGTGTAACTTACACCACTGCAGTGCGGCAGCCATGCTTGTCCTTGACCCCACCTTCCTCCACCTCCGACAGCCACTAGTGGTATGGTGAGGAGCTGCCTGGAACTCAGCCCACCTTCTCCTTCCAAACCCACAGTCAAGGCCAGGCGTGGTGGCTCATGCCTGTAATCCCAGCACTTTTGGAGGCTGAGGCGGGTGGATCACGAGGTCAGGAGTTTGAGACCAGTGAAACCCCATCTCTACTAAAAATGCAAAATTTAGCCGGGTATGTGGTGCACACCTGTAGTCCCAGTTACTTGGCCAACATAGTGAAACCCCGTCTCTACTAAAAATACAAAAATTCGCCAGGTGTGTGGTGCATACCTATAGTCCCAGCTACTTGGGAGGCTGAGGTAGGAGAATCGTGTGAACCCAGGAGGCAGAGGTTGCAGTGAGCTGAGATCATGCCATTGTGCTCCAGCCCAGGTGACAGTGTGAGACTCCATCGCAAAAACAAAAAAACCCACAGTCATTGCAACACGAAAGGGGTCTCAGACTCCCCTGAGAGTGGAGGAGCTGTGCCTGCATGCTGGCAGACCACAGTCCCTGCCTTTGTGCCGCTTAGGCGGTATTATCAACAAGGTCCTACTCAGTGTACAGCCCCCACAGAGTTCAGAAACACATCTGTTGATCAGCAGCAGGATTCTGCAGCTCCTTTTGTGCCAAGCCCATGCCCACCAGGCAGGGTTGAGATAAAATCATCATGGGCTTCCCTCATCTGCATGGAGAGGAGGTGCCGTCAGGGGAATGTGAGAGGTCTGCCCTAGATAATGTATTTCTCATTTTGAATTAAAAGCACCGGCTATGTGATTTCACCCCCTCTTTCTGTGAGTTTGATGTGTGCATCCTGCTCCTATGAGTGAGTGCCTCTCTGGATGGCCCCCAAGCTGGGTGTCTGAGCCTTCATGGTCAAGGATCCCCCTAGGAGGCCTCCCCTCACCTCTGTCTCCTTAGGGGCTTTCCCCACCTCACCTCTGTCTCCTTAGAGGCTTCCTTTGGATGGTGGTACATACTTCCTCTACCAAAATATATATCACAGGTGGCAGGTGACTCTGGCAGAGTCACCTGAGAAGCAGAGCCTGAGCCAAGAATTGGTGCAAGTGGGTTATGTGGGGTGGGAGGTGATCCCGTGAAGCGGGAAGGGGCGGCAGTCCCCGTGAGTGCTTGTTAAGCCCGTTAGGACTGTGGTAGGGAGCCGAGTGCCTCTGGGCGCCTGCACGCAGCAGTTGCCTCTGAATTACCTCACCTGAGGGGTGGCGGCTGTGGGTGTTTGCCTACCGCTGCCTTTAGTCAGTGGCTACAGGTTGATCCCAGGGTGCATACATTCCCTGGCTCTTTCTGCCCCTGGGAAAAAGCCCTCAGGCAACGTGGACCTGGGCCTGCCTGTACCATGTTGAGTCCCAAAGGGATATGGATGGGGTACCAAACCCTGGTTGGTCGGTTGGTCGTCAGGTGGTCTTCAATCAGCAGCTTCTAATGAAGATTTAAACTTACTCAGTTGGGAGGGAAAAAAAAACCACCTCAGTTTACATTGGTTTTCATTATCTTCCTGTTACCAAGGAAGGTGAGGCTTTCTTGGCAGAACGGCCTCTATGTGGTCAGCTCCGTCTCATGCTTGCCACCTATCAGTTGCCCTTTAGCACCCAGGACAGACCCACCTATACCCACTTAGGAGGCAGCACTGATGATTAGCCCTTTCGGGTCCATGGCCAAGGCCACCAGCCATGCCACACCTTCTACCATTACTGTCACCATAGTTAGGATAAGGCCACCTTTTCCATTTTATAGTGCCACAAACCACCTTGACCTTGAAGACTTAAAGGGATGTTACTCTGTGTGTGTGATCAAGTCCCAGTGGAAATGTCCCACAGGCCTCTAGTAGGGAACACCCCTTCCCTATACATTCTGTTCTCCTGGCCCACCCCTCCCACCCCACTCCCCAGATTGGTGGGCCTGGTGGACTGGCTGTGTTCTCATGGGAACATGCCATTTTGGCCTCTATGGAAGGGCTTAAGCTTACTGATCTGCCTATTTTTCTTTTTCTTTTTTAGACTTTTTTTAGACTAGTCAAGTGCAGTAGTGAGAAGGGGGGAAAGAGTAGAACAGGAGTTCGATCTGTAACTGACTGTGAACAATCGAGATAACTCACTACCTTCAGACCAGCCTGATCTACTTATTTGTCAAACTGAACTTAAGGAAGAGGTTGAGACCCTGCCTCCGCCAGGAGCTGTGGGAAGTTGAGGTTAGGCATAGCTGGTGGCCTGGTTCCTGTGAGGTGGGGCAAACTGAGAGAATAGTAGAGACTGAGACCACACCCTGGAGCTGCTGAGCTCCGGTTCCTGTTGTTCCAGATGCCCGGTTGGACCAGGCTTTCCTTAACTAGATGAGCTTGCCCAGCACCCTTCCCATACTTCCTGCTTCTGCCCCAGCCCGTTGGGCTGGGTTTCCACTACAACTTATGTTCCCCTTATATTCATCGAGGCACCCTTGGGCCTGATGCTCTGCTAGGTGCAATGCAGGATACAGAATGTCTCCAGGGTTCCAGGAGAGATACAGCTAAGGCCAAGTGACTGCAGATGACTGTAAAGCAGCAGTGGTTTGAGCATCCCTGAATTGGCGCTCACAAGGCTTTTAACACCCAAAAGGAAGAATAGGCACTTTAGTGAGGAAGGCTTAGTGAAGGAGCCAGGATTTAGAAGTAAAAGTGAGATGGCTGCAGAAGCAAACTTGCTTCCATCTCCAAGCTTCCTCCCTTTCCTCTCCCTGCCCCAGGAACCCTGGCCAAACCACACGTCCCTCAGCTTCCTGAGAGAACTAGAGACTTTGAGCAGCTGGTAGTGTTACCAGCGTACCTCCACAAACACTCCTGGGACAACAGGAGATGACAGGAGGGCAGTAGAGCCCAGAGAAGAGCGCTTACCTGTAGGGAGGAAGAAGTCACAGGTTTTAAGCCAGGAACTGGTCTGCATATTTGTGGAGTTGGGAGGGTGGCGAGCCCTGGGATGGGATTAGATCATCACGTCTCCTTTAGGGCAGGATGTTTTTTTCTAGCTCTGTCCAGCATCTCCCCAGGCCTCTTTTTTTTTTTTTTTTTTTTTTTAATGAGATGGGGTCTCAGTCTGTTACCCAGGCTGGAGTGCAGTGGTGCAGTCTTGGGTCACTGCCACCTTTGCCTCCTGGGTTCAAGCAATTCTCCTGCCTCAGCCTCCCAAGGAGCTGGGATTACAAGGGTACGCCACCATGCCTAGCTAATTTTTTTTTCTTTTTGAGAGCAGAGTCTCGCTCTGTCACCCAGGCTGGAGTGCAGTGGCACAATCTCAGCTCACTGCAACCTCTGCCTATGGGGTTCAGGTGATTCTTCTGCCTCAGCCTCCCCAGTAGCTGGGGCTATAGGTGTGCGCCACCACACCCGGCCAATATTCATATTTTTAGTATAGACAGGGTTTCACCATATCAGCCAGGCTGGTGTTGAACTCCTGACCTGAGTGACCCACCTGCTTCGGCCTCCCGAAGTGCTGGGATTACAGGAAGGAGCCACTGTGCCCGGCTGGCTTTTGGCCATTCTAATAGGTGTATAGTGAAATCTTGTTTTAATTTGTAGTTCCCTAATAACATAGGATGTAGAATATTTTTTCTGTGCTTATTTTCCATCTGTAAATCTTTAGTGAGGTGTCTGTTCAAGTCTTTTGTCCATTTTAAAACAGGCAGTTTGTTTGGGAGATTTGTTTTCTTTCACTGAGTTTTAAGAGTTCTTCGTGTATTTTGGATAGCAGCGCTTTATCAGATGTACCTTTTGCAAATATTTTCTCCCAGTCTGTGGCTTGTCTTCCCATTCTTTTGACAGTGTCTTTCACAAAGCAGAGCTTTTTACTTTGAATGAAGTCCAGTTTCATGTAATTTAATGATGTGGGCCAGGCGTAGTGGCTCATGAAGTCTGTAATCCCAGCACTTTGGGAGGCCAAGGTAGGAGGATTGCTTAAGCCCAGGAGTTTGAAACCAGTTTGTGCAACATAGATACTTTGTCTCTACAAAGATAGAAAAATTGGCAGAGTGTGGTGCACACCTGTGGTCCCAGCTACTTGAGAGGCTGTCAAAGAATTACTTAAGCCCAGGAGGTCAAGGCTGCACTGAGCTGTGATTGTGCCACTGCACTCCAACCTGGATGACAGAGCAAGACCTTGCCTCCAAAAAAAAAAATGTAATGAAGCTTGTTAATTTTTTTTGTTGGTTTGTTTTTGAGACAAAGTCTCCCTCTGTCGCCCAGGCTGGAGTGCAGTGACGCGATCTCTGCTCACTACAGCCTCCACCTCCCGGGTTCCAACAATTCTCCTGCTTCCGCCTCCTGAATAGCGAGAACTACAGGCATGCGCCACCACACCCAGCTAATTTTTGTGTTCTTAGTACAGACAGGGTTTCACCATGTTGGCCAGGATGGTCTCAATATCCTCACCTTGTGATCCATCCACCTCTGCCTCCCAAAGTGCTAAGATTACAGGCAGGAGCCACCTGTCATTTTTTTTTTTTTTTTCTGAGGCGGGGTTTCATTTTTGTTGCCCAGGCTGGAGTGCAATGGCACCATCTCAGCTCACCGCAACCTCTGCCTTCCAGGTTCAAGCGATTCTCCTGCCTCAGCCTCCCAAGTAGCTGGGATTATGGGTATGAGCCACCGTACCCAGCCACCATGCTATCTTGATTACTATAACTTTATAGTAAGTCTTGAAGTCAGGCAGTGTCAATCTCCAACTTTCTTCTTCATATATATGTAAATATATGTGTGTGTGCGTGTGTGTGTGTGTGTGTGTATTTTGGTTTTTTTTTTGGAGGCAGGCTCGAATACAGTAGTGTGATCACAGCTCACTGCAGCCTGGAAGTCCCTGGCTCAAGCGATCCTCTCACCACAGGCATGCACCACCATACCCAGCTAAATTTTAAATATTTTGTAGTGACAGGGTCTTGCTATGTCGTCCAGGCTGGCCTTGAACTCCTAAGCTCAAGCAATCCTCCCACCTTGGCCTTTGAAAGTGGGCAATGTGGTTTTAACATCAAATTGCACTTGCTGGCTGGGCACAGTGGCTCACATCTATAATCCCAGCACTTTGGGAGGCTGAGGCAGGTGGATCATCTGAGGTCAGGAGTTCAAGACCAGCCTGACCAACATGGCGGAAACCTTGTCTCTACTAAAAATACAAAAATTAGCCAAGAGTGATGGCATATGCCTGGAATCCCAGCTACTGTACTTGGGAGGCTGAGGCAGGAGAATCATTTGAACCTGGGAGGCAGAGGTTGCAGTGAGCTGAGATCATACCACGCCACTGCACTTCAGCCTGGGCAACATAGTGAGACTCTGTGCCCCACCCCCCAAAAAAAATTGCACTTGCTTATTGCTTTTGTAAGTGAAAGTAATCGGCTTTTTTTTTGAGACAGAATCTCACTCTGTTGCCCAGGCTGGGGTACAGTGGTACAGTCTTGGCTCACGGCAACCTCTGCCTCCGGGCTCAAGTGATCCCCCAACCTCAGCCTCCCAAGTAGCTACAGGTGTGCACCACCACGCCTGGCTAAATTTTTGTATTTTTAGTAGCGACAGGTTTCACTCTGTTGGCCAAGCTGATCTCAATCTCCTGACCTCAAGTGATCCACCCACCATGGCCTCCCAAAGTGCTTGAATTACAGGCATCAGCCGTCATGCCTAGGTGACTTTTTTTTTTTTTTTTTTTTTTTTTTTTTTTTTTGGTGTGGGATGGAATCTCACTCCATCACCCAGCCTGGAGTGCTGTGGTGCAATCTCAGCTCACTGCAACCTCTGCCTCCTGGGTTCTAGCGATTTTCCTGCCTCAGCCTCCTGAGCAGCTGGGACTACAGGCACCCGCCACCACACCCAGCTAAGTTTTGTATTTTTAGTAGAGATGGGGTTTCACCATATTGGTCAGGCTGGTCTCGAGCTCCTGATCTTATGACCCGCCTGCCTCAGCCTCCCAAAGTGCTGGGATTATGGGCGTGAGCCACTGTGCACAGTGACTTTTTTTTCTTTTAATAGCGATAAGGTCTCCCTATAGGGATGTTGCCAAGGCTGATCTCAAACTCCTGAACTCAAGAGATCCGCCTGCTTTGACCTCCCAAAGTGCAGAAATTACAGGCATGAGCCACTTTGTCCAGCCTAGCAATTGACTTTTTTTTTTTTTTTTTTTTTTTTTTT
>NW_022436973.1:21960397-21965115 GCF_009761245.1 Sapajus apella | reverse complement strand
TGTTACCCAGGCTGGAGTGCAATGGCGCGATCTCGGCTCACCGCAACCTCCGCCTCCTGGGTTCAGGCAATTCTCCTGCCTCAGCCTCCTGAGTAGCTGGGATTACAGGCACGCACCACCATGCCCAGCTAATTTTTTGTATTTTTAGTAGAGACGGGGTTTCACCATGTTGACCAGGATGGTCTCGATCTCTTGACCTCGTGATCCACCCGCCTCGGCCTCCCAAAGTGCTGGGATTACAGGCTTGAGCCACCGTGCCCGGCCGCAATTGACTTTTTTTTCTTCTTTTTTTTTTTTTTTCTTTTAGGAGAGATGGGGGTGGGGAGGGGAGGGACTGGGCAGCAATTGACTTTTATATGTTAACCTTGTATCTTGCAACCTTGCTGTAATTGCTTATTTGTTCCAGGAGTTTTTGTTTGCTTTTGTTGATTCTTTCAGATTTTCTACATTAGCTAGGACTTTGAATACAACATTGAAAGCGAGTTGTTAGAACATTCTTGCCTTGTTCCTGATCTTAGTGGGAAAGCTTCCAGTTTCTCACCATTAAGTATGATTTCTGTAGATGTTCTTTATCAATTTATGAAGTTCTCTTCTATTCCTAGTTTGTTGAGAGTTTTTATTGCAAATGGTGGTTGGACTTTGCCACGTGCTTTCTCTGCATTTATTGGTATGATCATGAGATTTTGCATTGTTAGCCTGTCGATGTAATGGATTACCTTAATTGATTTTCAAATGTTGAACTAGCCTCACATATCTGGAATAAATCCTGCTTGATCATTTTTTATAATTCTTTTTATACATTCTTGGATTTGATTTGCTGCTGTTTTGTGGAGGATTTTTGCATCTATGTTCATGAGAGATATTGGTCTATAGCCTGCTTGCTTGTTTGCTTGCTTGCTTCCTTCCTTCCTTCCTTCTTTTTTTGAGACAGAGTCTGGCTCTGTCACCCATGCTGGAGTGCAGTGGCACAATCTCAACTCACTGCAACCTCCACCTCCCAAGTTCAAGCAAGTCTCCTGCCTTATCCTCCTGAGTAGCTGGGACTACAGGCGCACACCACCATGCCTGGCTAATTTTTGTATTTTTAGCAGAAATTGGGTTTCACCAGGAGGCTGGTCTCAAACTCCTGACTTCAAGTGATCCGCCCCACCTCGGATCTCCCTCCCAAAGTGCTGGGATTGTAGGTATGAGCCACAGCACCTGGCCAGCCCTTGCTTTTTTCACTCACCAGTGTATCCTGGAGATTTTTTTCGTAGCGCTACAGAGACAGCATCTATATTCTTTTAAATTCTTATCCGTCGTGTGGCTAGATTATAGTTCATTTAACAAATCTAAAAATTATTGTGAACTATAGTATTTCACATTTACAGAAAGGTGCTTATAATTATATAATGAGCATCCAAGTACCTATTAATCATTTCATTTAAGAAATAAACACCAGGCCGGACGCAGTGGCTCACACTTTTTATCGTAGCACGTTGGAAGGCTGAGGCAGGTGGATCACAAAGTCAGGAGATTAAGACCAGCTTGACCAACATGATGAAACCCCGTCTCTACTAAAAATACAAAAATTAGCCAGGTGTGGTGGCATGCAACTGTAATCCCTGCTGCTCAGGAAGCTGAGGCAAGAGAATTGCTTGAACCCGGGAGGTAGAGATTGCAGTGAACCGAGATGGTCCCACTGCACTCCAGCCTGGGCAACAGAGCGAGACTCTGTCTCAAAAAACAAAACAAAACAAAAGAAATAAAAACGAAAAAAATAAAAACCAGCATTACCTCATTATTTTCTGCTTTTATTTTCACAAACTCCTTCCTTCTGTTTTCATTTAGTATATCCATACCTCTTTAGGGGTGCTTAAGTCGTTTGTTTTCAGTCTTAGAAAATGACATTAGTCTTTAAGTTATGAATTTCCCTGTGATACAGCTTTAGTTGTATTCCATAGGTTCTGATGTGGTGTTTCACTAGACAGTTTTTAGAAATCCATGGTTTCACTCTTTTCCTTCTTAATACCATAGTTTTACATGACATCGTGAGAACAATATTTTTTAATTCTTGTATGTTAAAAAAAAATTATTTTGGGGCCAGGTGCAGTGGGTCACACCTGTAATAAAGCACTTTGGGAGGCTGAGGTGGGTGGATCACCTAAGATCAGGAGTTCGACACCAGCCTGACCACAATGGAGAAACCCCGTCTCTACTAGAAATATAAAATTAGCTGGGCATGGTAGTACTTGCCTATGATGCCAGCTACTTGGGAGGCTGAGGCAGGAGAACTGCTTGAACCCGGGAGGCAGAGGTTGTGGTGAGCTGAGATCGTGCCATTGCACTCCAGCTTGGGCAACAAGAATGAAACTCCGTCTCAAAAAAAAAAAAGTTATTTTTGGGCCGTGTGTTGTGGTGGCTCACACCTGTAATCCTAGCACTTTGGGAGGCTGAGGTGGGCAGATCACCGAAGGCAGGAGTTCGAGACCAGCCTGGCCCACATGGTGAAACCCATTTCTACTAAAAATACAAAAAATTAGCTGAGCATAGTGGCACGTGCCTGTAATCCCAGCTACTTGGGAGGCTAAGGCAGGAGAATCTCTTGAATCCAGGAGGGGAAGTGAGCCAAGATGGCACCATTGCACTCCAGCTTGGGCAACAAGAGTGAAACTCCATCTCAAAAAATATATATATATATATTGTTTTTAGAGCCTTTATACTTGACTTTTTTACCTGGGTGCCCCAAAGGTTCTTTATATTCTAGTAACATTACTAGAATGTATCTCATAGTGCAGTTTGTTTTTTGTTTTTCAAAAGTAGATTGAAATCTTTCTTTAATTCAGAAATATTTTCCTGGATTATATCTTTAAATAGCTATTGTACTTATTGTTTCTGTTTCATCTGGGAATTCCAATTACGCACTAGTTGGCTCTTTGTATCAGTTGTGGCTATATTCCTCCCACCCCCTTAATCCTTTTAGTTGGGCAGACCTCAGAAAGCACTAGAAAAGAAAAAGTACTTCCTGAAGATGTATCTCTTATTTACGGTAAAGTAGGGACTACAATGTAGCTCTGTAGGGAAGTCCCAGTTTAACTTAACCATGGAGAGAGGCTGCAGGCTGTGAAGTTCAGGAGGCTCACTTGTGTGACTCAAGTCTCTGCCTTCTGGGCAGTTCCAGGTCCTCCATCATTATGGAATTGCTCCATGCCTTAGTATTCAAATCTGAGTTCCTGAGCCCTCATCCTACCTGCAGTGGAATGCTGAGTACTCTGGCATTTCTGGGCTTCTCATGGGAGTGTATGTCTCCTAGGCATCATTTAACTTTCTGCTTCTATGGCATTGTCAGTCTCACTCGGGGTCAGGACATATGGCTCTTCTCCCTGCCCTGCTGTTTCTCTAAACAAAGCATACGTGCTCTTTTCCTTGATGTCCCTAAAGAAACAGACATTTGTGTATAGCCGACTTACAAAAGTTTAGGGGGACAGAGGAGAGTCATCTTATAGAATGACAGAGCAGAAAACTTACAGTTGATTGTTATGTTCTCCCTTTCCCCTGGGTCTCTTGCCCATTCCACCCAGCAGGGTTTTCCCACTCCTAGTCCCCTTCTGGGACCTCAGCCTCTCATCAGCTTTCACACTACTCCTTATTTTAAATGTTTTCAGGCCAGGTGCTGTGGCACATGCCTATAATCCCAGCACTTTGAGAGGCCAAGGCAAGAGGATCACTTGAAGCCAGGAGTTTGAGAGCAGCTTGGGCAACCAACTGAGACCCTGTCTTAATAAAATTATATATAATATATATGTGTGTGTGTGTGTGTGTGTGTGTGTGTGTGTGTGTGTATACACGCACATGTATTTGTTTGTTTGTTTGTTTTGAGATGGAGTCTAGCTCCTATGCCTCCCAGGTTCAAGTGATTCTCCTGCCTCAGCCTCCCAAGTAGCTGGGACTACAGGTGCGTGCCACCATGCCTGGCCAATTTTTGTATTTTTAGTAGAAATGGGGTTTCACTATGTTGGCCAGGCTAGTCTCGAACTCCTGACCTCGTGATCTGCCCACTTGGCTTCCCCAAGTGCTGGGATGCTTTTTTTTTTTTTTTTTTTTGAAATGGGGTCTCACTCTGTTGCCCAGGCTGGAATGCAGTGGTGTGATGTTGCCTCATTGCAACCTCCACCTCCCAGGCTCAAGCAATTTTCCCACCTCAACCTTCCGAGTAGCTGAGACCATAGGCACACACCACCAAGCCTGGCTAATTTTCTTTTTGTATTTTTGGTAGAGGGAGGGTTTTGCCATGTTGCCCAGACTGGTCTCAAAACTTCTGAGCTCAAGTAATCTTCCTCTATCAGCCTCCCAGAGTGCTGGGATTACAGGAGTGAGCCACTGCACCCAGCCAAAAAAAACTTTTTTCCTTTGAAATTACAGACTCTAGGCCGGGCGCAGTGGCTCAAGCCTGTAATCCCAGCACTTTGGGAGGCAGAGGCGAGTGGATCACGAGGTCAAGAGATCGAGACCATCCTGGTCAACATGGTGAAACCCCGTCTCTACTAAAAATACAAAAACATTAGCTGGGCATGGTGGCGCGTGCCTGTAATCCCAGCTACTCAGGAGGCTGAGGCAGGAGAATTGCCTGAACCCAGGAGGCGGAGGTTGCGGTGAGCCGAGATCGCGCCATTGCACTCCAGCCTGGGTAACAAGAGTGAAACTCCGTCTCAAAAAAAAAAAAAAAAAAAAAAAAGAAA
>NW_022436973.1:21903283-21960297 GCF_009761245.1 Sapajus apella | reverse complement strand
AAAAAAAATGAAACTCCGTCTCAAAAAAAAAAAAAAAAAAAAAAAAAGAAATGAAATTACAGACTCAAGGAACATGATGAAATTCATGTATCAGACCTCCTTCCCCACTGATGTCTGTCCACTGAAGGGGGCCACAGAAAGATGTATCCTTCGCCGGGCACGGTGGCTCAAGCCTGTAATCCCAGCACTTTGGGAGGCCGAGGCGGGTGGATCACGAGGTCAACAGATCAAGACCATCCTGGTCAACATGGTGAAACCCCGTCTCTACTAAAACTACAAAAAATTAGCTGGGCCTGGTGGCGCGTGCCTGTAGTCCCAGATACTCAGGAGGCTGAGGCAGGAGAATTGCTTGAACCCAGGAGGCGGAGGTTGCGGTGAGCCAAGATCGCGCCATTGCACTCCAGCCTGGGTAACAAGAGCGAAACTCCGTCTCCAAAAAAAAAAAAAAGATGTATCCTTCTAGAGATTAATTATACATTTTCCTTAAGAGGCAGATAGAGTTTTACCAATTTTTTCAACAACTTTCCACCCTTTGCATATTCTTTCTTGTGTATTAGTTTACCATTTCTTTTTTCCATCTGGTTGTAACCTCCACGAGTTGTGTCTCTTGTTTTTTACATCATACCCAACAGCTGGCACATAACAGGCGCCCAATATATACTGAACAAATGAATGAATGAAGGAATGAATGAATAGGGCTTATAGGAAACCCCTGGGGCCAGGGACTCTGCAGCATTACCAGGTAACTTTTTCTTTCTCTTGGGAAGCAGAGATAAACAATAGACAGTAACTCTTAATCTCTCAAGGATGCTACTCCCAGCACTGCTTGCCATTTCCCAGAAGATAAGCCACAAGTTAAGGCAAAGGAAGCAGCCGTGTTGGGCCTGCAAGTTTCCTGCTGCAAGTTACCCTATGCTCAGAAATTACTCTGGCTGGGCCAGGTGGGTGGCTCATGCCTATAATCCCAGCACTTTGGGGAGGCTGAGGCAAGTGGATTGCTTGAGTCCAGGAGCTTGAGACCAGCCTAGGCAACATGGAGAAGCCCCAACTATACAAAAACTTAGCCAGGCATAGTGGCATGTGCCTGTAGTCACAGCTACTTGGGAGGCTGACGTGGAGAATCACCTGAGCCCGGGAGGTCAAGGCTGTAGTGAGCTGAGATCACTGTATTGCACTCCAGCCTGGGCAACCAGAGTAAGTCCCTGTTTCAAAAAAAAAAGGGCTTTCTATACGGCTGTTAATGAATAGAATTTTATATTTCCCCTCGGTGTTCTGGAAGAGTTTAGAAATATGATTGGGGGGCTGGGCGCAGTGGCTCACTCCTGTAATCACGCACTTTGGAATAATGAGGCAGGTGGATTGCTTAAGGTCAGGAGTTTGAGACCAGCCTGACCCACATGGTAAAACCCCTTCTTTACTAAAAATACAAAAAAGAAGCTGAGCATGGTGGTGGGTGCCTGTAATCCCAGCTACTCAGGAGGCAGAGGCAGGAGAATCGCTTGAACCCAGGAGGCGGAGGTTGCAGTGAGCTGAGATCGTCGTGCCACTACGCTCCAGCCTGGGAAACAAGAGTGAAATTCTGTCAAAAAAAAAAAAAGAAAGAAAAGAAAGAAATATGAAAAGGGGTTGGGCGCAGTGGCTCATACCTGTAATCCCAACACTTTGGGAGGCTAAGGCTGGCAGATCACCTGAAGTCAGGAATTCGAGACCAGCCTGTCCAATATGGCAAAACCCCATCTATACTAAAAATACAAAATTAGCTGGGCGTGATGGCGCATCCCTGTAATCCCAGCTACTCGGGAGGCTGAGGCAGGAGAATCGCTTAAACCTAGGAGGCAGAGGTTGTGGGGAGCTGAGATCATGCCATTGTACTCCAGCCTGGGTGACAAGAGCAAGACTCCATCTCAAAAAAAAGAAAAAAATCAGCCATGGTGGCTCTCGCCTGTAATTCCAGCACTTTGGGAGGATGAGGTGGGCGGATCACGAGGACAGGAGATCAAGACCATCCTGGCCAACATGGTGAAACCCCATCTCTACTAAAAATACAAAAATTGGCTGGGTGTGGTGGCACATGCCTGTAATCCCAGCTACTTGGGAGGCTAAGGAAGGAGAATCACTTGAACCAGGAGGTTACAGTGAGCCAAGATCGCGCCACTGCACTCCAGCCTAGAGACAGAGAGACTTAATCTCAAAAAAAAAAAGAAATATGATTGGGTATTACCATAGGCTCTAGTTCCTGCCCTGAGGGAATGTGAGTTAAAAAGCAGTTAGAAGCCAGGTGCAGTGGCTCACGCCTGTAATCCCAGCACTTTGGGAGGCCAAGGTGGGCAGATCACCTGAGGTCAGGAGTTCGAGAACAGCCTGGCCAACATGGTGAAACCCTGTCTCTACTCAAAATATAAAATTAGCCAAGTGTGGTGGCGTGTGCCTGTAATCCTAGCTACCCAGGAGGCTGAGGCAAGAGAATCACTTGAACCCAGGAGGTGGAGGTTGGAGGTGGAGGTTACAGTTAGCCAAGATTGCATAATTGCACTGCAGTCTGGGTTAAAAGAGTCTCAAAAAAAAAAAAAAAAAAAAAAAGTCAGAGATCTAATGTGGTTCACACCTGTAGTTCTAACACTTTGGGAGTCCAAGATGGGAGGACTGCTAGAGGCCAGGATTTTGGGACCAGCCAGTGCAACATAGCAAGACCCCGTTTCTACAAATAATAAATTTAAAAAAGAGCCAATGGTATATGCTTGTTGTCCTAACTGCTCATGAGACTGAGGCAGGAGGATCAGTAGCTTAGAAGGAACTCCAGAACTGAGTTCTGAACAAGTGAAGCTTGAGATGCAGTGACATGATCATGGCTCACTGCAACCTCCAGATCGATCTCCTGGGCTCAATTGATCCTCCCGCCTCATCCTCCCAGGTAGCTGAGACTAGAGGAGAGTGCCATCATGCCTGGCTAATTTTTTGTACTTTTTGTAGAGACAAGGTTTTGCCATGTTGCCCAGGCTGGTCTTCGACTCCTGGGCTCAAGCAATCCTCCTGCCTCAACCTGCCAAAATGCTGGGATTACAGGTGTAAGCCACCATGCCCACCCTAGGGAACTTTTGGGAAAATGGATATATTCTAGATGTTGATATGCTGGTTGCACACACATTTACAAAGATAAAAATGAATCAAGTCCTCATACATGTAGTCCTAGCACTTTGGGCAGCCGAGGCGGGTGGATCACCTGAGGTCAGGAGTTCAAGACCAACCTGGCTACCATGGTGAAACCATGTCTCTATGAAAAACAACAACAACAACAAAAATTAGCTGGGAACGGTGGTGCACACCTGTAATCACAGCTACTCAAGAGGCTGTGGCAGGAGAATCTATTGAACCCAGGAGCTGGAGGTTGCAGTGAGCTGAGATGTTGCCATTGCGCTCCAGCCTGGGCGACAGGGTGAAATACAGAACACAAACAAAAAACCCCAAAAGTGAATCAAGTCATATACTTAAGATTGATATATTTTTCTGAATGTAAATTATGCTTCAAGAAATAAAACCCTTCCATGCACAAAGTACCTAGGGTGACTTCTGCTTCCTGCAGTGAACACCCGATTTTGGGAGAGGAGCCCTAGGACAAGAGACAGCAAGAGATGCTGAGAACAAGCAGGTCACCAGCAATGTGGCAGGAAGCTGGGAGTATGGAGGGATGTGACCAGGGAGAAATCTGTGTTGGGAGAGGCCTGTGAATTTTAGAAACTCTATAGTATCTAACTCTCAAGGCATGTCGTTGCCAAGCAGCCTGTGTCAGTGGCAGGCAACCAGCCACGCAACGTCCTGAGACCTGATGAGAGGGCTACGCCAACTACAGGGCCAGACAGTCCCAGAGGAGTAGCTGGCTGCAGCAGGGACTGACCCAGGAGCTGCAGTGAGCCAAGCCCCCTCCTTTTCCTGAGATCCCTGAGAGGTAAGGCAGGCTCATGGCAGACCCTATTATGTCCCACATCATGGCTGGAACCATCTCACATGGCTGGTCAAGGCAAGGATGACCCCAGGAAGCCAGAGGACTTGGAGACTCTGTATTGTAGGAAAAAAAAACACTAAAAAAGTCACTGGAGTGTCACCAGCAGTCACCCCTGGATGGTGGCATTATGGTTTTTTTTTCTTTTTTTGAGATTGGAGTATCGCTCTGCCACCCAGGTTAGAGTGCAGTGGTATGATCTTGGCTCGCTGTAACCTCCGTCTCCTGGGTCCAAGCAATTCTCCTGTCTCAGCCTCCTGAGCAGCTGGGGTTACAGATGTTGCCACCATGCCTGGCTAATCTTTGTAGATGGTGGCATTATGAATATGGATTTTGGTTTTCTTCATAAAATATTTCTGTTTTGATGAAGAAAACATTAGCTGTAAAAAGTATGTATATATATATATGTGTGTGTATGTAAATAAGTTGACAGATTGAACAAATTGAACAATTTAAAGAATAGCTGTGTAAGTGCAGTGGAGTCTGCCTGTGGTCCTAGCTACTCGAGAAGTGTAGACAGAAGGATTGCTAAGCCCAGGAGTTCAAGACCAACCTGAGCAATGTGGTAAGAGCTTTGTTTATTTTATAAATAAATAAATAAATAATAAAGATAACTGTTTAAAATATTATTCAAAATGAATTCATAAAGGTGGGGATTATGTTTTTAGTCTCAGCTTCCCGAAGGACTCACACCTGAGAACATGACCATGTTTGGGGCTTTCTGGCACTATCTTTGGGCCTGACCTCTGCTCTCTAGGGGGAAACATGAGCTGGTGGTTGCTGAGTCATCATGTATGGGTCACATCCTCCCTGGGAGGCCTGGAGACATGGGCCTGTCTGTGATGAGCTTTAGTGGGCAGGGGGCAGCTCCAGGGCCCTCACTGGGGGCAGCCTAGGGTATAGATCACTCTCTGGACTTGCTCTTCTCTTAATAAATGGACAATGATCAATGAATTACACCCATGAAATAGGGTGGGACACAATAAAAAATAAAAGATAATATAAATAGCCAGATAGGGTCAAAGATGATTTATTTTACTTTATAATTTTGAAATGATTTCAGATTTACAACATAGTTGCAAAAATAATGCAAATGTTTACATCTTACATAACCCAGTGCAATGATCCTAACACTGACAGATTATCGTTAACTGATCCAAAAGCCTTATTCGGATTTTGCCTGATGTCTTTTTTCTATTTCAGGATCCAACCAGATTCCCATATGACATTCAGTTGTCATGTCACTTTGGTGTCCTTTTCTCAAGGAGACTCAGTCTCCTTGTCTTTCCTGACCTTGAAATTTTTGAAGTTATTCTGCAGAGCGGTGCTATCCAATAGAACTCCCAGCAATCATGGAAATGTTGTTTGTGCTGCCCACTATGAAGCCATTAGCTACATGAAAATAGCATTTGAAATGTGGCTCGTGGGGCTCAGAAACTGGCTTCTAAATATTATTTAATTTTAATTGAAATAGCTACATGTGGCTAGTAGCCACTGTATTGGACAGGACAGCTGTCAAATGTCCCTCATTTGGGGTTTGCTTACTGTTTCCCTATGAGTAGTTTCAGATCATGAGCTTTTGATAGGAATACCATAAGCATGTTGTTGTGTTGTCTAAATTTTTATAAAAGCTGTTGAGGGCCTGGTATGGTGGTGCACGCCTGTAATCCCAGCACTTTGGGAGGCTGAGGTGGGCAGATCATGAGGTCAGGAGATCGAGACCATCCTGGCCAATATGGTGAAACCCCATCTCTACTAAAATACAAAAATATTAGCCGGGCATGGTGGTGCACACCTGTAGTCCCAGCTACTCAGGAGGCTGAGGCAAGGGAATGGCTTGAACCCAGGTGACGGAGGATGCTGTGAGCCGAGATCGTGCCACTGTACTACAGCCTGGGCAACAGAGCAAGACTCCATCTCAAAAAAAAAAAAAAGCTGTTGACAGGTGACAGGGAACCACCTAGTCAGGCAGTGGGATTGTTTTAATGCCCTTTGAGGTTCAGCAAAGAAAGGAGTGATAGCCACATTTGGAAGCCCGCCCCCACACTTTCAATGTTCTTCCTCAAATAATTAGATATGAAGCTGCTAGAGCACAGTGGGGAGCAGGCAAGATTGATTCTTGAACTAATCAACATTTATGCCCTCTTGGCTAAACTAGGCAGAGCTGGTTTTATTACAGTTCAGATGTGATTAAGCACACTTTGTAAATGCTGAAGTTTGTGAAATATCCACAGGGCTATAAAGTACAGTAATAAAAACCTCACCTGAGGCCGGGCCTGGTGGCTCATGCCTGTAATCCCAGCACTTTGGGAAGCTGAGGCAGGTGGATCACCTGAGGTCGGGAGTTCAAGACCAGCCTGGCCAACATGGAGAAAACCCCTCTACTAAAAATACAAAAATTAGCCGGGGGTGGTGGCATGGGCCTGTAATCTCAGCTACTAAGGAGGCTGAGGCAGGAGAATTGCTTAAACCCATGAAGTAGAGTTTGCAGTGAGCAGAGATTGTGCCATTACACTCCAGCCTCGGTGACAAGAGTGATACTCCGCCTCAAAACACTGGCTTTGGAGTCAAGCCTGTACTTAGGCATCTGTAAGTCTTCTTTTTTAAAATTGCGGTATGTAGTAACACATGACGTTCAGTGTACAACTAATGCTTTAGCTCTGGTACCCACCACTCACATCAAGATTTAGAATATTTCTACTCCCTTAGAAGGTGTGCATCCCTCCCCTCCCCCAATCGACATCCCCCAGAAGTTACCAGTATTTAATTTCTACTTAGTAGATTAGTTTTGTCTGTTTTTGAACCTTATTATGACTGGAAGCAGACAGAATGTGCTCTTTAGTGTTTGGTTCCATTCACCAAGCACTGTTTAGTTGCTGGTGCCCATTCATCTGTGGGAAGATCCTCCTATGTCTGTGTGTCAATAGTTTGTTCGTTTTCACTGCCGTATACTATTCCACGATGTGATTACACCATAGTTTGTCTTTGTGTTTTCCTGCTGATGACCATTTGCATTTTCAGATTTTGCCTATCATCAATAAGTCAGTACAAACATTATCTAGGTGTATGTTTCTAGGTAGATATATACCCGGGGCGAAATTGCTGGGTCATAGGATTAGCATACGTTTAACTTTAGTAACGATTGTCATTTTTCCAAATCTCTTAAACTCTCTTTAAAACCGGAAGAATAAACCCACTCTACCTGATTATCGTGATAGTATTTAATGAACTCTAAAGAATAAGGCTTTAAGCCTTGTGCCTGGAAGACAGTAGGTGGTCAATAAGTGCTGGCCTCTGCTCCAGCAGGGGAAGGGCGAGGCAGAAAGGAACTGCGGGAGGTACCCGCCCCCTACCTGGCGGAAGAGGCCTCTCCCACGCAGCACTTAACCCACACCCAGCCTGCCAGCCAGCCAATTTGGCGAGTGCCTGCCTGGCGCCTACCCACCCTGCATTCCCTCGCCCGCTCCCGTTCCCACAGGCCCAGCGTGCGCGTCTCTTGGCTAGGCATTCTTGCCCCTGTGACTTCAGCGTCATCCAACGTTTGTTGGATACTAACTGTATGCCAGGCCATGAGGATGCAGGAGAGAACGACACGAAGATCCTCGCCCCTCAAAGCTCCCAGCAGGAGGAGGGGCTGTTTCACTTGGGAAGCGTGGGGATGTAATTCTCAGCCCGCCAATGACTCCGAGGCCGGCCGCCTGCCTGATGTCTGGCCGGACACTGGACTTCCGCTAGAAGTTGCTCGAGACGAACAAGGGAAGAAAACAATCCGCTCTCCCGCGCCCCCAGCAGGAAATCAGGTCGGTTCTCCGAGCCTAGTCTAACGTGTCCCGACCCGCGAACCAAGGCCCAGTGCCTTCCTCGGCCGCTCCGCCCCTGAGCCGCCAGCCAATCACGCGCGGCCGGGAAGCCCCGCCCCTCCAGGTGGCCAATGGTCGCGCGCCCTGCCCGCCCCGCCTCCTCTGCGGGGAGGGTCGTAGGCCCCGGGCGGCGGTCGCCAGGTCGCAGGGCCGGGGCTACCCAAGGTAAGATCGCCGCTGGGGCGCTTGGTCCTCTATGCTCAGTACACACGGACGCCTTTAGGGAAGGTGGCTGCAGCGGAAGGACCGAGTCCGCCGGGGCGCCCTGGGTCTGGGGCGCGGGGGGCTCGGGAAGAGCCGGCCCTGAGGCGCACGGGGTTCGGGAACACTGAGGGCTCCAGGCGCCGCATCCAGCACCGGGGAAAAGGGGTAGGTGGCGCTGGGCGTCTGCTCTGTCTGGGGGAAAAGTAGGGCCGAAAGTGGACGGGCAGCGGCCGCTGACCTCCTGTTGCCCACAGGCCCAGGGTGACTCTAAGGTGAGGCCGAGCCTCGACTGGCCGCGCCTTGGACTCGAGTACTGCCGCCCTCCCCTGGGTGTGGACAGTTCTTGGCGGCGACACCAGCTCAGAACAGCTTCCCCGCGCTCCGCGAACCTGGGTCTCGCCCAGGAATCCGATCCGAGGCTGTCAGGCCTGTCCCTTTGGGGAGGGTGGGTATTTATTTCCGGGACGCACTCAACCTCTGGACACTCAGGTCGGAAACTTTGCTGCATCGAGAACACTCTGTCACTTCCTTCCTTCTCAGATTGGAAAGAGGTGCCAGGAAAACAATGAAACAAACCAAAACAACGAAGAAGGCATTCTCTGTATGCAAGTCGTGAAGCCTCAAAACTATCTAGGAGGACAGCCAACGACTTGGGACCTGTGGACGCAATGTGAGGGCAGGGTTAATGTCTGGACTAAATGTTGCTTTCTCCCTATTGCACCCTCTGCCTCTCCCACAAGTGACCTTGGGCCCTCTTTGGGCTTGAAGGCAGGTGGCTGTGTGGGTCTCACTTGCTGCAGGGGTCCCTGTACCCTGCAAGGTGTATGACCAGCTGCAGTAGCTGGTAGCAGATTCTGGGTTCAAATCCTGTGCTAGCCTCTGGCCAGCTGTGCACCTTGGCATCACTTCCCCTGTCACGGGATTGGGGAAGGATTAACTAAGAGAACCTTAGGATGTGGTTGTCTACAGTTGGCCCTCAATAAGTGTGAACAGACGTGGGCTTCCTTTCCTTTTGGTTGGGCTACATCATCCCCTCCCCACCATGTGTGTTGTAGGGGTTGAGGCTAGAGTGCCTCATCTGATTATCTCCTGGTACCTGGCTGATGCCGTGAGAAAGGAAGGAGAAATGGTTTTGTTTCTTTTTTTTGAAATGGAATCTCACTCTGTGGCCCAGGCTGTAGTGTAGTAGCCTGATCTCAGCTCACTGCAACCTCTGCCTCCTGGGTTCTAGAGATTCTCATGCCTCAGCCGCCCAAGTAGCTGGGATTACAAGTGTCTGATGCCATGCCTGGCTAATTTTTGTATTTTTAGTAAAGACAGAGTTTCACCATGTTGGCCAGGCTGGTCTCGAACTCCTGACCTCAGGTGATCTGCCTGCCTTGGCCTCCCAAAGTGCTGGGATTACAGGCATGAGCCACCATGCCTGGCCGAGAAAGTGGTCTATTAACTGCCACAGAGTTGGTTTTTGCTCATTTTTTTTTTTTTTTTTTTTGAGACGGAGTCTCACTCTGTCCCCAGCTGGAGTGCAGTGCATGATCTTGGCTCACCGCAACCTCTGCTTCCCGGGTTCAAGTGATTCTCCTGCCTCAGCCTCCCAAAGTGCTGGAATTACAGGTATGAGCCACCACGCCCAGCACTTTGCTCATTTCTTGAAGGCTCAGAGGACCCCTACTTCACCTTCCTGACCCTCCTTAACTGTCATTTGCACTTGGCCCACAAGGAATGCAGCAGCGCCTGTTGGTTGGCAAAGCAAGTTGTGCATGTTAGACTCTGAGGCCAGTGACAAGACTGTTTCCCCTGTGAGGAGGGTTTGGTGGCCCAGCAGCTTTTAGGTGCTGTCTGCTCTGCAGCACTGCCTCCTAGAGGTCTCATGATTGCCTGATGCCCGCTTGGTCCTCTTCTGCCTCCTTCCCTGCCTGACAGCCCACTAGGAATCCAATAGCTCAAGTTTCACTTGTTCAGAACTGAGTTCTGGAGTTCCTTCTGAGCCACTCCTCCTCCCCTGGCTTCTCTGGTCTGGTAAAAGGGCACCTGCCATCCACCCAGTGCCTAAGGAGTCATCCTTGATTCTTTTCTCTCCCTTATCTCCTACACCCTCAAAACACCAGGAATCTGGCTGCCTCCTGCCAATTCTATGGTTCCCATCCTGGCCATAATCATCCTGTCTCCTGGGCTGTGGCCTCCTGACTGGTCTCCCAGTTTTCATCCTGGCCCCTCCAAAGTCCTCACAATTGTCAGAGAAATCTTTAATGTAAATCACATCCTCTTCTTTTCCTGCCAGAACCTTCCAGTGGGTCCCTGTTTCACTCCAACTAAAACCCAGAGCCCTTTCCTACCACACCCTACATGAGTGGTCCCTTTCACCTCCTTGACCTTCATCCCTGCCCTTCTCCCTAGCTTTCCTAACCTTGACCACACTGACCTGCTTTCTATTCTTCAAATATGCCAGGCTCATCCCATTTTAGGACTTTTGCATTTACCATGCCCTCTGCCCAAAACACAGATCTTCTCAGAGCCTGAGAACGGCTCAACTGTGTTCTTAACACTAGTTCAGAAAGGCTTCTTTGACCCCCCTAGTTCAAGTACCATGCCTGTCTCCAGGGGCTGTGTCTCTTTACCTGCTTTATTTTCTTTAGAACCTTTATTGCCATCTGGAATTCTTATTTGGGTAAGAATTTACTGATCTGCTATTTGTCCCACACCAGTAGAATATAAATTGGATGCGGCACAGACCTTGTCTCTTTTATTCCCTGCAGCACTCCCTGATGGGGGAGGCAAAAAAGAAACAAGCAAAAACATCTATAATTGCAAATTGTGGTAACTCCTACATAAACAACTGGTAGCAATTGCTTATATTTGAGGCACTTAATTTTTTTTTTTTTAGACAGAGCCCCATTCTGTTGCCCAGGCTGAAGTGCAATGGCGTGATCTTGGTTCACTGCAACCTCCGACTCTCGGGTTTAAGTGATTTTCTTGCCTCAGCCTCCTGAGTAGCTGGGATTGCAAGCGACTGCCACAATGCCCAGCTTATTTTTTTGTATTTTTAGTAGAGATGGGGTTTCTCCATGTTGGCCAGGTTGGTCTCAAACTCCTGACCTCAGGTGATCCATCTGCCTTGGCCTCCCAAAGTGCTAGGATTACAGGTGTGAGCCACCGCACCCGGCTGGCACTTAAAAATTTTAAACTTAGGCTGGCCACAGTGGCTCACACCTGTAATCCCAGCACTTTGGGAGGCCAAGGCAAGCGGATCACTTGAGGTCAGGAGTTCGAGACCAATCTGGAAAACATAGTGAAACCCTGTCTCTACTAAAAAATACAAAAGTTGGCCAGGCACGGTGGCTCACAGCAACAAACAAAAAGGTTAGCCAGGTATGATGGTGGGCTCCTGTAATCCCAGCTACTTGGGAGGCTGCGGCAGGAAAATTGCTTGAACCTGGGAGGTGGAGGCTGCAGTGAGCCTAGATCACACCACTGTACTCCAGCCTGGATGACGGAGACTCTGTCTCCAAAAAAACTTTTCTTCTTTAAAGTAGGATGATCCTATTATTATCATATTGGGCTTCACTTTTAATTTTTTCAGTATGTCCCAAAGCAGCAGCACTTTTAGGTACAGCCCTCTTGCTTATCAGCTTGAGGGCCTTTAGAGCCAGGAGGAGAGCCAGGACATTTCATAGGCACCTAAACTATGGTTACATACAGATTCCTCCACCACATGTGCTAGGAGTACACGCAGACCTCCCCAGTGCTGACCAACCTACAGGACAGAAATGGGCCCTAGGTATTCTGGATCTGATTCTTTTTGGTCATCAATTATTTTTATTTTAATTTTTTTAGAGATGGGGTCTCGCTGTGTTGCCCAGGCTGGCCTCAAACACCTGAGCTCAAGAGATCCTTCTGCCCTAGCTTCTCTAGTAGCTGCTGGTTATCAATTCATTTTTAGCAAATTCTGCAGGAAACTTGGAGAGACCCAGGCAGTAATAAATAGGATGTTTGAAGAAAAACTAAAGATGGCTGAGCACAGTGGCCGGCACTTACAATCCAAGCTACTTGACAGGCTGAGGCAGGAGGATCACTTGAGGCCAGGGGCTTGAGACCAGACTGGGCAACATCACAAGACCCTGTCTCTAGAAAAATTTTAAAAATTAGCTGGGCGCAGTGGCACAAGTCTGTAGTTCCAGCTACCTAGGACGCTGAGGTGGCAAGATTGCCTGAACGCAGGAGTTTGAGGCTGCACTGAGCTATGATTGCACCACTGCACCCAACCAAGGTAACAGAGTGAGACCCTATCTCTTAACAACAGCAACAAAAAAAAAAGGTGGGCGTGGTGGTTCACACCTGTAATCTCAAATCTTGGGAGACCGAGGTGGGTAGATCACTTGAGGTCAGGAGTTTGTGACCAGCCTAGCCAACATGGTAAACCCACATCTCTACTAAAAATACAAAAATTAGATGGGCATGGTGGTGCACGCCTGTAATCTCAGCTACTTGGGAGGCCGAGGCAGGAGACACAATTGAACTCAGGAAGCAAAGGTTGCATTGAGCTGAGATTGCACCACTGCACTCCAACCTGGGTGACACTGTCTCAAAAAAAAGATTTAAAGATGAAAGAAAACAAAAATTACAAAAAGTTGAGAAATAATTGCCTTTTGTCCAGCCCCACTCCCAACCGTGTGTAACATGTGATCTGTTTTCTTCCAGTCTCGTTTCCTGTCAGTCCATCCACCCTTCATGGGGCCAGAGCCCTCTCTCCAGAATCTGAGCAGCAATGCCGTTTGCTGAAGACAAAACCTATAAGTATATCTGCAGACATTTCAGCAATTTTTGCAATGTGGATGTTGTAGAGATTCTGCCTTACCTGCCCTGCCTCACAGCAAGAGACCAGGTGAGCCAGGGAAGTGACAGCCAGACACTGGCCTGGGGACAGGGCTATGGAATCCAAAGCTCAACCCCATCCTAGTTCCTCCCCCAAGCCAGAGCCGGCCTCTTCTCCCTCTTGCTGTATCTTGCTCCTTGTTCTTGCTGCTTTTTTTTTTTTTCCTTGCTGCTTTTCTAACTTTTAGATGAAGTGTGGCTCAGGGTGGCATTGCTGACTTCACCGAGCTCCGCCTTGTGTTGCTTTTGTGAACTGCTCAGAAATATGGTGCTGGCTGTGATGAGATTTCCTGGCTCTGGTCCACTTGCCCAATGTTTTTAGAACCTTCTGTTTTCTTCATCTCTCTTGCCGGGCCTTGTCTTGCTCAGTTTTGATTCCATTCTCCTTGTCATGGGGCTCTGTCCTGGCAGGGAGCTGGGACTCAGGTTTGAGAGCAGGCTGGAGCCAGGTCGCTAGCCCCGGCACTTGCTAGCTGGTGAAGCGGGCACAATCTCTCCCCATTCATTGTAGCTGCTGTTCTCAGATTGGACCCCTGTGCTCCAGAGGGAACCTGTTGGCTCTTCTGGAGACTCCTGTCCTCTGGTTTCTCAGGAGCCCTATTGCTGTCTCCGGCATCCTCCACACAGATTGCATCAGTATGCAGGTCTGTTTGGGGTTTGCCCCTCCCTCTTGTATTTTGGGGATTATAAGGATATCTTGTTTTGTAGTAAATATAAATATTTTCTGTGGGTTTGATTTTCTTTTTTTAATATCGTTTTGAGATGGAGTCTCACTCTGTTGCCCCAGCCGCAGTGCAATGGTGCAGTCTCAGCTCACTGCAACCTCCACCTCCCAGGTTTAAGTGATTCCTGCACCTCAGCCTCCTGAGTAGCTGGGGTCACAGCCATGTGCCACCATCCCTGGCTAATTTTTGTATTTTTATTGTTAGTAGAGACAGGGTTTCACCATGTTAGCCAGGCTGGTTTTTATTATTTTCGAGACAGGGTCTTGCTTTATCACTCAGGCTGGAGTGCAGTGGCATGATTTTAACTCATTGCAACCTATGCCTCATGGAGTCAAGAGCTTCTCCCACCTCAGCATCCCAAAGTGCTGGGATTACCGGTGTGAGTCAACATGCCCAGGCTATATATATATATATATATATATACTTTTTTTTTTTTTTGCCCTAAAAGCTATATGTTTTTTACATTTTTAACTTTTTTTAAAGAAGAGGGTTTCACTATGTTGCCCAGGCTGTCAAGCTTCTGAGCTCAAGTGATCCTCCTGCCTTGGCTTCCCAAAGTGCTGGGATTACACAGGCATGAACCACCACACCTGGCCTGTGGGTTTTCTTTATTTTATTTTAGTTTAGTTTAGTTTATTTATTGACTGGGTCTCACTGTGGTGCCCAGGCTAGAGTGTGGTGGTGTTGCGATCATGGCTCACTGCAGCCTCAAACTCCTGGGCTTAACTGATCCTCCCACCTCAGCTCCCAAGTAGCTGGGACTGCAGGTGTACAGCACCGTACCCAGCTAATTTTTGTACTTTTCTTTGGTTTCGAACTTCTGGGCCTAAGCAATCCTCCCACCTTGGCCTCCCAAAGTGCTGGGATTACTGGTATGAGCCACTACAGCAGTATACGTGCGCGAGCACACGCACACACACACACATGCTTTGAGATGGGTTCTCACTCTGTCACACACATTGGAGTGCAGTGGCACTATCTTGGCTCACTGCAACCTCTGCCTTGCAGGCTCAAGCAATCCTCCTGCCTCGGCCTCCCTTCAGCCTCATCCTCCTGCCTCAGCCTCCCCTCCCTGCTGGGATTACAGGCATGAGCCACTGTGCTCTGCCTATTTTTTTATTTAAAAAATATTTTCCTTTTTCTAAAATCTAGCTCCTGCAGGATTCTGTGGGTTTTTGTTTCTGCTGTCTGGTTGTTTGTTTTATGTGAGAATTCAGGTAGACATAAAAACTCTAGGGCTGGTGCAGTGGCTCACGCCTGTAATCCTAACACTTTGGGAGGCCGAGGCGGGTGGATCACCTGAGGTCAGGAGTTCAAGACCAACCTGGCCAATGTGGCGAAACCGCGTCTCTACCAAAAATACAAAAAAATTAGCTGGGCGTGGTGGTGGGCTCCTGTAATTCTAGCTACTTGGGAGGCTGAGGCAGAAGTGCTTGAACCTGGGAGGCAGAGGTTGCAGCGAGCTGAGATTGCACCACTGCACTCCAGCCTGAGCGACAGAACAGGACTCTGTCTCAAAAAAAAAAAAAAAAAAAAACTTCTCCACAGATCAGCTCAAAGAAAAAAAAAAAAAAAAAAAAAAAAGGAAACCCCCCCCCAAAAAAAACTGCAGCCACTGTCATCTGCCCAGAATCTCCCCAGCCTTCTCAGCTTCCTTGTTTCTTATTGTTGGCCCCCTCTCTTTCCTTCTTTCACCCCTTCTTCATACCTTTGCTATCTACCTTTTCCTTCTCTCCTAATCCAAAGCTTTCTTTTTGCCCTGGGGGCCATATAAACCCAACACTTTTGTATCAGATTAATTGGCTTTGGATTCCTGCCCCACTGTTGTAAGATGTTTGCTATAGTACTTTGCTTCTGCTAAGTAAAGTGGGGATGATAATGGCATTAAATAAGATGATGCATGCAAAGCCCTTAACGGAAAGCTCGGGAAATAGTAACTGCTGGTTTCTGGCGGCTGCCAGTTTCTTTAGCAGCTATTGCTGCTAATTGCCCTTCCTCACTCCATACCTGACCTTGTCCTGGGCTCTGATCCAGTTTCACATGGCCACCTTGCTCCTGTGGCTTTCTTGGCGCCCCCCCCGCCCCCCACCGCTGTGGCTTCATTCTGTGTAGGGAAGCGGCTGGGGCTGCCGGGCTTGAGCAGGACAGTGGCACTGTATCTTCCAGGATCGACTGCGGGCCACTTGCACACTCTCAGGGAACCGGGACACCCTCTGGCATCTCTTCAATACCCTTCAGCGGCGACCCGGCTGGGTGGAGTCCTTCATTGTGGCGCTGAGGGCCTGTGAGCTGTCTGATCTCGCGGATGAAGTGGCCCGTGTCTACCAGAGCTACCAGCCTCGTGAGCATCCTGTCCTGGCTCTCCTTCTGGAACCCTGGCCTGCTCCTTGGCCTCTGCTTTCCCTTCCCCTCTCTCTGTACCTCCTGCCTTTCTCTGTTCATCCTCCTTGTCACACTGAAGCAGCGGATAAACCTGGGTGTAGATCCAAGCTGAACCACTTACTAGCTATGTCCCTTTGGCCAAGTCCCTAAATTTCCCTGAGCCTCAGGCCTCTCCTCTGTAACATGGAGCTCATGGCAGTGTCTGCCAAGGGGAGCTGCAGTGGGTGACAGCGTGGGAAGTTGCGTGTTGAGTGCTGACCTGGGCTTCGCACTTCCCGTATGCCCAGCACATGGGGTCTCCTCTAATTTTCACGCCTGTAGCGTTTGCCTCCCACCCTTCCTCATTTCTTCTTCCCAACCTACTTGTTCACCCTCCCTCTCTCCACTTTCTCTTCCCCTCCCCTGGTTTACCCTGAGAGCCTTCTATGCCCTCTACCAGCTGCCCAGTTATTCCTTTAGTTCCTCTCAGTGTCCCGGCCATTCTCAGTGCTCGGAGGGGATTTGGTGAGATGGAATCTGATCTTGAGTGAGATCAAGACACAGAAAGAAATATCAAGCCAGTTCTGTTTATATTTCAAACTGGTGGTAACCCTCAAGACCCTGACCGCATTTTTTTTTTTTTTTTTTGGAGATGGAGTCCTGCTCTGTTTACCAGGCTGGAGTGCTGTGGCATGATCTCAGCTCTCTACAACTCTGCCTCCCAAGTTTAAGTGATTCCCCTGCCGTAGCCTCCTGAGTCACTGGGATTACAGGCACCTGCCATCATGCCCAGCTAATTTTTATATTTTTGTTGAGATAGGGTTTCACCATGTTGGCCAGGCTAGTCTTGAACTTGTGACCTCAGGTGATCCACCTGCCTCGGCCTCCCAAAGTGCTGGGGTTACAGGCCTGAGCCACCACACCCAGCCCCTGGTCACATTTATAACTGTGGGAAATCCATGTTTTTCTTTTCTTTCTCTCTCCTTTTTTTCCCCTTTTAGAGACACAGTCTTGCTCTGTCAGGCTGGAGAGCAGTGGTGCAATCATAGCTCACTTCCACCTTGACTTCCTGGGCTCAAGCAGACCTTCCACCTCAGCCTCCAGAGTAGCTGGGACTACAGGCATGTGCCACCACACCTGGCTAATTTTCAGAATTTTTTTGTAGAGACAAGGTCTCACTATGTTGCCCAGGCTGGTCTTGAACTCCTGGGCTCAAGCAATCGGCCTCCAAGAGTGCTGGGATCATAGGTGTCAGCCACCGTGTCTGGCTCTCATGTTTGCTTTTCTTTCCTTTTTCTCTTCCTTGCTTCCCCCCCTTTCTTCTTCCCTTTCTCTCTTTCTTCCTTTCTTTTCCCTCCTTCTTTTTAAATATGTCTCTTCATGTATGGAGATTACTAATAGTGATCACCTGAATACAATGGCTGTGGAAGGGCCTGATGGGTGGTGGAGGCAAAGAGGAGGGGCTGAGGAGGCAATATCAGGGTAGGGATCAGTGAGCAATGACAACCATGCGGAGGAGAAAGCCACTGGGTCCCAGGATGTCTGGGGACAGAGGAGGGTGACTGCTGACATGGTCTGGGTGGTGAGAGACCCATGATGCCCCCGCACACAGTCCCCCTGCTCCCTTGCTCCCTTGTCCTCCAATTGCTCTCTCCTTCCCACTCCTGCCCCCCTTGCCAGTGAAGCTCGTCACTCTGAGGAGTGGACCCACATCAGAACAGCTTTTGGAACTATGGGTGGGGCAGGGGGTGTACCCAAGAGCACCCAAGCCTCTTCCATCATGAGGAATACCTCTGATTCCTTTTTTTTTTTTTTTTTTGAGACTCCGTCTCAGTCGGTCACCTAGACTAGAGTGCAGTGGTGTGACTTTGGCTCACCGCAGCCTCTACCTCCCAGGTTCAAGTGGTTGTCCTGCCTCAGCCTCCCTGTAGTTCCTGATTCCTTCTTTCCACCCTGCCCCCGCCCCCAAGATGGAGTCTTGCTCTGTTGCCCAGGCTGGAGTACAGTGGCGCAATCTCAGCTCATTGCAGCCTCCGCCTCCCAGCTTCAAGCAATGCTGCCTCAGCCTCCCAAGTAGCTGGATTACAGGAGCGTGCCACCATGCCCCACTAATTTTTGTATTTTTAGTAGAGATGGGGTTTTACCATGTTGGCCAGGCTGGTCTCAAACTCCTGACTTCCCAATCTACCCACCTTGGCCTCCCAAAGTGCTGGGATTACAGGCGTAAGCCATGGCACCCAGCCCCTGATTCCTTCTTGATATCACTGCATCTTTGTCTTCCAGGGACCCCGGAACATCCCCCAGCTCCACTGGAGCCACCGTCAGTTTCTGCTGAGGTGCCAGGACCCTCCACGCCTGCTGCGGCCCACAGCATCCCCTACAATGGCTACAGAGAGAAGGAGTCAAGCTTCCCCATGCCTGTCCAGGAGACCCAGCCGCCAGAGTCCCTGGAAGAGGTCTGTTCTCACAGTCCACCTTGAGCCACCTGCTTTTGTGTTCCTGTCTGCCCACTTCTGCCCATGAGCCTTCCTCCAGAAACCCTCTCCTGTCCACTACAAATTATGCCTAATCTTTACTCAGAAACCCAAGGCTTCCTTAGTGGAGATCTGCCCCAGACCAGCTTCCAGACTGCTGACCAGGTCTTCATCCTGTGGCAGTCTAATCCTCTGTCACCAACCAGCTGGGAGATGACAGGTTTGTTTTTTTTTTGAGACAGTGTCTCATTCTGTCGCCCAGGCTGGAATGATGCAGTGGAGCGATCTCGGCTCACTGCAACCTCCACTTCCTGGGTTCAAGTGATTCTGCTGCCTCAGCCTCCTGAGTAGCTGGGATTACAGGCACCCACCACGATGCTGGCTAATTTTTGTATTTTTAGTAGAGATGGTGTTTTGCCATGTCAGCCAGGCTGATCTCAAACTCCTGACCTCAGGTGATCTGCCCACCTTGGCCTCCCAAAGTGCTGGGATTACCAGCGTGAGCTACCGCCCCTGGCTGGAGACCACAGTTTTGAGGTCTTTGCAATGTTCCATATGAGACATTGCATTGGGTGGAGGAACCCAGGGAGGGGCCAGATGAGGGAGAGTGAGGGAGCAGGCGATTATGGGGGCAGGGGTGATTGGCAGGGCTGTCATTATTGCCAAAAGGTCAAGTTTGGGGGAAAGATGACCGATTCTTTGAAGATAAATGAGTGGGCAGTGGGGTGTCCAAGGAGACACCAAATCATGAACCTGAAGCCTAAGAAAGGGGTCTGTGATCCCCTGAACACAGTGGCTCTGGTAGGGGTGGGATGAATGTGGAGGTGGGAAAGGGGAGGGGCAGAGGAGGCAGCATCAGGGCAGGGGATCAGCTAGCGGTGACAGCCATGAAGAGAAAGCCAGTGGCTGCCAAGAGGGAGACCTTTCTGCAGGGCCACACAGATGGACAGGGAGTCCCCCAGGGATGCTGTGTGTTTTCTGTGAGGTAAATGCAAGGACACCTGTGGACAGAGGGTCTGGCAATTACCAGAACCCAAGCAAGGGCTCCCTGGCTCCTGTGCTTCGTGGTGTGGGCTGAGGTCTGTAGGAGACGCCCCACAAGCACAAGCTGCCCTTTGCGAGCTCTTGGGAGAGGCAACTGCCTTATTCATATTTTCCCTCTTGCAGAGTTCAGAGCAAGCCCCGCAGACGCTCAGCCCTGGAGCCATCTCAAGGAGGCCGGGTGGTGGCCCTGTGGAGTCCTCCTCTGACCTGGCAGCCCTTAGCCCTCTGACCTCCAGCAGGCATCAGGAGCAGGACACAGAACTGGGCAGTACCCACACAGCAGGTATGCATGGAATCTGAAATTATAGGACTCCTCTGATCTCTCAAGTGAAGGTGAGAATTAGAGTTGCCTCTCTGGCTTCCTTGAATAGGAGGCAAGGTGGGAATAAAGGGAGTTCAACCCAGGAAGCAAACCAGTTCCTTATAGGGTGTATCAGTTAGTATTTGCTATGTAACAAATAGTCCACTCCAGTTTTCCAATTTTTGGTTTCTTTAGTAGCTTAAAATGCAGCCATTTATTTAGCACATGATCCCGTGGGTCAGCCATTTGGGCTACCTACCTGGGCAGTTCTTTTGGTCTTGGCTGAATTTCCTCTCAAGTACTCACTCGTATGTATATAAGTTCTGCCTCGCCGGGCGCGGTGGCTCACGCCTGTAATCCCAGCACTTTGGGAGGCCGAGACGGGTGGATCACGAGGTCAAGAGATAGAGACCATCCTGGTCAACATGGTGAAACACCGTCTCTACTAAAACTACAAAATATTAGCTGGGCATGGTGGCGCGTGCCTGTAATCCCAGCTACTCAGGAGGCTGAGGCAGGAGAATTGCTTGAACCCAGGAGGCGGAGGTTGCGGTGAGCCGAGATCGCGCCATTGCACTCCAGCCTGCGTAACAAGAGCGAAACTCCGTCTCAAAAAAAAAAAAAAAAAAAAAAAAGTTCTGCCTCTGGCTATTGGCTGAGCACCTTGGTTCTCTTCTTTGCAGTCTCTCATCCTCCAGCACACAAATCCATCACGGCTGTTGGGCGGAGTTCTGAGAGAGACAAGAGAGGGCTCAAAACTAGCACAATGTCCCTGTGCCCCATTCTGTGGGCAAAAACAAGTTATAAGGCCAGCCTAGATTCAAGGAGTAGGGAAATAGACTCCCTCCCTAGATGGGAGGACTGACTGGCACAGTGCAGGGGGGCTGGGTGGAGGTGGGTGTGATAAGTAGGGCCGTTTTTGCACTCTGTCAAAGAGGCTGTAGGGAGCAGCCAGGGCCTGGAGGGCGGTGGGAGAGGCACAGTGCAGGGCTGCACCAGCTGTTGGCAGGGAGGCCTTTAGGCACTGCCTTACCACAAAGAGATCTCACTTCCCAGTGCATCCCGAAAACTTCTTAGTCCCCAGAGGAAGTAAGGTCATCATCCAGGGGCCTGGACCCCACTCCAGACCTCAGTGCTCCCCTCAGAAATATATAGTTGTCCGCCTGGACCTCTCAGGCTAGCATGTCTCTCTCCCGCTTTCCAAACTGTTTCACATGACGCTGGTGCCCTGTCAGCCCTCAGTGCCCTGGAACAGCCACAAGGCACATGAGCAGTTAAAGGCTGGGAGACGTCATCTCAGTACTTTCGTCATCCCCAAACTGCTCCAAGCACCTGTCTCTGCTTTGCAGTGTCACCTGGCCATGGGGATGCCTTTTGGGAGTTGCTGTAGGCCATGGAGACAGGGCAATTAGGTTTCAGTACGTTTGTAGACACAGGTCCCATGAGATTCTATGGTGTGAGATTGTGGTGGTGGGGGTGTACATCAGAATCACCTTGACCTTTACCAGCTGTGGGGCCTGGCATGTGCATTCCAACTTCCATGGAGAATCCTGCTGCAACCACCTTTATAGACCATCACCACCTGCTACCCCCTCCCTGCTTCCCCAACCCAGGTCAGGCAGCCTCCCAGGGGTGGCTTTGTCCCTGTCCGCGCTCTTCCCAAGCCTCTGGGATGGCCGGGCCTCTTGGCTGGTCTGAGCTGTTCTGCATGAGCCATCCTGCCACCCCTCACCCTGATCCAGGGCTGTTCCCACTTGTGGTGCTGGAGGAGGGACAGCAGTGGGGGAAGTGTCCAGGATTCCATGAGGCTAATGTCAAGGTAGAAAAGGCAGACACAGGAGGAGAGGGGAGGCTTCCCAGATGGGAGAGGAAAAAGCAGAGAGAATAATAAATAATGATCTTCAAGCTCCAAGGTACCATTTCACCGTGTGCCAGGGTAGACCTTGGGCTACAGGTCAAGGACTGAGGGAAGCTGTTGGGCTTTCAGGCTGGGAAGCAGTGACCAAAGGGACTGTGGCATCTCCTCCAAGGGCAGGAGATTTGGAGGCCTAGATGCAGCAGGAACCGTGAGACCTGGCGCAGAGGGGCCCTTCTCCAGGCCTGAAGGTAACAGTCTTTGAGTCTGTGTTTCCACTTGTGTTTTACCATCTGCAGCTGCAACCTCCAGCCTCAAGCCATCCCGTGGGCCTGTGTCTCCATCAGTCTCCTTCCAGCCTCTGGTCCGATCCACCCCCAGGGCAAGCCAGTTGCCTGGACCTGCAGGGTCAGTTTCTACTGGTACCTTCTCCTCCTCCTCATCCCCTGGCTTGGCCTCTGTAGGAGCTGAAGAGGGTGACCAGCCCGAGCCTATCATCTGCTCCAGGGGGGCAGAGGCACCTGCCAACTCTCTGCCCTCCAAAGTGCCTACCACCTTGATGCCTGTGAACACAGTGCCCCCGGAAGTGCCTGCCAACCCAGCATCTGCCAGCACAGTGCCCTCCAAGTTGCCATCTGGCTCGAAGCCCCCTGGTGCAGTGCCTTCTAATGTGCTCACCAATCCAGCACCATCCAAATTGCCCATCAACTCAACCCGTGCTGACATGGCGCCATCCAAAGTGCCCACTAGCATGATGCTCACCACAGGGAATGCCAGCACAGTACTCACCAGCAGAAGCAGCAGAGCTGAGGTGAGTCCTCACCCTCCTAGCAGGGATCCAGGCCCCTTCCCCGGGAGAGCTTGCCTACCTGGCCCTGGCCTTGGCCTCTTCCCAGTCTGCATTCTGTCTCCAGCCTGGGCTGCTCTGTGGCTTCTCCTTGTGGGCATACGGACAGCTGAGAACCAGCCTCATCCAGGCCCACACCATGTTCTCCAGGAGGAACAGTCATTACAGCTCCTAAGTCTGGAAACCTCCGGAGGGTCAGCCAGGGGGGGCACCCCACTGGTCAGGTGCATAAGTTCATTTAGGGTTCGTAGCTCCTAGTAAAGCCGAGCAGTGCTGTTTTGCACATGAGGAAGCAGTGAGGAGTAGAGTGCAGTGGCCTGTCTGCCTCGTGCCTTGCTCTTTACCACCAGAATGCCTAGCCTGCCCCTCCATGGCCAGGCTTTACAGAATGCAATCCCAGCCTGGAGCAGCCACTCTGACGCAGCAGCCCCCCATCGCTACCTGCTCCAAGCCTCATATCTAACCCTAGCTGCTGCTGGGAGGAACCTAGTCCATAGGGACCTTTGGGTGCATGGCCAGGCCTCTGACCCTGGGGCTGCTCTCTGGTTCTCAGGCCCAGGCAGGATGTCAGTGCAGGATGGGGCCCTGCTTCCAGGTGGGCATGAGTTTATAGGCATGCCAGGGAGCAGGGAAAGGCTGCCCTGGAGAAGGCCAACATTGGTGCAGGGCCTTGGTCTCCTCTTCCCCCCGCTCCAAGAAAAGGTGACCTAGAGGCATTATAGACTCGGAATTGAGCGGTCGGAGTATTAGCTGGGAATGAGACCAGCCTAGCAGGCTTGTCTCCCTGCCAACCCCCAGTCCCTTCCAGTGCTTTCCTTTCTTTCCCAGGAGAACCCAGCAGCTCCAACATCCACAGGTGCCACTGGAGGCAGCTCAGCCGGGCTAGACGATAGCTCGGAGAATGGGGGCCTTGGGTCGGAGTTGAGCAAGCCTGACGTGCTGGTATCCCAGGTAGACAGCCTATTCTCAGGCTGCTCTGAGGATCTTGCCATCAGTGCCAGCAGCTCCTTGGGCGTGGGGCCCTGCCATGGCCCAGAGGAAAATGAGTACAAGTCCGAGGGCAGCTTTGGGATCCACGTGGCTGAGAACCCCAGCATCCAGCTCCTGGAGGGCAACCCTGGGCCACCTGCAGACCTGGAGGGTGGCCCCAGGCCACACACCGACCAGAAGTTCCAGGACGAGGAGGTGCCATGCCACTGGTCCTCGCTCGGGTCTCCGTGGCTCCAGGCAGCTGTGGCAGGGGTGCTGGCAGCCATACTCCTGGCAGTGCTGTACCAGCGGCGCCAGCTCTAGTGCAGCCCTGGGCCCTTCCCACCACCCATCTGCTCCGTTCCTGCAGTATACCTGGCTGCTCTCCAAAGCCCCTTATTGCTTTCTTAGGGATGGTGGAAGCTATGTCAGAGGGGAGCTAAGGGACTGCAGGCCTGGCAGCAGGACGTGCCTTGGCTGAACCAAGTCCAGAGAGCAGCATCTCCATCCCACTGTGCCCTCTGTGCATCCCTATCCTTGGCTTTCTGGGACCTGGGCTGCCCTCGATGCTCCAGACCTCCACCAGTAACCCAGGTTATCACCCATGTCCTCCAGAGGAGCTTCCCCGTCCAGGCCTCAGCCCTGTTGGCCCAGGTGGATCGGGGGAGCCACTGGAACACATGGGAGTTGGGAATGCTCCTCCTGTTGCACTGGTCCCCTAAGGCGTCAGGGTAGGTGTGTAGTGTGTGGACGACTCCACAAGACCTGGCTTCCAGACTGTTGCACTCAGGCAGGCAGGAGTGGCAGGGTAGCTGCTCTCCATGGGCCCAAATGCCTTGGGTTCCTGCCCCACTGGGCCCCCTCCCCTTCTGGGCAATCCTGGGAAGGTCTGGAGGTTCCTGGGATCTCAGGGAAGCCAGGGGCAGCTGCCAGGCCTGAGGAAGACCTCTGAAGCTCCTCTCCAGCCTCCGCTTTCCCTCCCCTCTGGCTCCCTTCTCTTCAGCCCCCTACATGGGCTGGGGAGGAGACACCTGGCAGGCACAGCTCAGGCAGAGGTTTGGATTTCAGCTCCCCACTTCCTGGGCTGCATGGCCTTGGTGGATGTCAGACTTCTGGGCTTGCTTCTCCATGTGGACAATGAGTATCTGGCTCATTCTTCACTGGGTTATTCTGACATTGAAACCTGCAAGTGTTTGCCAAGTGCCTAGCCCAGAGCAGGTGGCCACTAACTGCTTCTCCCACCTCTCTCCTGTCCGAGCTGGTAGAGCTGAGAGCATGAGGAGAGGAGTGCACAGGGGCCAGTGGTGCAGCTCTGCACGCAGGCAGCCGAGACCTCTTCCCATGCTGCCTCTCACCAGCTCTGCAACCTTGGGCAAGGGATCCATCTCTCTGTGCTTTAGTTTTCTCACCTATAAAATGATCAGTATCTATGTGTATTTCCCAGTGCTGTGAGGATTAAAGTTTATCCATATAGATCTTAGGATGAGTCCTGGCATTTACCAAGGATTGAATATGTGTTGTTATCACTTTTTTTTTTTTTTTTTGAGACAGAGTCTTGCTCTGTTGCCAGGCTAGAGTGCAGTGGCGTGATTGCAGCTCACTGCAGCCTCCGCCTCCCAGGTTTGAGAGATTCTCCTTCAGCCACCCGAGTAGCTGGGACTACAGGTGTGCCACCACGCCCAGCTAACTTTTTTTTGTATTTTTAGTAGAGATGGGGTTTCACCATGTTGGCCCAGGATGGTCTCGATCTCCTGACCTCGTGATCTGCCCACCTTGGCCTCCCAAAGTGCTGGGATTACAGGCATGAGCCACCGTGCCCGGCCCTTATTATCACTATTAAGTGTTGAGGGGCTAGGCGTGGTGGGCAACAGGGACCCCATCTCTAAAATATTAGCCAGGCGTGGTGGTGCACCTGTTGTCCTAGCTACTCAGGAGGCTGGGGAGGGAGGATCACTCCAGCCCAGAAGTTTGAAGCTGCAGTGAGCTAGGATCGTGCCACTGCACTCCAATGTGAGTGACAGAGTGAGACCCTCTCTCAAAAAAAAAAAAAAAAAAAAAAGTGCAGAGAAAGAGAGCCCTTGGCTACTCCTTTAGAGGCAGCCCAGACCCTTCTGCCTCACAGATTTATCTTTATATTTGCTCCTTACTTTATCTTGTACCTGGAGAAATTGCTGGGGAGGGAGGTATGTTCACTGGGCAACTGTACAGGATGGAGGCTCTAGGGCATTTCGACTCCCAGCAGCCAGGTTCTCCCACCCTGAGCTCACCCACTGGTGGGGAGATTAGCTACAATAACACCAGAAACACATTGGGATAGATTGGGGTTATTCTCATGGGTTCTTTCCAGGCAGCCATTGCTGGACAAGGCACAGGAGCCACCTCCATTTCTGAGCTCTGCAAGGGACAAGAACTAGAGCCATCAGAGGTAGGGCTCACTGTGGCCCCTCCCAAGCTGTCCGCCTCCAGGGATCTACACCCTGCCTTGGCTGCTACAGCTTTTTCTCTCCACTGCCCTAGGGGCGTTCAGCAACCTAATGACATCTATGTCTGAACATCTCTTCATTCCATGCTCCAGATCCGGCAACCTGCACCCTAGAACCAGGAGTGGACCCTACCCAAGCTGTACCACTCCCCATCCCTCACCCCCAATCTTAAAAAGCCCTCTGTCCCCCCACCTTAAACCCCAGTTAGGAACCCATGCTGGGCAGGTCAGTTGACAATTTATGCACAGGTATTAGTTTTAATGTATTACTGTCCCAGGGTAGCTTTGAAAAAAGTATCTGAAAAAGGCAGCATGGGCTGGCGCGGTGGCTCACACCTGTAATCCCAGCACTTTGGGAGCCTGAGGTTGGTGGATTGCCTGAGGTCAGGAGTTCAAGACCAGCTTGGCCAACATGGTGAAACCCCGTCTCTACTAAAAATACTAAAATTAGCCAGGTGTGGTGGCACGAACCTATAATCCCAGCTACTCGGGAGGCTGAGGCACAAGAATCATTTGAACCCAGGAGGTGGAGGTTGCAGTAAGCCGAGATTATGCCATTGCACTCCAGCCTGGGGGACAGAGTGATACTCTGTCTCCAGGAAAAAAAAGGCAATATGTAGGCCCAAACACTGTTCCCAAGTGGTAGAATTTTAGCGCTGTACCAGCCTAGGTAAAAAATACAAAAATTAACTGGGCATGGTAGCTCTCATCTGTAGTCCCAGCTTCTTGGGAGGCTCAGGTGGGAAGATCACTTAAGCCTGCCAGGAGGCAGAGGATGTAGTGAGCTGAGGTCGCACCACTGCACTCCAGTCTGGGTGACAGACTGAGACTCTGTCTCAGCAAAGAGAGAGAGAAAAAAAAAAAGCATTTTAGCACCTCCGCCTCCTGGGTTCAGGCAATTCTCCTGCCTCAGCCTCCTGAGTAGCTGGGATTACAGGCACGCACCACCATGCCCAGCTAATTTTTTGTAGTTTTAGTAGAGACGGGGTTTCACCATGTTGACCAGGACGGTCTCGATCTCTTGACCTCGTGATCCACCCGCCTCGGCCTCCCAAAGTGCTGGGATTACAGGCTTGAGCCACCGCGCCCGGCCCTTTTTTTTTTTTTTTTTTTAAAGAGAATCACCAAGCCTCTAGCGAAGTGGTGTGATTATAGCTCACTGTATCCTCAAACTCCTGGACTTAAGTGATTCTCCTTCCTCGACCTTCTGAGTAGCTAGGACTTCAAGTGCATACCACCATGCCTGGCTAATTTTTAAATGTTTTGTAGAGATGAGGTCATGCTGTTTTGTTGCCCAGGCTGGCCTCATGAGAGCTTGCCTTAGCCTCCCAAAGTGCTGGGATTACAGATGTGAGACACTGTACCCAGCCCCCTGCCCCCCAGCACTTTTTTCTTTCTTTCTTTCTGTCTTTTTTTCCCCCTCAAGCCCATACTGACTTTTTTTTTTTTTTTTTTTTTTGAGACAGTCTTAGTCTGTTGCTCAGGCTGCTGGAGTGCAGTGGCATGATCTCAGCTCACTGCAACCTCTGCCTCCTGGGTTCAAGTGATTCTCCTGCCTCAGCCTCCCAAGTAGCTGGGATTACAGGTGCCTGCCACCACACTAGGCTAATTTTCGTACTTTTAGTAGAGACGGGGTTTCACCATGTTGGTCAGGCTGGTCTTGGAACTCCTGACCTCAAGTGCTCCGCCCGCTTCAGCTTCTCAAAGTGCTGGGATTACAGGCGTGAGCCACCGTGCCTGGCCAACCCCATGAATTTTCAAATGATGCTGCTGCTCAAAGCCCTGACTTGGCCTACTTTGAACAGCAACCTTGTGTCTGCTGTTGTCAACCTGAAGACCTCTCAAATGCCAGCTTCAAGCAGGTGTGAATTGGCCAGTGTCAGATCTCAGGAGTCCTGTGTTATGGGTGTGGCTTTCAGCTGCAGGGGGTGCACTTAGCAGGGAAAGCCAGACAGGTCACCCTCACAGCCAGATAATGTGGAGATGAGACTTGGCCACCCATCCTTGGGGACCTGAGAAAGTGTACTTCACCTTGGGGTGAAGGCCGGGAGTGGGGCCAGAGGGATCAGTACCCTCCCCAGTGCTTAAGGGGCAGAGCCACCTGCAGCAATGGTTTCTGCATATTGGCCCCTCTCCACCTTCTTCCTCCTGCTGAATCAGTTCCCTCAAAGCCCAAAAGCTGTCTCTGTTTCTGTCTCCCTGGGAAGAATGCGTGGACTCTGCCTGGTGATAGACTGAAGCCAGAAGAGTGCCACACCTGTGCCTTAATTCCTTGATAGATGTTCTCAGATTTAGGAGACTTCTTAGTCAAAGATGAGGGAGGCTGGATGCGGTGGCTCGTGCCTGTTATCCCAGCACTTTGGGAAGCCGAAGTGGGAGGATCCCCTGGAACCAGGAGTTTGAGACCATCCTAGGCAACAAAGCAGGACCCTATCCCTATAAAAAAAAAAGAATCTAGGAGATGCTCTTTACCCTGCCTGACCTCACATTATTAATAGCTTCCTTTGAGCAACGTTATTTATTGTGAACTTTTTTTTTTTTGAGACAGTGTCTCACTCTGTCACCCAGGCTGGAGTACAGTGGTGCGATGTCGGCTCACTGCAATCGCCGACTCCTGGATTCAAGCGATTTTCCTGCTTCAGCCTCCTGAGTAGCTGGGATTACAGGCTTGCACCACCATCCAGCTAATTTTTGTATTTTTAGTAGAGACGCGTTTCACCATGTTGGCTAGGCTGGTCTCGAACTCTTGACCTCAGATGATCCTCCCACCTCGGCCTCCCAAAATGCTGAGATTACAGGTGTAAGCCACCACGCCTGGCCTATAAACTTTCTTTTTTTTTTTTTTTCTTTGAGACAGTCTTGCTCTGTCACCAGCCTGGAGTGCAGTGGTGCAATCTTGGCTCACTGCAACCTCTGACTCCCAGGTTCAAGCAATTCTCCTGCTTCAGCCTCCCAAGTAGCTGGGACTGCAGGCATGCACCACCACACCCATCTAATTTTTGTAGTTTTAGTAGAGACGGGGTTTCACCATTTTGACCAGGATGGTCTCAATCTCTTGACCTTGTGATCCACCTGCCTCGGCCTCCTAAAGTGCTGGGATTACAGATGTGAGCCACTGTGCCCGGCCCTGGCCTATGAACTTTCAAACACAAAAAAAGTAGAGAGTAGAATAACAAACCCCCGTGAGCCCACCACCCAACTTCAGTAATTATCAATTCATGACCATCTTATTCACCCCTGACTGCTTCCCCTCATTCTACACAGGTTTCTTTTTTTCTTTTCTTTCTTTTTTTGAGATGGAGTTTTGCTCTGTTGCCTAGGCTGTAGTGCAATGGTGCAATCTTGGCTTACTGTAACCTCCACCTCCCTGGTTCAAGCAATTCTCCTGCTCAGCCTCCCAAGTAGCTGGGACTATAGACGTGTGCCACCATGCCCGGCTAATTTTTGTATTTTTAGTAGAGAGGAGGTTTCACCATGTTGGCCAGGATGGTCTCAATCTGTTGACCTTTCGATCTACCTGCCTCGGCCTCCCTAAATGCTGGGATTACAGGTGTGAGCCACCTCGCCCGGCCTAACTCATTTAATCTTCACAATGACCCTATGAAAGAGGTACCATATCAACCCAATTGACAGCTGGTTTGCAAGATTAGGAGGGAGAAAGGACCCAGGGGACAATGTGAGGGAAAACTCTTACCCCGTGGCCCCAGGCTGAATGCTGTTTGTGCCTGTGAACCACAGCCTATTGTGTATCTGGAGTCAGGGACTCCACTTAAAGTGAGATTTTGGCTGGATGTAGTGGATCATGCCTGTAATCCCAGCACTTTGGGAGACCAAGGTAGAAGGATTGCTTGAGGCCAGGAGTTCAAAACCAGTGTGGGTAACAGCAAGATCCTATTGCAAAAAAAAAAAAAAAAAATTAATTTTAGCTGGGTGTGGTGGTGTCAAATGTAAAAATTAGCTGGTTGTGGTAGTGTGTGCTTATAGTTCCCACTACTCAGGAGGCTGAGGTGGGGGGATCACTTGAGCACAGGAGTTTGAAGTTAGTGAGCTATGACGGCACCACTGCACTTCAGCCTGGCAACAGAGGGAGACACTGTCTCTAAAATACGTAGAGATTTTCACATCAACACATCCCTGCTCAGCATGCCAAGATATGCCACCTGCTATAATAGTACAATTACATTCAATATGTAATTAATGTAGTCTCAGGGATGTTGTGACAATATGATTACAGCTGTCACGTGTGTGCCCAGCCAGGTTCAATGCCCTGAGGCTGGGTGAGGTGGGGCAAGGGACACAGCCTAAAATGCCAGGCCTCAGGAAGCCATTTGGTTTAGCAGACATTGTTTATTAAAGGAGTTCCCTATGCCAGATCGAAAGCCTAAGATGATTAAGACACTGTGAGTACCTTTAAGTGGTTGGGGATGTTCACGATGTGTGGTGCAGACAGATAGGCTTTCATATCATTCTTTCATGTAATCATACGACAGATATTTGGACCTGCATGTGCAAAGCACTGGGATAGGTAGGCCTCAGTGAACACAGGATAATACAGCAAAGACACCCCCCCATGGGCCCCTCCCACCACCCACCAATATGGTAGGGGGTGGTCTAATGGACTGTTCCTGGAACATGAAGGGGGGCAGGCATTAGGGGTGGCAAGGGGACAGGTATTGATCTGATCAGTTGTGTACTGTTCATAATAACTAAATTGGGGGAGGGGGAATAATACTTAGAGCCTACAGAGAGTAAATCTGACAAGATCAAATGTTGACGAAAATACGGAGGAAATGAAACTCCTGGGTTTTGCAGAAAATCTATGTCAGTGCTGTGGTCTGAATGTATGTGTCCCCTTTGAATTCATATGTTGAAACCTAACCCCCAAAGTAATGGCATTAAGAGGTGGGGCCTTTGGGGCTGGGCATGGTAGCTCACACCTGTAATCCTAGCACTTAGGCAGGCCAAGGTGATCTATTCTGATCACTTGAAATCAGGAGTTGGAGATCACCCTGGCCAACATGGTGAAACCCCGTCTCTCCTCAAAATACTAAAATTAGCCAGGTGTGGTGGTGTGCACCTGTAATCCCAGCCACTCAGGAAGCTGAGGCAGAAGAATCACTTGAACCCGGGAGGTGGAGATTGCAGCGAGCCAAGATCATGCCACTGCACTCCAGCCTGGGTGACAGAGGAGATGCCATCTCAAAAAAATAATAACATAAAGGGGTGGGGCCTTTAGTAGGTGGTTAGGTCATGAGGGTGGAGGTCATGAATGGGGTTAGCACCTTATAAAAGAGGCTTGAGGGAGCCCTTCTGTCCCTTCTACCATGTGAGGGTGTAGTGAGAAGGCCCTGTATCTCTGAAGCAGAGAACTCTCCCTGGACACTGGATCTGCTGGCACCTTGATCTTGAACTTCCCAGCCTCTAGAACTGTAAGAAATAATTTTTTGTTGTTTACAAATTACCCAGCGTAAGGTGTTTTGTTATGGTAGCCAGAATGGACTAAGCTGATGTGACCTTGTTGGAAAACTGTCAATATCTACCAAAAGATGAACATACACATAAACTGTGATCCAGCAATTCCACTCCTGGATGTGTACACCACAGAAACAAAAGCTATGTCCACCAAGACATGGGCAGGAATGTTTCTAACCACCACACTAACTTGTAACAACAAAACAACACAAACGTCCATCCACTGTTGAAGTTAATGGTGAAGTCACAGGATTGAATACTTCTGTACAGCAACAAATATGAATGAAAATATTACTATGCACAGCAACATAGATAAATCTCACAGACAAGATGTTGAGCAAAAGAGGTCAGAGTCCTCAACACTTTCTGTTGAGAAACATTAAGTATACCCTGCCCCCATGGCTCCTTGTAGTTTGTAATTAGTGGTAGGCAGGTTACAGCTGCCTACCTGTTGTATTCCTGAGTTATGTGTATATGTAGAACACGTGTGTTATTAAGAATCACCTGTCAACGAGCAAATAAATTAATGGATGAATGTCTGCTGGAGGCCCTTTAGTCCTGGAGAGCTGCAAGCCTCACAGGCTCTCAGGCTGTTGGTCCCCAGGATAGATCCACTCTGTTGGCTATCTGGTTGTCTGCCTCTCACTGCCTTGTAATGCCTTCAGCCCACCTGGGTGGGAGTCTCCCGGCCAAGCAGGTTCTCAGCAGTACTCACTGTATGATTCCATTCATACAAAAAGTACAGAAATAAGCAAAACTGATCTACAGTGTTAGAAGTCGGGGAAACAGTTAACAATGGGAAGGATACTGGGAAGGGACATCCCGGGATGCTAGTCTACCTCCTCATCTGGGTGTTGATTCTTTCTTATGTTAAGATTGATTCAAACTGGGAGTATATCCAGTTGGCGTCTAAACTCCCTGTTGGACATGTGGAAATAAAGACCACCTAAACGAACAGAGAGGCCATTTAGTCAAAGCTTGAGAAGGATTCAGCCACGATTGCTTACATTTGGCAGGAGTCAAAGGCAGGCAGGGACTGGGAAAAGTTATAGTGGAAAAAAAGGGGACGCTTTGGGTGTGCTATGATTGGAGGTTGTTGACATGGGGACAGAACGGACTAACTGTGGAAGGGCATCTTTGGTTGGTTGGGGGGACATATTTGGCTTTCTCTGATGGGTCCAGAGTTGGAAGAGGGGGTATGGTGACTCGGGATTGAGAAGAAGCTGGCAGCCACTGACCAAGTTCAGACTGTTCTGGGTCCAATTGCTGTTGAGGCTGTGGTTTGGCTTCCCAGGCTGGTTACAGCAAGGGTTTCTGGTCAGAGTCTAGTGTCATACGTGGCCTGGCCATTGTCCGGTTGTATGTTCTGTCTCTTGGAAGGAAGGGCATTGACTCTGAGAGGGGCCGTCATTGCTGGAAGGGGGGACAGATAGCACTTCCTCCAGCCACCCACACCTCCCTGGGGTCAGTGGTGCCTGCCTGTGAGGGTGAGTCCAATGGTTAGAGGGCTCTGCTCCAAGTCATTGCTACTACACCCACAAAGATTCTTTTCTTTAAGGCCTGGCTTAAAGCCCAGATAAGCTTCCTAAATTCCCATGGCTTACTTCAAACCTTGCTTTTATGTGTAAATGTTGACCTCTTTGCCTACGTTTTAAAAACCTAGAGCTGGGCATGATGGCTCCAGCCTGTAACCCAATGACTCAGGAGACTGAGGTGGGAGAATTGCTAGAAACCAAGTGTTTGAGGGCCGGGTGCAACTCACGCCTGTAATCCTAGCACTTTGGGAGGCTGAGGCAGGTGGATCACCTGAGGTTGGGAGTTTGAGACCAGCCTGACCAACATGGAGAAACCCCATCTCTACTTAAAATAAAAAAAAATAAAAAATAAAAAAAAAAGCCGGGCATTGTGGCTCACACCTGTAATCCTAGCACTTTGGGAGGCCAAGGTGTGTGGATCACCTGAGTTCAAGATCAGCCTGGCCATCATGGTGAAACCCCATCTTTATAAAAATATATATATATTAAAAAAAATACAAACTTAGCTGGGCTTGGTGGTGCATGCCTGTAATCCCAGCTACTGTGGAGGGTGAGGCAGGAGAATGGCTTGAACCTGGGAGGCAGAGGTTGCAGTGAGCCAAGATCACACCAGTACACTCCAGCCTAGGCAACAAGTGAAACTCCGTCTCAAAAAGAAAAAAGAAACCAAGAGTTCGAGACCAGCCTGGGTAACAGCTAGACCACATCTCATAAAATAAAATTAATTTAGTCAGGCATGATGATATGCACCTGCAGTCCCAACTACTTGGGAGGCTGAGGTGGGAGGATTTTTGAGCCCAGAAGTTCAAGTCTGCAGTGAGCTATGATCTCACCTCTGTACTTGTGACAGTGAGACCCAGACTCAAAAAAATGAAAATAAAAACCCTGAATATCTTCCTTCTACTTCTTCAGTGTTGTTTTTATTAAAAAAAAAAAAAAAAAAACTACAACTTTTTACTGAAGCATAATGTAAATGCTGTAAAAGCTAGTGAAAGACCCAAGGGAGGTGGAAGGGTAGGAATGGTGGAAGTTGGGGGAGGAAATGGCAGGGCAGGCGAAATGAAGAAGGGAAGCCCTGGGTTCTTGTCCTGCGTCTGCAGCCAGCTCCCACTTTCCTTACCCTCCAGGACCTGGAAACTGTGAGGCTGGACCAGTTGATGTCAGATCCGTCCTGCCCCAGAGCTCAGTCCCTCCACCCTTGGGTGTCCTTGGCACAAGGCAGGCTAGGCTACACCAGCTTTCTCCACCTCCGTCCCTCCGCCCCCATCCCCAGGTGCCATTCCTTTACCATCTGAATCACTGATTTTCTCGCAGTCAGATGCTATCTTTAATCAATTCGCTTGTATTTAACATAAGAAAGAAAGAAAAACTCTTTCATTATCACATACAGCTGGAAATCAGCTTCTTGCTGGAGCCTATCCAAAGGAATTAGAGAAGAGAGAAAGTGGTAATTGGTGAAAGAATTACTTTTTTTTCCCCACTTGCTGTCACAATGATGTCCTTAGAACTGTGAGACCATGGACACTTCTGTGCAGTAAATCTGCTATTATTACTTCTAGAACTACAGTTACGAGGGTCTACAATGGCCAGATGCCTACTTGTAATGAGAGGCTACTGCAGTGAAGATGAAGAGAGCTTGCAGTCAGGGGACTTGTCTGTGACCTCTCCCCCTTTTCCCTCCTGCCGTCTCCTTGGGGATGCGGGGGAGGGGGGCGGGGGAGCAGGGAGAAGTTTCTACCTAAAGATGAGCTCCCAGCTTCTGACAGAGAATGTGTGAGAGCAAAACAGAAGCCAAAGTCCTTTGGAACTTAATCTTCAAAGTGACATCCGGGCTTTTTTTTTTTTTTTTTTTTTTTTGAGTCAAGGGCACGCTCTATCACCCAGGTTGGAGTAGAATGGCTCAGTGCAGCCTCAAACTCCTGGGCTTAAGCAATCCTCTCACCTCAGCCTCCTGAGTAGCTGGGACCAGAGGTGCACACTACCATACCTGGCTAACTTTATTGATTTTTAGTAGAGGTGAGGTCTCACCGTGTTGCCCAGGCTAGTCTCAGACTCCTGGGCTCAAGTGTCCCACCTTGGCCTCCCAAAGTGCTAGGATTACAGGCACGAGCCATTGCATCTGGCTCCATCACATCTGTAAATTGCAGGCAATGGGCAATTTACCCAGAAGCAGGAACCACTGGGAGCACCATTATAGCAGCTGTCTTCTCCAGGAGGGGAATTTGATTCTGTCCTACAAAATGACATACGCATGTGTTTTTTGACCCAGCAATTCCATTTCTAGCAGTCTAAGCCAAAGATACATTGGCAAAAATAAAGATATATGTACAAGGCTAGTCATTATAGCACACTTTGTAAACAGCATGTCTATATTGGAGTGCTATGCAGCTGTGAATAGAAATGAGGAATATCTCTATACTGCTATGGAGTGAACTCCATGATGTTTTGCTAAGAGGAAAAAAAAGTGGAAAACTGTGTATAATATAGACTCTTTGGGCCAGGCATGGTGGCTCATGCCTGTAATCCTAGCATTTTGGGAGGCCGAGGCAGGCGAAACACAAGGTCAGGAGATTGAGACCATCCTGGCCAACATGGTGGAACCCCGTCTCTACTAAAAATACAAAAAAATTCTCTGGGCTTGGTGGCAGGCACCTGTAGTCCCACGTACTCAGGAGGATGAGGCAAGAGAATCACTTGAACCTGGGAGGTGGAGATTGCAGTGAGCTGAGATCGCATCACTGCACTCCAGCCTGGTGACAGAGCAAGACTGTCTCAAAAAATATATAAAATAATAATATAGAATCTTTTTAAAATTTTTTCTTTCTTTATTATTATTATTTTTTTAAAGATGGGGTTTCTCCATGATGGCCAGGCTGATCTTGAACTGCTGACCTCAGGTGATCCACCCACCTCGGCCTCCCAAAGTGCTAGGATTACAGGCGTGAGCTACCCCACCCGGCCGATATAGAATCTTTTACTTAAGAAAGAATAAATAAACCTTTGAGTTTGTGCTTGGTATCCTATGTGACTCTATGGGAGAGGATTCTTGGAAGTTCAGGATTCCCCCACGTGACTTTTTGTTGATTTTGTTTTGTATCTTTCTTGTAACAAATCTTAGCCATGAGTACTATTTAAAAAAAAAAAAAAAAAAAAAAAAAAAAAAAGCCGGGCGCAGTGGCTCAAGCCTGTAATCCCAGCACTTTGGGAGGCCGAGGCGGGTGCATCACGAGGTCAACAGATCAAGACCATCCTGGTCAACATGGTGAAACCCCGTCTCTACTAAAAATACAAAACATTAGCTGGGCATGGTGGCGCATGCCTGTAATCTCAGCTACTCAGGAGGTTGAGGCAGGAGAATTGCCTGAACCCAGGAGGCGGAGGTTGCGGTGAGCCGAGATCACGCCATTGCACTCCAGCCGTGGGAACAAAAGTGAAAAATCCGTTCAAAAAAAAAAAAAAAAGAGTTTTGACTAGAAATCTCTTAATTTAATGGTAGGGTATTGTTGTATCCAAGCAAGTTATAGAAGAAACACCACACTCTGAGTTTCAAATTAAGAGTCTTTTATTGCTGGCAACGCTCAAAATTCCACCTGGAGGAAGGGGCTTGATTTCCCTTTATACCTTGATTTAGGTAGGGGAGGAGGAGCCTAGCTTAAGCAGAATTTTACCGAAGCAGAACAAAGCAAGTTAGATAAGGAAGTTGGTAACCAGGGGCAGGAGGTTCCCAGGATTGTTGGTTGCTAAGGGTATTTCCATACAATCATTAAGGGGGGCTGGGCGCGGTGGCTCACGCCTATAATCCCAGCACTTTGGGAGACCGAGGCGGGTGGATGACAAGGTCAAGAGATCGAGACCATCCTGGTCAACATGGTGAAACCCCGTCTCTACTAAGAATACAAAAATTAGCTGGGCATGGTGGCACGCGCCTGTAGTCCCAGCTACTCAGGAGGCTGAGGCAGGAGAATTGCTTGAACCCAGGAGGCAGAGGTTGCGGTGAGCCAAGATCGCGCCATTGCACTCCAGCCTGGGTAACAAGAGTGAAACTCCGTCTCAAAAAAAAAAAAAAAAAATCATCGAGGGGGATTGCAGGGGGAACCTTCCATACAATCAATCACCAAGGAAGGTATTGACAATAGCAGGTAGACTTGCCAAGCAGGATGGGGTTATAATGGTTGCAGGTACTGTGAACAGTGTGAACCACTTTTTTTATTTTAATAAAGACGGGGTTTCACCATGTTGGTCAGGCTGGTCTTGAACTCCCGACCTCAGATGATCTGCCCGCCTTGGCCTCCAAAGTGCTTGGATTACAGGGGTGAGCCACCACGCCCCGCCAGTGTGAACAATTCTTTTTTTTTTTTTTGTTTTGAGAGGGAGTTTCACTCATGTTACCCAGGCTGGAGTGCAATGGCGCGATCTCGGCTCACCGCAACCTCCGCCTCCTGGGTTCAGGCAATTCTCCTGCCTCAGCCTCCTGAGTAGCTGGGATTACAGGCATGCACCACCATGCCCAGCTAATTTTTTGTATTTTTAGTAGAGACGGGGTTTCACCATGTTGACCAGGATGGTCTCGATCTCTTGACCTCGTGATCCACCCGCCTCGGCCTCCCAAAGTGCTGGGATTACAGGCTTGAGCCACCGCGCCCGGCCTGTGAACCATTCTTAATGGTTCAAAGTGACCCAGTAATGCACCTGTGGGGGCTGAGGCAGGGAGGGAGAAGCTAAGCTGCAGCTTACTACTGAGATGGGGTCAGTAGGTTACTACAGAAACCAAAAACTAGTTTACAAACTAATCACTTGAGTCAGGCGCGGTGGCTCAAGCCTGTAATCCCAGCGACTCAGGAGGCTGGGGCAGGAGAATTGCCTGAACCCAGGAGGCGGAGGTTGCGGTGAGCCGAGATCGCGCCATTGCACTCCAGCCTGGGTAACGAACGAAAGTCCATCTCAAAAAAAATAAATAAATAAAATTTAGGTGTCATAATCATTCTGTGGGAGTGTTAAAAAAAAAAAAAAAAAAAGAGTCTTCTGGGCGGGCATGGTGGCTCGTGCATGTAATCCCAGTTCTTTGGGAGGCCGAGGCAGGTGGATCAACTGAGGTCAGGAGTTCGAGACAAGCCTGGCCAACATGGTGAAACTCTGTCTCTACTAAAAATACAAAAATTAGCTAGGCATAGTGGCACACACCTGTAATCCCAGCTCTCTGGAGGCTGAGGCAGGAGAATCACTTGAACCCAGGAGGCAGAGGTTGCAGTGAGCTGAGATCATGCCACTGCACTCCAGCCTGGGCGACAGAGCGAGACTCCATTTCAAAAAACAATAAATAAATAAAATAAAATATGAGGCACGAGACTTAATAAACTTATTTTAATGTTGCAGGGGGAAACATCTGAAGCCCAGACAGGAATGTATTCAGCCTAGGAAAGGACAGAAACAGGCAGGACTCAGAGAGCTGGCAAAGTGCTCTTTTTCTGTTCTGTTCATCTGTTCACTCTTGGATCTCTGTGCAAACCAACTTTCTTTTTTTTTTTTTCTTTGAGATGGAATCTTGCTCTGTCACCCAGGCTGGAGTGCTCCATCTCAGCTCACTGCAATCTCCGCCTCCCGGTTTCAAGTGATTCTCCTGCCTCAGCCTCCCCAGTAGCTGCGATTACAGGCGCCCACCACCGCACCTGGCTAATTTTTGTATTTTTAGTCAAGATGGGATTTCGCCATGTTGGCCAGGCTGATCTCAAACTCCTGACCTCAGGTGATCTGCCCGCCTCGGCTTCCCAAAGTGCTGGGATTATAGGAGTGAGCCACCTTGCCTGGCTGCAAACCAACTTTTTTTGCTTCTTTGCCCCCATGAGGAATGTTGCATTACACTTTGAGAAGTGAGTCTCTATTCCAAGGTGGTAGAGTTATGAGATACAAACATGGCTGTTGGGGCCTGTTCTAGGAATTTTAGGAGTAGGAGGAATGGCTGTGAGTTGGGTAGAGGTCAAACATGTCCACTATAAAAATGTAGGTATTTTAAGGGAATCTAAACTTGGTTTTGTCACTGTAATCATTGCTTAGCACATTATGTGTGTGCACATGTGTGAACACACACTCTGAAAGGCACTGGGGGATGTAAAGATGCAAAGTCTTAAACTGTTAGCTCTCATATCTAGCTGGGATTATACAGCGTGTATACCAAGAATCTCAAGACCAGGAAGTTTGAGAAATGCCACTGAGAGTGACATAAGGCTGGGCAAGGTAGCTCATGCCTATAATCCCAGCACTTTAGGAGACTGAGGGGGACGGATGGCTTGAACTCAGGAGTTTGAGACCATGTTGGGCAATGTTGTGAAACCATGCCTCTTCAAAAATTACAAAATTAGCCAGGTATAGTAGGGTGGAACTCTAGTCCTAGCTACACGGGAGGCTGAGGTGGGAGGATTGCTTGAACCCAGAAGGCGGAGGTTGCAGTGAGCTGTGATTGCGCCACTGCACTCCAGCCTGGGTGACTAAGCCAGACCCTATCTCAAAAAAAAAAAGATAAAAGATCAGGTTTGGTGAGGCGCAGAGGTTCACGCCTGTAATCCCAGCACTTTGGGAGGCCAAGGCAGATGGATCACCTGAGGTTAGGAGTTCAAGACCAGACTGGTGAAACCCTGTCTCTACTAAAAAATACAAAATTAGCTGAGTGTGGTAGCACACACCTGTAGTCCCAGCTACTTGGGAGGCTGAGGCAGAATCATTTGAACCTGGGAGGTGGAGGTTGCAGCAAGCCGAGATTGTGCCACTGCACTCCAGCCTGGGCAACAGAGAGACTTCGTTTCAAAAAACAAAAAAAAGTCAGGTTTACAGTGAACTGTGGTAATCAATGAAGACTTTAAGGAGGGGGTATCATTTGGGCTATGCCACAGAAGTTGGATTGGATTTTGATAAGCAGAAATGTGGCAGGAAGGAATTTTATGCAGAGATGTAGAGATGCAGGATGAGCCAAAGCCTAGAGCTGGGTGAGAATAAGGCTTATCTAGAGAATTGTGAGATTTGTTTTGTTAGAACAGTTATGCAAGCACAATAAAGTAATGAGAAAAAGTAGGTAAATACCAAATGGTGGAGTTCCTTGTATGTCAAGTTATTTGAACTTCATTCTGTAGGCAAAGAAGCCATCAAAATCTTTTACAACAGGTGAGATTATAAACAGAATAATGCTTTAATAAGATTACCCTGGGAGTTGTGGGCCTGGAGAGTAGAGAGGCTAGAAGCAGAACATTTAGGAGGCCATTGAAATAAATTACTAATTAGAGCTTTTTGTTTGTGGTAGCCATTAGACACATGTGGCTATTTATTGACTACTTGAAATGTGACTAGTGCCACATGTAGAAATGAGAATATTTGGCTATATTGGCTTAAATACAATATAATGTTAAAATCAACTTGTTTTTACTTTTTAAAATGTGGGGCCGGGCGCGGTGGCTCAAGCCTGTAATCCCAGAACTTTGGGAGGCCAAGGCGGGTGGAACACGAGGTCAACAGATCGAGACCATCCTGGTCAACATGGTGAAACCCCGTCTCTACTAAAAATACAAAAACTTAGCTGGGCATGGTGGCGTGTGCCTGTAATCCCAGCTACTCAGGAGGCTGAGGCAGGAGAATTGCCTGAACCCAGGAGGCGGAGGTTGCGGTGAGCCGAGATCGCGCCATTGCACTCCAGCCTGGGTAACAAGAGCGAAACTCCGTCTCAAAAAAAAAAAATAAAATGTGGCTGCTGAAAAATTTTAAGTTACACATGTGGTTTGCATTATGTTTCTCTTGAACAGTGCTCCATTCAAGGAAAGGGGCAAATGAGGGAGAAGAATCAAGTTACTCAGCAACAGAAATGGCAGTTCCATTAGGAGAACTAAGGAAAGTGGGAAAGTGGAACTGTTTAAGAGAAATGAAGACACTTATTTTGGGGAGAGAGATGCTTTTATAAATAGGTTTATTTGGTAATGAAAATAATACTAGCCATCAAGCTTTCAAAGTAGAAAGAAGAACCAGATCTTCATTGCCTTCAGTATAACAGAGTTACAAGTGATTTTATGCTAAGAATTTCTGTGTTCTGAGGAATAAGCCATTCTGTGAAAAAAGGGTTCCATGGTCAACTATATTTAGAAAATAGCTACATACCCAGGCTCTTCCTGGAGACTCATTATGCCCATTAGTGTATTAAAAGCTTTAAGTGGCACTTAACTTTACCTTATTTCTCAAACCTGTTTGCTTTTCTGAGTAATAGCTATTAAAGCACTAGGCGTGAGTTGGATGTGCTGACTCATGCCTGTAGTCTCGGTTACTTGGGAAGGTAAAGCCACGGGTTCTCTTGAGTCCAGGAGTTTGAGGCTGCCTTGAGCTATGATCATGCCACTGCACTCCAGCCTGGGTGAGAGTGAGATCTTTCTTTTTTTTTTTTTTGTATTGAGACAGGGTCTCCCTCTGTGGCCCAGACTAGAGTACAGGGGTGCAATCTTGATTCACTGCAACCTCCTTCTCCCTGGTTCAGATGATCCTCCCACCTCAACCTCCTGAGTAGCTGGGACCACAGGCATGTGCCACCATGCCTGGCTAATTTTTGTAGACGGGGTTTTGCCACATTGCCCAGGCTAATCTCTGACTCTTGGACTCATGTGATCCACCTGCCTTGGTGTCCCAAAGTGCTGGGATTACAAGCAGGGGCCATTATACCTAACCCCAAGATCATGTCTCTTAAAAAAAAATAGGCTGGGGATGGTGGCTCGTGCTTGTAATCCCAGCACTTTGGGCGGCCGAGGCGGGTGGATCACCTGAGGTCAGAAGTTTGAGATCAGCCTAGCCAACATGGCAAAACCCTGTTTCTAAAAGTACAACAATTAGCTGGGCGTGGTGGTGTGTGCCTGTAATCCTAGCTACTCAGGAGGCTAAAGCAGGAGAATCATTTGAACCCAGGAGGTGGAGGTTGCAGTGAGCCAAGATTATGCCATTGCACTCCAGCCTGGGAGACAGAGACACCGTCTCAAAAAGGTAAATTAAAAATAAATAAATAAATAAATAAAAGCACTAGACTATTAGTAGTTACCAGGAAGTTAAAAGTATACAAATCAGGGCTATTTTGTCAAAGATAAGATAGACCTTGAGCTTGAAAACTAAGGGAAAATTTTCATTTCTTTCAATACTTGGGAAGGGATAGGATCTTCCATATTTAGGAAACTGACTTGTCCATAATTCATTGTATTTCATCTTGAATTTTTTCTGTTTTCTGAGACAAGTGGAGACTTTATTTGCGAAAGCAGTCAATGCTCTCATATTGCCATTGAGTTCCATCGAGGCCACCAGAATGCCAGCTATACTGTGTGTATGTATGTGTGCATATAACACACATCTCTGCCCCTTTTAAGCAGTGAACTCTGGGATACAGGCCAGGCCTTGGAAGAGTGTCAAGGGTCTTAAGAACTTCATGTTCTTCATAGCTTTGTCCTTCCTCTGCCCCCCTCCCCCGCACCTCATACCTTTGTCCGTTGAGAGAGACAAGTAGGTAAGGTCTTCCCAAGTCCTCAAATCATTACACTCTAGAAAAAAGGCCTTGTGTTTGAAACAGGCCTGATCTACCATTCATGTCCCTGGCACTGATGAAGCACAATGACGAGAGAAAGTACTTGGTCTTTAAGCCTCTGTGCCTGACAATCTTGTGATATCCCTTTTTTTTTTTTTTGAGACGGAGTCTTGCTCTGTCACCCAGGCTGAAGTTTAGTGGGGTGATCTTCGCTCACTGCAACCTCCACCTCTGGGTTCAAGTGATTCTCCTGCCTAAGGCTCCCAAGTAGCTGGGATTACAGGCACCTGCCACCACACCCAGCCAGTTTTTGTATTTTTAGTGAAGACGGAGTTTCACCGTGTCGGCCAGGGTTGTCTGAAACTCCTGACCTCAGGTGATCTGCCCGCTTCAGCCTCCCAAAGTGCTGGGATTACAGGCATGAGCCACTGCACCCAGGCTTTGTGATGAAAACTTACTTTTTACTCCCAATAATCTCTACTTTAGCTGCAAGAAAACTCAATGGGAGTCTGCCCCTGGCTCTTAGAGAGCAGAAACAGATGAAGATGTGAATCATTAGGGGCCAGAGGGCAGACTATGGGTTCCAAGATGGCCTCCAGAGATTCTCTTCCTCCTGATATTCATGTCCTTGTGTAGTACCAACCCACACTGAATAGGGTTGACCTGTGTGATAATAGGATATTGCATAAATGATGGAGTATAACCATCAAGGTCTTTTAAGGTCATAAAAGACATTGCAATTTCTGCCTTGTTTTCTCATTCATCATTAGCTCTAGGGAAAGCCTGCTGCCATGTTGAAAGGACACTCATATAGTCCTATGAAGACCCACATTGTAAGCTGAGGCCTCCTGCCGACAGCCAGCACCAACTTGCCAGCCATGTGAATAAGCCACCTTGGAAGTGGATACTCCAGCCCACTACACTTTCAGATGACTGCAACCTCTTCAAAGATTCTGAGCCAGAACCACCCAGCTAATCAATTCTAATACATATATTTTTTTTTCCCAGTAGCCCTACGGTCTAACATGTGAATACATATTTTATTTATTACTGTTTAAAGTTTTGGTGTTTTTACCTATCAATAGGCCTCATATGGTAGATGAGTATTTTGTATGATGTTCTGTCATTGAAATGGCTCTCAATTTGTAAGTCATTCCTTTAGAATTTGGCTAGTTTCTCTGAAGCTCTATGCTTATTGTATCTTTTGCACTTACTCTGGTGTATACAAACAGAAAGTTGGCTTCTCTCTAGGGGTACGTAACCAAGGAGTGATAAAGAACTTATTAAGCTGGGCGCGGTGGCTCAAGCCTGTCATCCCAGCACTTTGGGAGGCCGAGGCAGGTGGATCACGAGGTCAACAGATCAAGACCATCCTGGTCAACATGGTGAAACCCCGTCTCTACTAAAAATACAAAACATTAGCTGGGCATGGTGGCGCGTGCCTGTAATCCCAACTACTCAGGAGGCTGAGGCAGGAGAATTGCCTGAACCCAGGAGGCAGAGGTTGCGGTGAGCCGAGATCACGCCATTGCACTCCAGCCTGGGTTACAAGAGCGAAACTCCGTCTCAAAAAAAAGAACTTATTAAGTTCTCACTACAATAACCACAGAGAGGCTGGGTGAGGTGGTTCATACCTGTAATCCCAGTACTTCAACAGGCTGAGGTGGGCGGATCACCTGAGGTCAGGAGTTCAAGACCAGCCTGGCCAACATGATGAAATCCCCATCTCTACTAAAAATACAAAAATTAGCCAGGCTTGGTGGTATGTGCCTGTAGTCCCAGCTACTTGGGAGGCTGAGGCAGGAGAATAGCTTGAACCTGGGAGGCAGAGGTTGCGGCGAGCTGAGATCACGTCACTATACTCCAGCCTGGGGGATAGAGTAAGAGACTCCATCTCAAAAAAAAACAACAACAAAAACAAACCACAGAGAAAAAATGCCTCTTATGTTCATTTTACTTTTTGGAAAGAAAAAAAAATCTAAGCCTAATCAATCATGGGTTTATCTTACTTTGCTCCAAAGCAATTTTTCAATTTTTAAAAAAATAAATGTTTGGCCAGGCAAGGTGGCTCACACCTGTAATCCCAGTACTTTGGGGGCCCGAGGCAGGTAGTTCACAAGGTCAGGAATTTGAGACCAGCCTGGCCAACACAGTGAAACCCCGTCTCTACTAAAAATATAAAAATTAGCTGGGTGTGGGGCAGGCACTTGTAATCCCAGCTATTTGGGAGGCTTAGGCAGAAATGTTTGAACCTGGGAGGCAGAGGTCCTTGCAGTGAGCCGAGATTGCGCTGCTGCACTCCAGCCTGGGTGACAGAGCAAGACTCCATCTCAGAAAAAAAAAAAAAGTTTTAAGTATAATGCCCAGAAAAAGCCGGGCGCAGTGGCTCACGCCTGTAATCCTAGCACTTTGGGAGGCTGAGGTGGGTGGATCACCTGAGGTCAGGAGTTCAAGACCAGCCTGGCCATCATCGTGAAATGCCATCTTAAAAAAAAGAATACCCAGAAAAGTGCCTAAAATATCTTGATAACGTATTACAAAGTGAACACACACATGTAACCTCAACCCAGATCAAAGAAACAGAATATCACTAGCTTTTTAGAAGCCTATCTGGTCATCTTCATTTTCATTCTTTTTTTTTTTTTAGTGATGAGGTTTCTCCATGTTGTCCAGGCTGGTTTTGAACTCCTGGCCTCAAGTGATCTGCCTGCCTCAGCCTCCCAAAGTGCTGGGATTACAGACATGAGCCACTGCACTCGGCTGTCTTCATTTTCTCTCCCCCTTTCCCAAAAGTAAGCATCATTCTACCTCCCCACAGCTTCTTTTAATGTGGAACTTAACATAAATAGAATTATATACTATGTATTTTCTTGTCTGGTTTGCTCAACTTAATTTTCTTGGAGATGGTCTTGTTCTATAGCTCAACTGGAGTGTAAAGGTGAGATCATAGCTCACTGTACCCTCAAACTTCTAGGCTCAGCCTCCTAACTAGGATTACAGGTGCACACCACCACACCTGGCTAATATATATATATATTTTTGAGATAGAGTCTTTGTTGCCAGGCTGGAGTGCAGTGGTGTGATCCCAGCTCATTGCAACCTCTGCCTCCCAGGTTCAAGTGATTCTCCTGCCTCAGCTTCCCGAGTAGCTGGGATTACAGGCACGCACCACCACGCCCAGCTAAATTTTGTATTTTTTAGTAGAGATGGGGTTTCACCATGTTAGCCGGGATGGCCTCGATCTCTTGACCTCTTGATTTGCCCACCTCGGCCTCCCCAAGTGCTGGTATTACAGATGTGAGCCACTGCACCCTGCTGTACACCTGGCTAATATTAAAATTTTTTTTTTTTTTTTTGAGACGGAGTTTCGCTCTTGTTACCCAGGCTGGAGTGCAATGGCGCGATCTCGGCTCACCGCAACCTCTGCCTCCTGGGTTCAGGCAATTCCCCTGCCTCAGCCTCCTGAGTAGCTGGGATTACAGGCACGCACCACCATGCCCAGCTGATTTTTTGTATTTTTAGTAGAGACGGGGTTTCACCATGTTAACCAGGATGGTCTCGATCTCTTGACCTCGTGATCCACCCGCCTTGGCCTCCCAAAGTGCTGGGATTACAGGCGTGAGCCACCGCGCCCGGCCTTAAAATTTTTTTTTTGTAGAGATGGAGTCTTGCTATGTTGCTGATCTTGAACTTCTGGCCTGAAGTGATCCTCTTGCCTTGGCATCCCAAAGTGCTGGGATTACAGGCATGAGTCAGCAGACCCAGCCTCTTTGCGGGTTTTTTTTTTTCTAGAGGGAGTCTGGCTCTGTCACTCAGGCTGGAGTGCAGTGGTGCCATCTTGGCTCACTGCACCCTCTGCCTCCTGGGTTCAAGTAATTCTCCTGCCTCAGCCTCCCGACTAATTAGGATTACAGGTGCCCGCCACTATGCCTGGCTAACTTTTATATTTTTAGTAGAGACGGGATTTCATCATGTTGGTCAGGCTGGTCTTGAACTGATGACTTCAAGTGATCCACCCACCTCAGCATCCCAGAGTGTTGGGATTATAGGCATGAGCCACCACACCTTGGCGGCATTTGCATTTTTGATTTAGGATTATAAACATCCTGCCTAGTTGCCCTTAGTATGTACTTTACCTGTTATTTTAGATTATTTATTTATTTATTTAAAGATGGGGTTTCACCATGATGGCCAGGCTGGTCTTGAACTCCTGACCTCAGGTGATCCACCCACCTCAGCCTCCCAAAGTGCCAGGATTACAGGCGTGAGTCACCGTGCCCGGCTTTATTTATTTTTAAAGATGGGGTTATTTTAGATTATTTTAATAAGAGCCACAGACTTGCAGCCAGTTCACAAGTATACTAGAGAGTGAAGATTCATATGTACTTGAGAGAAAAAAACCTTTCAGTAATTTATTGGAGTTTCACTGAATCTATGCTTTTTTTTTTTTGACAGTCTCACTCTGTCACACAGGCTGGAATGCTCATGGTTCACTGTGACCTCAACCTCTTGGGTTCATGGGAGCCTCCTGCCTCAGTCTCCCCAGTAGCTGGAACCACAGATGTGCACCACCACACCCAGCTAATTTTTAAATTTTAAATTTATTATTATTATTTTTTTGAGATTGAGTCTCACTTTGTTGTCCAGGCTGAGTGCAGTGGTGCAATCGTGGCTCACTGCAACCTCTGACTCCCGAGTTCAATCTATTCTCCTGCCTCAGCCTCCGGAGTAACTGGGATTACAGGTGTGTGCCACCACACCCAGCTAATTTTTGTATTTTTAGTAGAGACAGGGTTTCACCATGTTGGTCAGGCTAGTCTCGAACTCCTGACTTCCAGTGATCCGCCCTCTTCAGCCTTCCAAAGTGCTGGGATCACAGGTGTGAGCCACTGCGCCTGGACTAATTTTTAAATTTTTTTGTAGAAGTGGGGGTTTCTCTCCGTTGTCCAGGCTGCTTTCCAACTTCTGGTGTGCCTTCTTTTGGTTATCATAAGGTTGGCAGTAGCTGAATTTCTTAGTAGTCCAGGCTCTGTCATTCTTTAGGCTTTGTGCTTCTGGATAAGCTGCCTCATCATCCAAATGTTACTGGAAGGACTAAGTGAGATATAAAGGCAGTGGGTAAACTGTAAAAATACTACTGTTTCAAGTGTTTTGATGTTGGAGTTCATCTTGCAAGCCAAGGGATGATGAAGATGATACTTTGATTCTTCAGGAATGATGAGCACTCACAGACTTGGATGGAAGCTCCTTCAGGTCAAGGAGTATCACATTTTTTGGGGGGTGTGGAGAGGAGGCAGAAAGAGAGGCAATGTCAGGAACTGAGATTTAGAAGAGTAGCTACAGCTGTTCTTGGTTCTTGAGATCCATCTGGGTTGGCTTCCTGCAGGTGCTGGAATTTCCAGAGCTAGGCCTACAGTGAGGGGAGCTAACATGGAGTGGGCATGGGAATTCTTTTCAACAAACACAAGTGAAGCTTAACCTTTTTGTTCAGCCCGGTACAACCAATCATACGGGAGAGGGGAAGAAAATAAGGGTCACTGCCCGAGGGGCATTACAGTCTCCCCGCGGAGCACTCCTTTTTACTGCAATCTCCACCTCCCGCGTTGAAGAGATTCTCTTGCCTCAGACTCCTTAGTAGCTGGGATTACAGGCATGTGCCACCACGCCCGGCTAATAGGGAGGCACTTTTAATTAGCCCACAGTCCTTAAACTCGATGGAGTGAGGAAGTGACCCGGGAGTACAGAACGGGGTGGGATCTTTCCGGGTTTGGGCAGCCTTTGGTAGTGGGGATGCTTGGAAAGGTCAGGGTCTCAGGCCTTGAGATGACCAAGTTTTCTCTCCAAAAGAGAAGGGCAGACGATGCTAAAAAAAAAAAAAAAAAAAAAAAAATCCAGGCTTCACAGTGGCAGTCAAATCCTTCTATGTCCCCCAGTTTATCACTCAGAAAGGGTCTCCAGACTCTCCCGCAAAAGGCCAACTCTACTCGCCGGCTCCCACTTCCCCTCCTTCGCCACAGGAGGGTGGCGAAGGATTTACAGTATAACCCACCTTTCTATCAGTTGCCATGGAGACCAGCCCCAGTCCTTTCATTCCTTCTGGTACCAGGAACGTCTCCATCCAACGCAGGCGGAAAGGAGGCGGCTTAGCCCAAACATGCTGGGGGAGGGGCTGGTGGCCTCCACGGCAGCTGAGGAACAAGGCCGACGGACAAAGGCTAATGTCAGCCGCGATTCAAGCCCGTTGGTCTGCAGACAACCGGCGGCCAGGCGCTGCGGAAGCACTACTGAGCTGGAGGAGGGCTCGATCAACGAGGACTGCACGGAGCAGCGGGATGGGACTCGGGGTCGCCCCAGGAGAGTTCCGCGGCCCGGGGGGGCAGACCCATGGACCGGGGTAGCTGATGGCGGGGTGGATGAGGAGGCGCGGGCCCTTCCACCCACGTGTCCATTGGGCGGCGCCGCCATCACTCTCTTTTCGGCTACACCGCCTTCTCCTCCTCCGCGGAACCCGGATCCCCTCCTCCAACACCTCCCGCCCCGTCACGGGAGCCTCTGATTGGACAGAGATACGGTCAATCCTCCTCGAGTTAGGGAGCCGATTGGACGCGAGGCCTTCGGGCCGCCCCCAGCCTCGTCGCATTGGCTTCCTGCGCGTTGGCGCAACGGAAGAGGCGGCCGGCCGAGGGCGCGCCTCTGCTCCGTCTGGACTACCGTGGAGGAGGAAAGGAGGAGTCAGACTCTGGGGGGCTGGCTCGGGCGGCAGCGGTGGCTGCTGCGGATGGGAGCGGGCCGGCTTGGCGCGCCCATGGAGCGCCACGGCAGGGCCTCCGTCGCCTCCGCCACCTCCGCCTCGTCGGCAGGGGAGCAGGCGGCGGGGGGCCCCGAAGGGCGGCGGCGGGAGCCACTGCGGCGCCGGGCGAGCAGCGCGTCGGTGCCCGCGGTCGGGGCCTCGGCGGAGGGCGCGAGGCGGGACCGGCTGGGCTCCTACAGCGGCCCCACGGCGGTCACCCGTCAGCGCGTCGAAAGCCTGAGGAAAAAGCGGCCGCGTAAGTGTCCCGTGGGGCGCTCTCCAGGCCCGCCCTGCCCCCCTTCCGGCCCGCCCTGCCCTGCCCTGCCCTACCCCCTTCCGGCCTGGCCGCAGTTTTTCCCGCGCGCGGACACTGTCCCTGTACTGTGGTCTCTCGTTGGTGCGTGGCTTGACACCCGGCTCGGAGGCCTCGGGTCCCCCGAAAACAGCACCTTTGGGGGACCCGCGCCCATTGGTCTACCCTTCCCGCTTGTTGAAGTGGTGGGCTTTTTCTCAGGACCCGTGCTCCCTTATCTTAGCTCCTCGGGCATTCTTTTCCCCAGCATCACATGATTTTTATCTTCGAGAAGGCTGCTTTTGACTCATTTCCACCTCCCCTCCCCCCAGATCCTTTGAATCCCCAATGTCTGTCTTCCGTGGGTTGCCAAAGAGCTGCTCTCTAATGCTTTAAGTCCCTTTTATTCTTCAATTTCGGGCTTACTGGAAAATGGTTAGCTGCCCCCTGAGTTGCACCAGGCCTGAAACTGTATTCCGTGTACCTCTAAGCTTTGGCTGCTGTTCTTCCCATGATAATCCGGGTCATCTCTCACCCACATATCCTCCCCGTTTTCCTTATTTCTGTTTGAGGGTACTCACGATTCAGAACTCTGGCATTCTGGCCATTAAGGCTCTTTGTTTTGAGGGAAAACAACATTTTTCTGAATTTTGCCTTGGGAGTTGTGTACGCTCTTCCCAGAGAATCCGTTTCTCTATTTTATTATCAGGTTTCTTTTTCTGTGTTGTGTTATTTCCTCCCTTTTACAGGTCTTCAATTCAGGACCGCTGCCTGGCAGCCATTGCTACTGTTAAAAGCATCAATTGTCCTGATACTGTAATATGAGCTTTACAGTGTGATGCCATTTTACATATGGTTGGACTTTTTGGTGGATGTTGCCAGATTCCTATTTCAGGAAATTGACTTGTGTAAATGCAGATTGTGAGAGGGAGGGAAAATGGCAAGATGTGTGTGAGGTCTTTATTGGATAGTCTTGTACCTTTGCCCAATCACCCAATTGCTTTTTTGAATTTTCTCTAATATGGATGATTAATCGCAGTTCTATTTTGCTGTGAAAAGTTTGGGAGTTTTCAATTCTTTTGTGTTTTTCCATCTTCTTGCAACAGATTTGGGAAACAGATTCTTAACCTGTGCCATTTTCAAAGTCAGTCACCTAGTTTTGTTTTACTTGAGAAGAACCTGAGTTTGAAGCAATGCAAAATATGAGATCCTTCATGGTTTTGTATTACATCATTGGAAATGGATGTAAATTCCAAAGATTCAGCAAATGAGAATCACAGCCATTAGCCACAAGGGTTTTTTTGGTTTGTTTTTTGTTTGTTTTTTTAGTTTGAGACAGCGTCTTGTTCTGTTGCCCATGCTGGAGTGCAGTGGCATGATCATGGCTCATTGTGGCCTTAACCTTCTGGGCTCAAGCTATCCTCCTGCTTCAGCCTCCTGCATAGCTGGGACTAAAGGCAGGTGCCACTATGCCAGGCTGATTTTTTATTTTTAAATTTTTTTTAATAGAGATGGGATCTTGTTATGTTGCCCAGGCTGGTCTTGAACTCCTCCTGGTCTCAAGTGATCTTCCCACCTCGGTCTCCCAAAGTGCCAAGAGTATAGATGTGAGTCATTGTGCCTGGCCTGGCAGCCTTTTAAGAGCTTTGATAACTTGTTAGTCTCATGGCTCTGAGGTAGGTGGTAGTATTCTATTATACAGATGAGAAAACTGGGTCACATTTGCCCAGTGTCAAATGGCTAGTGCGTTGCGAAATAGAAATGTAAACTCAGGATTTCTAGCTTCATAGCTTTTGCTGTGGACCACTGTGCTTTACTGAATTATTTATGTTCTATTAATTGTTTCTTCCTTCTAAGACCAAGCATAAGTTTGATCTTTTGTGTTCAAGATTCACTTGCTTGAGGCGAAAATTTTTAGCTACTGTGGGAAGTACTTCCAAATACTGAGCATGAGAATGACCTGGTAAAACTGCAGATTTGGTGGGCCCAGTTAAGCTCCTTATGTTCAGATACAGGTGACTCAAAGACCACACTGCGAAAAACTGGTTTACACTGCGTGGGGAGAATTATATTAAAGCAGTTTTGTAACTTCTTTTTGGGGAACTAAGTAGACACATATTCATGCTATAGGGTTTATATTTTGTTTTGGTGTCTGATGTTTGTTGTGATTCCCTTCATTGCCTTCTCTGACTGATGAATCGTGAAAACCCACCTCTTGGGTAATGAGACCTGCTAAAGGAATAAACAGGATGCTGATTTTCCTTCCATTTGTTCCTTCTGTACTATCTAGGGTTGCCCTATTAGATGGAGAAGCAGGCTGGGCACAGTGGCTCACGCCTATAATTGCAGCCCTTTGGTAGGCCAAGGTGGGTGGATCACCTGAGGTCAGGAGTTCGAGACCAGAGACCAACCTGGCCAACATGGTGAAACCCCGTCTCTACTAAAAATAGAAAAATTGCCGGGCGTGGTGGCTCACACCTGTAATCCCAGCACTTTGGGAGGCCGAGGCGGGTGGATCACTTCAGGCCAGGAGTTCAAGACCAGCTTTGGCAGCATAGCCAGACCTTGTCTCTACAAAAATAAAAAGGCCAAGTGTGGTGGCTGACACATGTAATCCTAGCATTTTGGGAGGTAGAGGTGGCAGATCACTTGAGGTCAGGAGTTTGAGACCAGCCTGGCCAACCTGGTGAAACTCTGTCTCTACTAAAAATGCAAAAATTAGCCGGATATGGTAGTGCACGCCTGTAATCTCAGCTACTCAGGAGGTTGAGGCAGGAGAATCACTAAAACCCAGGAGGCGAAATTTGCAGTGAGCCGAGATCGTGTCACTGCACTCCAGCCTGGGTGACAGGGTGAGACTCCATCTCAAATGAATAAATAAGTAATAAACAAATTAGCTGGGTGTGATGGCACAGGGTTATAGTCCCAGCTACTTGGGAGGCTGGGACAGGAGGATTGCTTGACACCTGAAGATTGAGGTTGCACTAAGCTATGTTCATGCCACTGCGCTTGAGCCTAGGCAACAGAGGGAGACCCTGTCTCCTTTTTTTTTTTTTTTTGCCTAAAACGTGTCAAAAAAAAAAAAGGAGGAAGATAGACTAGGCTATTGTAGAGCATCTTATCAGCCAATGAAAAGAATGACTATTTTAATTAACAGAGCAGTGATGTTTTTTGGACTTAAGTTTGTAACATTGTGAGCTTTTCTCAGGTTCATAATTTGGGGTATCTTTATCTTCAGGCACTGTTCAAGTGAGGCTGACTAGGATATAAAAACTTCCTTTTCTAAATTGTGGCTTAAAGTTTGCTTTCTAAAAGTGAAAGCCATCTCAGTTTTTTAGTAGTCTATTACATTTTGTGTGTTTATATTTCCTGAATGTAGAATTTGTTGTTGAATCTGCTGATTTAACAATATGTGGTCTTTTTTTTTTCTTGCTCTGTTGACCAGGCTGGAGAACCGTGGTACTATCTCGGTTCACTGCAACCTCTACCTCCGGGGTTCAAGCAATTCTCCTGCCTCAGCCTCCCAAGTAGCTGGGACTACAGCCATGTGCCACCATGCCCAGCTAATTTTTGTATTTTTAGTAGAGATGGGGTCTCACCATGTTGGCCAGGATGGTCTTGATCTCTTAACCTCATGATCCTACCTGCTTTGGCCTCCCAAAGTGCTGGGATTACAGGCATGAGCCACCGTATCTAGTTTCTGAGTTTAAAACTATTTTGGAAATAAGAATAAATTAATAAGGTACATCTTTTTTTTTTTGAGGCGGAGTTTCACTCTTGCTACCCAGGCTGGAGTGCAATGGCGCGATCTTGGCTCACCGCAACCTCCGCCTCCCGGGTTCAGGCAATTCTCCTGCCTCAACCTCCTGAGTAGCTGGAATTACAGGCACGCGCCACCATACCCAGCTAATGTTTTGTATTTTTAGTAGAGACGGGGTTTCACTGTGTTGACCAGGATGGTCTCGATCTCTTGACCTCGTGATCCACCTGCCTCGGCCTCCCAAAGTGCTGGGATTACAGGCTTGAGCCACCGTGCCTGGCAGTAAAGTACATCTTTTAATGTGAGGCCAAGATATTGCTTCCTCGAACAGCCTAGACATGCATTTGCGATGTTATTAACCATGTGTGGGCTGGTAAAATTGTAGTTCATAATGTTAGAAAATAGAGCACATGTTTATGAACAATGTATTTCCCATTGGAAAGTGTGATGTTGTGAAATACATATATTGGTCTTCTCCCCATTTCCTGGCATACAACTCCCAAAATCCTTAGAAACTCCACAGTGGTGTCTTTTTGTGTGCTATAAGGAGTTAACTTATGGCTGGAAGTCTCTAGGGACCTTGGTCATGGAAAGACCAAGACAGGATTAGAGGGTTGGGATTTTCCCCCTTCCTAGCCTCTGGGTAGGGAAGGAGGCTTGAAGGTTAAGTTGATCGCCATGGCCAGTGATTTGATCAACTATACCTGCTAATGAAGCCTCCATTAAAAACCCAAGAGGACAGGGTTTGGAGAATTCTGGATAGCCAAATGAGGTCCTGGTGGGTGCAGTGCCCAAGAGCACAGAAGTTGGATGTCCCTTCTCCATATCTTATACTATGCGTCTCTTCCTCTTGAATCATTTGAAATAGGCTTACAATAAACCAGGAAATGTGTTTCTGGGTTCTGTGAGCCAGTCTAGCAAGTTAATTCAAACCAAAGAGGGGTTGTGGGAACACCAACATGAAGCCAGTTAATCAGAAGTTCTGGAGGCCCAGTCTGGCATCTGGTGTCTGGCAGAGGTGTGATAGAGGAGCAGTCTTTTGGGACTTAGCTCTCAACCTGTGGGATATGATGCTATCTCCAGGTAGATAGTGTTGGAATTGCATTGCAGGACACCCAGCTGGTGTCTGCTGCAGAATTGGTTGCTTGTGTGTGGGCTCACAGAAGTTTTCTGTGTTAATCATTGTAGTGTGAGAGCAGAGGAAGTTTTGTCTTTTCACACTCTTAAAGCATTTCAGTTGTTCAGACCTATGACAGGACCTTGTACTTTGCAGTTGTGAAATATGCAGGTCAAGTATAGATTGTCTAGACTGAGTACCTTGGAGGTCTTAATATCAGGAAACATGTTAAGGGCTGTGAATAGACTGAAATATCTGAAAATTAATGGCTAGGACTCACTAACTAGAAGTGGGGGCCTTCTCTTAGCAGTGCGATGTGAGGATGTGATGATATAACAAGAGCTCTAGGCTGGGTGTGTTAGCTCACACCTGTAGTCTCAGCACTTTGGAAGGCTGAGGCGGGTGGATTGCTTGAGCTCAGGAGTTTGAGACCAGCCTGGGCAACATGGTGAAACCCCATCTCTAAAAAAATTAGATGGGTGTGGTGACCTGCACCAGTAGTCCCCAGCTACTTGGGAGGATCACTTGATCCAGGGAGGTTGAGGCTGCAGTGAGCCTGAGCCTGGTGTTTGTACCACTTTAGCCTGGATGACAGAGTGAGACTCTGTCTCTCAAAAAAAAAAAAAAAAAAAAGCCTGGGTATGATGGCTCACGCCTGTAATCCCAACACTTTAGGAGGCTGAGGCAGGCAGATTAGTTGAGGTTAGGAGTTCAAGAGCAGCTTGGTCAACATGGTGAAACCCCATCGCTACTAAAAATATAAAAAAACTAGCTGGGCGTGGTGATATGAGACTGTAGTCCCAGCTACTGGGGAGGCAGAGGCAGGAGAATTGCTTGACCTGGGAGGTAGAGGTTGCAGTGAGCCAAGATCACGCCACTGCACTCTAGCGTGGCAACTGGGCCAGACTCCATCTCAAAAAAAAGAAATTCATTGGTTATATTGGATTTTATTTTTTGGAATGTATTGAGATAACCATTTTTTTTTTTTTAATCTTACTAATTGGAATTTCTAATGTAAACGCTGTTGTGGCATTACTGAAAAGAATCCCTTTGGCTATGGTCTTGTTAATCTTACTGTACATCTTTATGTATGTATGTATGTATGTATTTATTTGAGATGGAGTCTCTTTCTGTTGCCCAGGCTGGAGTGGGGTGGCATATCTGCAGTGGCACAGTCTTGGCTCACTGCAGCCTTTACCTCCTGGGTTCAAGTGATTCTCCTGCCTCAGCTTCCTGAGTAGCTGGGATTACAGGCATGTGTCACCACGCCTTGCTAATTTTTGTATTTTTAGTAGAGATGGGGTTTTGCCATGTTGGCCAGGCTGGTCTGGAACCCCTGACCTCAGGTGATCCATCTGTCTCAGTCTCTCGAAGCGCTGGGGTTATAGGGATGAGCCACTGCACCTTTAGGCTTACTTATTGAGTATATTTAATAAATGTTTAAAGCTAGATATTTCCGTTTAAATACTAATTTGGGTATATCCTATTGGTGTCAGTATGTATTGTATTCCCACTGTCATTCATTTAAACATAAATTTTGTTTCGATTTCCTTTTTAATCCCAGAGTTAATAGATGGTTTAAAATTTTTCAAGTAGATTTATTTCTTTGTTGGATTAATTTCTAATTTTGAGGTTTTGCAGTAAGTGAATGTGATTTGTTCTTTGGAATTTGAAGTTCTTTAAGCTAGTGCAGTTAGTTAATTTTTGTGAACGGTTTGTGGGTTTTTGTTTTGTTTTTGTTTTTGTTTTTTTGAGACAGAGTCTTGCTCTGTCGCCAGGCACCAGGCTGGAGTGCAGTGGCGCAATCTCAGCTCATTGCAACCTCCGCCTCCCGGGTTCAAGCAGTTCTCCTGCCTCAGCCTCCCTAGTAGCTGGGACTACAGGCGTGTGCCACCATGCCCAGCTAATCTTTGTATTTTTAGTAGAGGTGGGGTTTCACCATGTTGGCCAGGTTGGTCTCGATCTCTTGACCTCATGATCCGCCCGCCTCGGCCTCCCAAAGTGTTGGGATTACAGGTGTAAGTCACTGCGCCTGGCCTGGTTTATGGGTTTTTAAAGGAATATTTGGTTGCATAGTTTTTTTTTTTGTTTTTTTTTTTGGTTTGTTGTGGCACACAGTCTCGTTGTCGCCCAGGCTGGAGTGCAATGGTGTGATCTTGGCTCACTACAACCTCTGCCTCCTGGTTGTTCAGCGATTCTCCTGCCTCAGCCTCCTGAGTGCCTGAGACTACAGGTATGCACCACCGTGCCTAGCTAATAGTTTTTGTCTTTTTTATTTTTTGTAGAGATGGGGTTTCATCATGTTGGCAAGGCTGGTTTCGAACTCCTGACCTCAAAGGATCCACCCACCTTGGCCTTCCAAAGTGCTGGGTAAATTACAGGCATTAGCTGCCCGCCCAGCTGTTTTTTTTTTTTGTTTGTTTTTTGTTTTTAAAGAGTTCTATTTGTGTTTATTTGATCCACCTTATTAGCTGTGATATTAAAATTCTTTTTACCATAATTTTGTGTGTGTGCAATCTAAAATGTCT
>NW_022436973.1:21888503-21902883 GCF_009761245.1 Sapajus apella | reverse complement strand
ATCTCGGCTCACCGCAACCTCCGCCTCCTGGGTTCAGGCAATTCTCCTGCCTCAGCCTCCTGAGTAGCTGGGATTACAGGCACGCGCCACCATGCCCAGCTAATTTTTTGTATTTTTAGTAGAGACGGGGTTTCACCATGTTGACCAGGATGGTCTCGATCTCTTCACCTCGTGATCCACCCGCCTCGGCCTCCCAAAGTGCTGGGATTACAGGCTTGAGCCACCGCGCCCGGCCTCAGTTTCTCTTTGTTAATATTTTTTTGAAATATATGTTAATGTGCGTGAGGACCATGGCTATTACATTCATCAGTTGAACTTTTTATGCACATGATACAGTTTTTGTTCCCTCTTAATGTTTTTTTTTGTTTGAGTTGTTTGGTCTGCTAGTATTGTATCTGCTTTCTGCCAACATTTGCTTGATACAGTGCAGTGGCATTCTTCTCGCATTTATTTTACTCTTTAAATTCAGGTGTATAAATTCAGCAAGTCATTTGAATGAATGGTGCCAGTCATTCTGTCCAGTGTTTCCATCAGTAACTATATGATAGTGAGTATAGGGATGAGAATGGTGAATCTCCTTTCCACTATAGATCACTGTTTGGAGGGGCATCTCTCATGTGAGCATAGCTCCTTGCCACATGTAATGCTGGTCTTGAAACAGGGTGTGACTTTTACTGTACCATGGCTCTTAAATGTAAATCAGCTGCTCTATCTAGTATATTCATTTCCAGTGAGGTGCTTAAGAGTGCTTAAGATTTTGATAGGTGTAATACTTTTGACTAAATGGCATTTTCATCTTTTAAAGCATTCAGCTTCTCCTCATGATGTGACTCCGTTGTGGGTGATTTACCATTTTTCCTTCAGTTTGCTTGTATAATCTTGTTTGAGATGTCTTTTTACATCAACATATACTTGAATTTCTCCTTTTTTCCTCCTAATTCCTGGTTAAGCTCATGGAATTTTCTCTTCAGTCTAGAAGGGAAATTTAACCTATTTGTGATCACTGATAAGTTTGCATTCATTCTCATCATCATTTATTTATTTATTTATTTTTGAGTCGGAGTTTCGCTCTTGTTACCCAGGCTGGAGTGCAATGGCGCAATCTCGGCTCACTGCAACCTCAGCCTCCTGAGTAGCTGGGATTACAGGCATGCGCCACCATGCCCAGCTAATTTTTTGTATTTTTAGTAGAGACAGGGTTTCACCATTTTGACCAGGATGGTCTCAATCTCTTGACCTCGTGATCCACCCGCCTCGGCCCATTTATTTATTTATTTATTTATTTATTTATTTATTTATTTATTTGAGACGGAGTTTCGCTCTTGTTACCCAGGCTGGAGTGCAATGGCGCGATCTCGGCTCACCGCAACCTCCGCCTCCTGGGTTCAGGCGATTCTCCTGCCTCAGCCTCCTGAGTAGGTGGGACTACAGGCGTGCGCCACCATGCCCAGCTAATTTTTGTATTTTTAGTAGAGACGGGGTTTCACCATGTTGACCAGGATGGTCTCGATCTCTTGACCTCGTGATCCACCCGCCTCGGCCTCCCAAAGTGCTGGGATTACAGGCTTGAGCCACTGCGCCCGGCCTATTTTTTTAATTATTTTTTAATTCTTTTGAAATGAAGTCTTACTCTGTTGCATGGGCTGGAGTGCAATGGTACGATCTCGGATCACTGCAACCTCTGTCTCTTGGGCTCAAGTGATTTCCTGTCTCACAGCTTACCAAGTAGCTGGGGTTACAGGTGTGCACCACCATACCCAGCTGATTTTTGTATTTTTAGTAGAGATGGGGTTTCACCATGTTGGTCAGTCTAGTCTCGAACTACTGATCAAGTGATCCACCTGCCTTGGCCTCCCAAAGTTTGGGAATTACAGGCTTGCTTTATTTATTTATTTATGTGACAGGATCGTGTTCTGTTGCCAGGCCGGAGTGCAGTGGTTCTATCATAGCTCACGGTAGCCTCAAACTCCTGGGCTCAAGTGATCCTCCTGCCTCAGCCTCTCAAGTAACTGGGTTGCATGTCATTATGCCTACATTTTCTTTTAGAGATGTGGTCTTGCGCCAGGCACGATGGCTCATGCCTGAAATTTCAGCACTTTGGGAGCCTGAGATGGGCGTATCACAAGGTCAAGAGTTTGAGACCAGCCTGGCCAATATGGTGAAACTTCGTCTCTACTAAAAATACAAAAATTAGCTGGGCGTGGTGGTGCATGTGTGTAATCCCAGCTACTTGGGAGGCTGGGGCAGGAGAATTGCTTGAACCCGGGAGGTGGAGGTTGCGTTGAGCCGAGATGGCACCACCGCACTCCAGCCTGGGTGACAAGAGTGAGACTCTGTCTCAAAAAAAAAAAAAATACAAAAGAGTTATGGTCTTGCTGTATTGTCCAGGCTAGTCTCCAACTCCTGGCCTCAAGGAATCCACCCACTTTGGCCTCCCAAAGTGTTGGAATTACAGGCATGAGCCACCACACCTGGCTGTTTTGTGTTTAGTGTACTTTTTCCCTTTTCTTGTCATTCAGTTCTTTTGAACTGATTGCCTTTTTCTAGTGTGAAAGTCATGTTTTTTTCCTCCTCTGGAGTTACCTCTAAATTTTGACACATTTAAACTATCACTTCTCTATTCTTATGTAGAATTAATCAGAATCTATCTTTTCTTCCCTTTTTCAACAAGACAGAACTGCTGCTTGCTTTCATTTCCTTTTCCTTTCTCTTCCCTCTTCAACTTCCTATGTCGAAATCATGTAAGTATTTTAGTTTCAGATTGCTTATTTTTCTAAAAGTCAGTACTTTTATTTCTTATAGCTCTTAGATAAAAAAGTTTCTTAAAGCCCTTGGATGTTTTAAAATTATGATGGCATTCATCTACCAATTATATTAGGGAAGGTTTTTGAGTAGTAAAGTTGATCCCTTACATGTGTAAAAATTGTTTTTGCACTCTTACTTGAAAGCTTATTTGGTTGGCTGGATACAAATTTCAGAATAATTTTCCTTACAACTTTGAAGCCAGTGCTCTGTTGTCTTCTGGCATCGTGCTGCTGATGAAAAGTCTGATACTGACTTTTATGTGATCTATGTGTCTTTATAGGAATTCAGTTTTTTCCTTATGATATCTTGAAATTTCAACAGGACGTGTCTAAGTTGTCTTCCCCTTCTCTCCTGACTGATAAACACTGTTCAACACTTAGAGTAACCTGATGATTTGTGTCTTCCCTCTCCCCAGGGAAATTTCTAGAACTCACATAAGATGTTAGTCTTTCTGGTTCTATATTATCTTTCTTTTTTTTTTTTTTTTTTTTTTTGTTAAATTAGAGACAGGGTCCCTGTCACCCAGCCTGGTGTGTGGTGGTGTGATCATAGCTCACTACAATTTTGACCTCCTGGGCTCAGCGATCCTCTCACTTCAACCTCTTAAGTAGTTGTGACTACAGGTAATTTTTTTTTTAGACAGAGTCTTACTCTGTTACCCATACTGGAGTGCAGTGCCACAATCTTGGCTCACTGCAACCTCCGCCTCCTGAGTTCAAGTGATTTCTGGCTAATTTTTGTATTTTTAATAGAGATGGGGTTTCATCCTGTTGGCCAGGCTGGTCGTGAACTCCTGACCTCAAGTGATCTGCCACCTTGGCCTCCTAAATTGCTAGGATTATAAGCATGAGCCACTGTGCCCAGCCTCTTTTTTTTTTTTCCTTTCAAGTAGAGATAGGGTCTGGCTGTGTTGTACTGGCTTGTCTTGGACTCCTGGCTTCAAGTGATCCTCCCGTCTTGGCCTCCCAAAATGTTAGGATTATAGGTGTGAGCCACTGCGCCCAGCCAGGTTCTGTTTTCTCTGTATTGACCTTTCCTTCATTCTTGAGAGGCATTTGGGGAAAGTCTATTAGTTTTGTTTTCCATTTGTTTTTTCTGTGCCCATTTTTCCAGCTTCATTTTACCAATTTTTTCTCTCTTTTATTTATTTTAATTTTTTTTGAGACAGAGTTTCGCTCTTGTTACCCAGGCTGGAGTGCAATGGCGCAATCTCGGCTCACCGCAACCTCCGCCTCCTGGGTTCAGGCAATTCTCCTGCCTCAGCCTCCTGAGTAGCTGGGATTACATGCACGTGCCACCATGCCCAACTGATTTTTTGTATTTTTAGTAGAGACGGGGTTTCACCTTGTTGACCAGGATGGTCTCCATCTCTTGACCTTGTGATCCACCCGCCTCGGCCTCCCAAAGTGCTGGGATTACAGGCTTGAGCCACCGCGCCCGGCCCTGTTTTCTCTCTTACCCAGTGCGTTTAATGAGTTGTAATTTACATACAATAAATTTAATCTATTTAAAACATACAATTCCATGAGTTTGGATGTAGACAGACACAGACACACACACACACACACCCCCACACCCATACCCACACCCACCCCACACCCACACCCACACCCCACTTTTACCCCGAAACAAGATTTGGTTTACCACAGTTTTTTCCTGCCCTGTGCAGTCCAACCCAGCCCTCAAGCCTATGATTTGTTTGCTTTCAGATGTAAAAATGATTAGTTTGCAGTTTTGTTTTTGTTTTTGTTTTTTTGAGACCGAGTCTTGCTCTGTTGCCCAGGCTGGAGTGCAATGGCATGATCTCGGCTCATGCAACCTCTGCCTCCCTGTTCAAGTGATTCTCCTGCCTCAGCCTCCCGAGTAGCGGGGATTATAGTTGTATTCTACCATGCCCGGCTAATTTTCGTATTTTTAGTAGAGACGGGATTTCTCACCTTATTGGCCAGGCTGGCCTCTTACTTCTGACCTTAGGTGATCCACCCCCGCCTTGGACTTCCTAAGTGCTAGGATTACAGGCGTGAGCCACTGGGCCTGGCCAGCTTGGGTTTTCAAAAGTTTCAAGTGAATGAAATAATACAGTATGTAGCCTTTTGTGCAAGGTTTCTTTTACTCAGCCTGTTTTTGAGATTCATGCATATTAAATATGTAGTAGTTTGTCCCTTTTTTTTTGGTTTTGAGAACGTTTTTTTCCCACAACTAGGAAATTGAACATGGACAAACCTTATTCAAAGTTTGCCAATTTTAGCTGAGCATGACGACTTAGGCCTGTAATCTTAGCACTTTGGGAGGCCAAGGTTGGAGGATTGCTTGAGGCCAGGAGTTGGAGATGAGCCTGGACAACACAGTGAGACCTTGTCTCTACAAACAGCTAAAAAATTAGCTGGCATGGTTGTATTCCTGTAGTGCTAGTTACTTGGGATGCTGAGGCAGGAGGATTGCTTGAGTTCAGGAGTTAAAGGTTACAGTGAGTCGTGATTGAGCCATTGCACTCCAGCCTAGGCAACAGAGTGACACACTGTCTCTAAAAATAAAAGGTGAAAAATAAATATCAACAGTTTTGCATAAACTCTTGCATATATGTATTTAGTTGTATATGATTTTATCATGTGTTAATTTTTGCAACCACACATCTGGCAATTGTTTTTTAATTTTTGATTTTCTCTATGGTAGCTTATTTTTTATGGATGAGATATAATTTTGCCTCTGAGAATATTTAATGATTCTCTTGTTTATTCCTGCAACTCTTTCTTCAGATGGTTTCTCGTTTTTGTGGTGTTAATTTCCCTTTTAGTTTTTCTAGTTTGTAAAAGTGATAATCCTGGTTTGAGAATTGCTATTCTTCTGCCAGTGGATTACCAGTTGGTCAGGATGGATTGTAGGGGAGGTACGAAATGTGTTGCAAAACACAGGGCAAAATGTCTCTTTATTTCTTCTGCGTAATAGCAGCCACCTGTGTGCCATCCTGACTCTGGGGCTCCAGTACCTGTTCCCAGTGAAGACTTTGCTTCTGTGGGGGTTGGGGATAGAACATGGTTATTGGTAGAGGGAGTGGCCTGTCCACTTGTGCCAAACACATTTCTCCACCATCACTCGTGACTGCACCAAACCTGCTTTTGTTTCTCCATGGTAGCCACCATCCCTGCAGCTTGGATAAGAGCACCCCTACGTGCTCTTACGTTCATAGCTGCTCTCAGTTTTAATAGCATTCCTCTTTTGAGGCTTCTGCATGGTTATTGCCTCCGTAAACCTAATTCTGTTGCTGCTATCTTTTCTTGTTTCTCAGAATTATTTTAGAAAATAATATATCAATAAAACCATGTCTTTTTATTTTTTGAGACAGAATTTTGCTCTGTCACCCAGGCTGGAATGCAGTGGTGTGATCTTGGCTCACTGCAACCTCTACTTCCCGGGTTCAAGCAATTCTCCTGCCTCAGCCTCCTGAATAGCTGGGATTACAGGTTCCCGCCACCATGCCTGGCTAAATTTTGTATTTTTAGTAGAGACAGGATCTCACCATGTTGTGCAAGCTGGTCTTGAACTCCTGACCTCAGGTGATCCGCCCTCCTCGACCTCCCAGAGTGCTGGGATTACAGGTGTGACCCACCCAGCCTAAACACCCATCTTTAGTAATATCTAGGATTTAGGTTAGGAGGGGAAGTGTGTACCGATGCTCCTTGACTTACGATGGTGCTTCATTCCATAAACATACCAGAAGTTGAGAATACTGTAAATCACGCTGGCCACAGTGGACACTCATGCTTGTAATCCCAGCACTTTGGGAGGCTGATGTGGGGCAATTGCTTGAGCCCAAGAGTTCGAGACCAGCCTGGGCAACATGAAGAAACCCTGTTTCTACAAAAAATACAAAAATTAGCTGAGTGTGGTGCCATGTACCTGTAGTCCCAGCTACCCAGGAGGCTGAGGTAGGAGGATTACTTGGGTCCAGGAGGCAGAGATTGCAGTGAGCTGAGATTATGCCACTGCACTCCAGCTTGGGTGACGGAGTGAGATGCTGCCTCAAAAAAGAAAAAAAGAAAATATTGTAAGTCGAAATGCATTTAATACACCCAACCTACTGAACATCATATCTTAGCCACACCTACCTTAAATGTGCTGAGAATACTTAAATTAGCCCCCAGTTGGGCAGAATCTTCTAGTGTAAAGCTAGATGCTTTAGTAATAATAGAAAAGCTAATTATTTTACAATAAAGTGTTGAATGTCATGTAATTTATTGAATACCGTACTGAAAGTAAAAAACAGAGTAAGTACTTGAAGTTGGGTTTCTACTGAATGCTTACTGCTTTTACACCATTGTAAATTTGAAAAATCATCACCTTGACCCCTCCTTACTTTGGGACCTTCTGTATGTCTATGTAGTTCATCTTGATCCAGTCTCTTCAGGCCTTTTTTTTTTTTTGAGACGGAGTCTCGCTCTGTCACCCAATGTTGGAGTGCAGTGGTGCCATCTCGGCTCACTGCATCATCTGCCTCCCAGGTTCAAGCGATTCTTCTGCCTCAGCCTTTCGAGTAGCTAGGATTACAGGCACCCGCCAGCACGCCTAGCTAATTTTTATATTTTTAGTAGAGACGAGGTTTCACCATGTTGGCCAGGCTAGTCTCGAATTCCTGATCTCAGGTGATCTGCCTGCCTCAGCTTCCGACCCCCCCCCCTTTTTTTTTTTAAATACTGTCTCGCTGTGTCACCCAGCCTGGAGTGCAGTAGTGCGATCTCAGCTCGCTGCATTCTCCATCTCCTTGGTTCAAGAAATTGTCCTGTTTCAGCTTCCCAAGTAGTTGGGACTACAGGTGCATGTTACCACACCTGGCTAATTTTTGTATTTTTAGTAGAGATGGGACCTCACCATATTGGTCAGGCTGGTCTTGACCTCCCAGAGTGCTGAGGTTACAGGCGTAAGCTGTTGCGCCTCGACCTTTTGGGAACTGATGTTAACGTCTGTTGAAACCTTTTATATTTGATATCACATTTTGAAAGATACATTGACATTTTAGCTTATATGTTACATAGTGTTGGGAATTTCCTGTCTCTAGTTTGCTACTATACCTGACCTCTGAAGTCTCAATGTTTCTCTTTTAAGCTAATAAGAGAGATTTTCATTCTGAATCTTTTTCACAGTTGAGGCATATGAGTAGTCACCTTGTTATTTTATTTTTTCCTTCTGTTTTTTTTTTTTTTCTTTTCACCTTATTGTTTTATTTTTTTTTTTTAAGAGACAAGATTTCACCATGTTGGCCAGGCTGGTCTCGAACTCCTGACCTCAAGTGATCCACCCGCCTCGGCCTCCGAAAGTGCTGGGATTACAGGTGTGAGCCACCACTCCCGGCCTATACCTTGTTATTTTTATTATTATTATTATTTATTATTTATTTTTTAAGAGACGGTTTTCACCATGTTGGCCAGGCTGGTCTTGAACTTCTCACCTCGTGATTCACCTGCCTTGGCCTCCCAAAGTGCTGGGATTACAGGTGTGCGTCACCGCACCTGGCTTCTTATACCTTGTTATTTTAAAAATATTTCATAATGCATGCCGTTTGGGCTTGTCTGACAAGATGGTTGGGTTGGTTCAATACTTTGTTATTTTTCTTTTTCATCTTTGCTCTAGTATTTTTTTTTTTTAAAGATAATGCATCTAAATCGAGATGGAATCACATTTCTTTGTCCCAAAACCTTTTTGTGTAGAATTATGTTCTTTGGAAACCATAGGGTTTGAAATATGTTGCTACTGTGGTAAGTGTAAATTTAGTTTTCAGAAAAAAGCTGTTCTGACTTGTTTTTCTTTCCTATTTAGTTTTTCCATGGTTTGGCTTGGATATCGGTGGAACTCTGGTCAAGCTGGTTTATTTTGAACCCAAAGACATCACCGCTGAAGAAGAGGAGGAAGAAGTGGAAAGTCTTAAAAGCATTCGGAAGTATCTGACCTCCAATGTGGCTTATGGGTCCACAGGCATTCGGGACGTGCACCTCGAACTGAAGGACCTGACTCTGTGTGGACGCAAAGGCAATCTGCACTTTATACGCTTTCCCACTCATGACATGCCTGCTTTTATTCAAATGGGCAGAGATAAAAACTTCTCAAGTCTCCACACTGTCTTTTGTGCCACTGGAGGTGGAGCGTACAAATTTGAGCAGGATTTTCTCACAGTATGCATTTTTTAGCTTATATACAATGTATGGCAATTTGATTGTTAAAAATAATACCAGCAGCAAGTGGTGAAATAATTTTCATCTCTAATGGAACTTGAATTTTCTTGAGTTAAATGAAGATTAACAGTATGCTAGTGATAGTCAAGAGTTAGCCATCTAGAGCTGGTTGTATAGTTTAGATGTCTGGATGACAATCAGAGCCACTAAAAATTTAGCATTTTGTTTCTTTAGTATGAAAAAGTAGGGCACCTGCTATACGTTGAGTAAGGAACTGCCTATGAGGAACATCATTAGATCTTAAAACGAGATTTAAATACTTAAAAAATCATTTCATGTCTTAAAATTGTTTTCATTCTTGTCTGCCACATAATTTGTCTCCCTCAGTTGTTTCCTGACATGTTCACTAGCTGAAAAAACAAGGAACTCTGGTCCAAAGTGATGTTTTCAGGCTCAGGGCTGGTCTGAGATGGGTGACTGCAGAGCCCCCCTCTCCCAGAATGCCTTCTGATGTGTTGTCCTGTGCTGCATACTTAACTGGAGTCTCTCCGCCACGTCTGGCCCCTGGGGGAGTGCTGCCGGGCGCTCTTTCCTTGCTTTCATTGAGTGAACACTGGAGAACATTGTGAACAAGGCCTTGAGGCTAGGTCCTTTCAGGGTGGATGGTGGGGGTAGGCCAGAGAACTGACAAATGAATTGGCCAAGATCCTGACCTTCAGGGTGCAATACGATTGAAAATATCTTCAGTGACTATGTTTTTCTATTGCTAAATGAGTCTGAAAGAGATCTGCCTTGGTTATTCTGCATGTCTTTTAGTAGAGACGGGGTTTCACTGTGTTGTCCACACTGGTGTGGAACACCTGACCTCAAGTGATCCACCTGCTTCGGCCTCTCAAAATGCTGGGATTACAGGCATGAGCCCCTGTGCCTGGCCACAGCTTAACTTTTTTGACTTAACATGTCTTGGAGTTCTTCCCACTTGAGTACATACAGTTCCTCTTCATTTTTAATTACTGTACAGTGCTCCATAATACGAACAATAATTTAGTCATTTATTATTTAAATGGAATTAATTAAAAAAAAAAACAGTCCAAATTTTGAATGCTAAAATCCCGCTCCCTCCCAAGAAGCTGTAGCTAGTTTAGATAATGGAAAAAAATTCTTAACTTCTAACTGGATATTGTCAGCCTTTGGCTTCAGTTGTTAAATAATGTGTGGCCTCAGCTTTGTGTGGTGGCTCACGCTTATTATAATCCTAGCACTTTGGGAGGCTGAGGCAGGCAGATTACGAGGTCAAGAGATCGAGACCATCCTGGCCAGCATGGTGAAACCTCGTCTCTACTAAAAATGCAAAAATTAGCTGGGCATGGTGGCACGGGCCTGTAGTCTCAGCTACTCGGGAGGCTGAGGCAGGAGAATTGCTTGAACCCGGGAGGCGGAGGTTGCAGTGAGCCGAGATCGTGCCACTACACTCCAGCCTGGCGCCTGGCAATGGAGCAAGCCTCTGTCTCAAAAAAAAAAAAAAAAAAAAAATGTGTGGCCTCTTCTGATACCGCTCCAAAGCACTGAGTTGGTCTTCTGTCGCAGTCCTTGTGGCTCCTGGCCTGTGTCACCAGATGCTTTCTGATAGTGCCTGTGGCCTGAGCTATGCATTAGCTCCGTTGTCCCTGTGAGCAGAGATCTGGATTTCTGCTTGAAAGTTGATAAATTTTGTGTGTGTGTGGTTTTTTTTTTTGGTCACACTTATTCAGCTGCTGCAGTAGTTTCTGTGTAGAGTGTATTTAGGTCTGCGGTAGCAGGAGTCTGTCTCAGCACTCTGTCCCTCTGTTTGTTCCTAAACCTGTTCTGTAAAGCGTGCACAAGTAATACCCATCTGTGAGTGCACTTCTATGGTTTGTTTCAGGTTAGTGGGGATGTCTTATTGAGTGGAATTTTTGTTTCTGTTGGCTTATTAAAAAATTTGAGTACATTCTTATTTCATTACAGATAGGTGATCTTCAGCTTTGCAAACTGGATGAACTAGATTGCTTAATAAAAGGAATTTTATACATTGACTCAGTTGGATTCAATGGACGGTCCCAGTGCTATTACTTTGAAAACCCTGCTGATTCTGAAAAATGTCAGAAGTTACCATTTGATTTGAAAAATCCATATCCTCTGCTTCTGGTGAACATTGGCTCAGGGGTTAGCATCTTAGCAGTATATTCCAAAGATAATTACAAACGGGTCACAGGTACTAGGTAAGTTGTATATAAAAGTCATTATTTATTCTTAATATCGTAACAGGCTGAGTTTTCAGGTATTACATATGCAGCTTCAAGAACCTGTTATGTGAAAGATTTAGGTGTTTCTGGATTATGCAAACAAATGTTTCTCTTTGAAAATTCTGATTTTATGACCTAGTTTTCTTTAACCTCTACCGTTCAAGATTTATTATCCTAAGTGTTTCCTAAAAGATCACATCAGCAGACTCATTGTAGCCCTTGCCCTCAGATCGTTTATGGTGTGCATATGCAAAATAGCTAATGTTACTAGGCAGCATCTGTAAGGAGAAGGCATAGGAAAGGGCCTAGCTTGGAAACCTGTGTAAATTTCATGCTTCTACACACACATATGTGACTTAGAAGTTGACATGTACTGATCAGTAGAAAAATTGAGCTAAGGTAGTCTGAAAAGAGAAGATTAGGGCGGGGTGTGGTGGTTCATGCCTATAATCCCAGAGGTGGGTGGATCACCTGAGGTCAGGAGTGGAGATCAGCCGGTCTCTACTAAAAATGCAAATTAGCTGGGCATGGTGATGCATGCCTGTAATCCCAGCTACTTGGGAGGCTGAGGCAGGAGAATCGCTTCAGCCTGGGAAGCCAAGGTTTCGGTTAGCCAAGATAGCACCATTGCACTTCAGCTAGGGCAACAAGAGTGAAACTGTCTGAAAAAAAGAAAGGATTAGATGGAAAAAGAGAATGTTTTGGCTTAAGGGTCAGAGGTTACTTCAGGAAAAACAGGGATCTAGGGAATGGGATAAACAAATTTTTAGAAAACAGTTGTGATTTAAATAGAGGAGTAATTTTTTTGGGGACAAAACACATTGCAGGAGGAGTATAATGGGTGGAGGGAGGGAGGGCACTGATGAGCCAGGGTAACGAGGTGCTTGGATGAGAATGACTCAGGGAATGTACTTGGAGTGGGAAAGGGAGGGAGGTGTTAGCATGGCCCTAGGTGTGTTGGGCTGATTTGCACCTGAGGCTCTTCATACTTGTCAGAGAGCTAGACTTGCTGGGCCCATGGGCCCTGTTTTGCAGCTTTGCATGTTAGCTCACATACATATGTGTCTCAAAGGTGTGTATCAGGCACCTTACCTTGCACAGACTTATTTCCTACCAGTGGCATTTGGATGATTGGGTTGGATATGCGAATATGGTTTTGGGGTTCATAAATGTTACCTTCCTGTTCCTATTTTTAAAAATGTTATAATACTATGTTATTTATTTTTAATTATAGTCTTGGAGGAGGAACTTTTTTTGGTCTTTGCTGTCTTCTTACTGGCTGTACCACTTTTGAAGAAGCTCTTGAAATGGCCTCTCGTGGAGATAGCACCAAAGTGGATAAACTAGTGCGAGACATTTATGGAGGGGACTATGAGAGGTTTGGTCTGCCAGGCTGGGCTGTAGCTTCAAGGTAAGGGGGCATGTGTGTTGTAAGAAATACAGGTGGGCTGGACACAGTGGCTCATGTCTGTAATCACAGCACTTTGGGAGGCAGGAGTTTGAGATCAGCCTGGCCAACATAGTGAAACCTGTCTCTACTAAAAATACAAAAATTAGCCAGGCATGGTGGTGCGCACCTGTAGTCTCAGCTACTTAGGAGGCTGAGGCAGGAGAATCACTTGAACTCGGGAGTCGGAGGTTACAGTGAGCCGAGATCGTGCGACTGCACTCCAGCCTGGGCGACAGAGCAAGACTCCATCACAAAACAAAAAAAAAAAAAAAAAAAAAACCAGATATAAAAAAAAATAAGCTTCATTGGGATATAATTTACATACTATATTAAAGTGTACAATTTTGTGGTTTCTAGTATATTTACAGGATTGTGCAACCATCACTATAATCCAATTTTAGGACATGATTATCATCCCAGAAGGAAACCTTGTATTCATTAGTTACCATTCTCCTCTCCCCGACAACCCCTGCCAAACAGTAATTTATTTTCTGTCTTTCTAGGTTTGCCTCTTCTGAACATTTTGTATAAATGGTATCACACAGTATGTGATCTTTTGTGATTACTTCTTCATTTAGCATAATGTTTTCCAAGTTCATCCATGTTATAGTGTGAATCAGTACTTTTTTATTTCCAAATAATACTCCATTATATCGATAATACTACATTTTATCCATTTATTAGTTGGTAAACATTTGGATTGTTTTTACTTTTTGGTTATTACGAATAATGTTGAACATTTGTGTGTCTCTGTATACACATATATTTTGAAATCTCTTGGGAGTATACTTGAGAGTAGAATTGCTGAGTCATATGGTAACAATGTTTAATCTTTTGAGGAACTGCTACACTGTTTTCCAGAGTAGTTCCCTTTTACAGTCTTAGCAGTTTATGAGTGTTTAAATTTCTTGCCAAAACTTGTTATTGTCTGTCTTCTTGGTTTTAGTTGTCTTAATAGGAGTGAAGTGATATAGTGTTTTTATTTTTAAGAGACAGGGTCTTGCCCTGTTACCCATGTGAGAGTGCCGTGTTGCGATCATAGCTCACTGCAGCTTTGATCTCCTGGCCTCAAGTGTTTCTCCTGCCTCAGCCTCTTGAGTCACTAGGACTACAGCTGTGCATTGCCTCACCTGATTTATATTTTGTAGAGATAGGGTCTTGCTATGTAGCCGAGGCTGATTTCAAACTCCTGGCCTCAAGCGATTTTCCTACCTTGGCTTCCCAATATTTTGGGATTACAAGTGTGAGCCATCACAGCTGGCTGAACATCTTTTTTTGTTCATGTGGCAGGGTCTTGCTCTGTCACCCAGGCTGGAGTGCAGTGGCATCATCTCGCCTTACTGAAACCTCTACCTCCTGGGTTCAAGTGATTGTCCTGCTTCACCTCCTGAATAGCTGGGATTACAGGCACACCTGTAAATTATGTCACCATGCCTGGCTAATTTTTGTATTTTCAGTAGAGACTGGGTTTCGCCATGTTGGCCAGGCTGGTTTCCTACTCCTGAACTCCTGACCTCAAGCGATCTGCTTGCTTCAGCCTCCCAAAGTGCTGGGATTACAGGCGTGAGCCACGGTGCCCAGCCTGAACATTTCTTTATATGTTTATTGGCATTTGTGTGTAGTCTTCAGAGAAATATCTGCTCAAGTCTATTGCTAAGTTTTTAGTTGGATTTTTTTTTTTTTTTTTTTTTTTTTTT
>NW_022436973.1:21887149-21888103 GCF_009761245.1 Sapajus apella | reverse complement strand
ACTGCAACCTCTGTTTCCCGGGTTCAAGCCATTCTCCTGCCTCAGCCTCCCGAGTAGCTGGGATTACAGGTGTGTGCCACCATGCCTGGCTAATTTTTGTATTTTTAGTAGGGATGGTGTGTCACCATCTTGGCCAGGCTGGTCTTGAACTTGACCTTGTGAGCCACCACGCCTGGCTGGATTGTCTTTTTATTACTGAGTTCTGGATACAAGTCCCTTATCAGATATATAATTTGCAAATATTTTGTCCCATTTTGTTAGTTGTCTTTTCACTTCCTTGATGGTGTCGTTTGCAACGTAGAAATTTCAAATTTTCTTTCTTTTTTTTTCTGAGATGGAGTCTTGTTTTTTCACCCAGGCTGGAGTGCAGTGGCATGATCTCGGCTCACTGCAATCTCCACCTCTCTGGGCTCAAGCAGTTCTCCTGCCTCAGCCTCTCAAGTAGCTGGGAGTATAGGCATGCACCACCACATCCGGCTAATTTTTGGATGTTTAGTAGAGATATGGTTTCACCATGTAGGCCAGGCTGGTCTCGGATTCCTGATGTTGTGATTTGCCCACCTTGGCCTCCCTAAGTACTGGGATTACAGGCATGAGCCACTGTGCCCCGCCCTATCTTACTATCTTCTATTACTTGTGCTTTTGGTGTCATATATTAGAAATGTAAGATCGTGGCCGGGCGCGGTGGCTCAGGCCTGTAATCCCAGCACTTTGGGAGGCCGAGGCGGGTGGATCACGAGGTCAAGAGATCGAGACCATCCTGGTCAACACGGTGAAACCCCGTCTCTACTAAAAATACAAAAAATTAGCTGGGCATGGTGGCGCGGGCCTGTAATCCCAACTACTCAGGAGGCTGAGGCAGGAGAATTGCCTGAACCCAGGAGGCGGAGGTTGCGGTGAGCCGAGATCGCCATTGCACTCCAGCCTGGGTAACAAGAGCGAAACTCCGTCCCA
>NW_022436973.1:21885526-21887049 GCF_009761245.1 Sapajus apella | reverse complement strand
TCCCAAAAAAAAAAAAAAAAAAAAAAGAAATGTAAGATCGTGAAGAATTGCCCAATTTAAGATCATGAAGAAGAATTGTTTATTCTAAAAGTTTTATAGTTTTAGCTCTTATGTTTAGTTCTGTGATCCATTTTGAATAAGTTTTTGTGTATGGTGTGAGGTAGAGGATGAAGTTCATTTTGCATATGGATATCCAGTTGTCCTCGTACCATTTGTTGAAAAGACAATTCTTTCCCTGTTAAATTCTCTTAGACCCTTTGTCAAAAATCATTTGACCATAGAAATTTGGGGTTTGTTTTATTTTTGAGATGGAGTCTCGCTCTGTTGCCCAGACTGGAGTACAGTGGTATGGTCTTGGCTCACTGCAACCTCTGCCTCCCAGGTTCAAGCAGTTCTGCCTCAGCCTCCCAAATAGCTGGGACTACAGGTTGCATGGCTGCCATGCCCGGATAATTTTTATTTTTTTATTTTTAGTAGAGTTAGGGTTTCACCGTGTTACCCAGGCTGGTCCCAAACTCCTGAGCTCAGGCAGTTCGCCTGCCTCAGTCTCCCAAAGTGCTAGGATTACAGGTGTGAGCCACCACGTCTGGCCAGATGTTTGGGATTATTTCTGGATTCTAAGTTCTGTTCCATTGATATATGCCTGTTCCACACTCCCTTGATACTGTAGCTTTGTATTAAGTTGTGAAGTAAGAAAGTGTGAGTCCTCCCACTCTTTTTCAAGATTATTTTGGCTATTCTGGGTACGTTGAGAGTATGAATTTTAGGATTCACTTGGCAAGGTCTGTCAAAAAAGACAGCTAGTATTTTAATAGAGATTACATTGAATCTTTTGGCTAATTTGGGGAGTATTGCTATCCTAATACAAAGTCTTCTGATCCAAAAAGATGGAATGTCTTTCCGTTTATTTAGAACTCTGCTTTCTTTCAAAAGTGTTTTGTAGATTTTATTGTACAGGTGTTACACTTTTAGATATATTCCTAAGCATTTTATTCTCTTTGATGCTATTATAAATGAAATCGTTGTCTCAATTTTGTTTTGAGATTGTTTAGAAGTACATTGTTTTTCATATTTTGAGGCACGTGGCTTTTAATAGAAAAATCACTCATGGCTGGGTGTGATGGCTCACGCCTATAATCCCAGCACTTTGGGAGGCCGAGGCAGGTGGATCACCTGAAGTCAGGAGTTCAAGACCAGCCTGATCAACATGGAGAAACCCTGTCTCTACTGAAAATATAAAGTTAGCTGGGCATGGTGGCGCATGCCTGTAATCCCAGCTACTCAGAAGGCTGAGGCAAGAGAATCACTTCAACCTGCTAGGCAGAGGTTGCGGTGAGCTGAGATTGCACCATTGCACTCCAGCCTGGGCAATAAGAGCAAAACTCTGCCTCAAAAAAAAGAAAAATCACTTATATACATGTTTGTTTACTAAGTTTAGCCGCTTTATAAGTGCTGTTGATTTCGTTTTCTGTGTTTGCAGCATTTGCTCATTGGTCACCACTTCCTTTTCTGATTGGAAAATT
>NW_022436973.1:21844567-21885426 GCF_009761245.1 Sapajus apella | reverse complement strand
TTTGAGACGGAGTTTCACTCATGTTACCCAGGCTGGAGTGCAATGGCGCGATCTCGGCTCACCGCAACCTCTGCCTCCTGGGTTCAGGCAATTCTCCTGCCTCAGCCTCCTGAGTAGCTGGGATTACAGGCACGCGCCACCATGCCCAGCTAATGTTTTGTATTTTTAGTAGAGACGGGGTTTCACCATGTTGACCAGGATGGTCTCGATCTCTTGACCTCGTGATCCACCCGCCTCGGCCTCCCAAAGTGCTGGGATTACAGGCTTGAGCCACCGCGCCCGGCCTGGAAAATTATTAATGTAGCAGTTCTGGTCACGTACTTTGAAGTACTTTATCTTCTAGGGAAATCTGAAACTCTTTTAAGTAGCTCACTCTGGGACTCAGCTGTCTGTGCTTTGCTCTTCTCTGATAGAGCAGTTTACCAGATGTGCATGTGACCATCTGAGTGGAACAGCTGTGCAGTTGAGATGAATTGCTGATAGAGCTGTTGTCCTGGAACTGTCTGGTTGCAGGAGCAGTGGTGCCTTCCAGTGGGTCTGATGAGATTCGAACTGAATGTTTGAATATCTGTTATCAAAGCTAGATTTCAGTAGAAACCGCAGGGAAATCTGTCTGCTCATTTAGAATGTTTGAGGCTTCTATTTGAAGCTGCATTTCTCTTTGAGCAGATGTTCCATTATTGCCAAATTATAAGTTTGAAGATTTCAACAGTGTTGCCCTAAAAGCTAATTTTATTTCAGTACAGTAACATTCAAGTTCTGTTGGGCTGTGTTCCCTTTGGTTTAGCAATGAGATTTTTTTTTTTCTCCTCATCACAGCTTTGGAAACATGATGAGCAAGGAGAAGCGAGAGGCTGTCAGTAAAGAGGACCTTGCCAGAGCGACTTTGATCACCATCACCAACAACATTGGCTCAATAGCAAGAATGTGTGCCCTTAATGAAGTAAGGGGACATGGATTTCTTTAAGTTGCTCTAAGGAAAATACTGAACTTAAGTGGGCCCCATCATGACACATCATATGTCTGTCTTCTTAGAACACTGCCTAAATGTAGTCATTTGGGGTGGGGTTTGTTTTAGCACAAAGTTAAAACTCTTCAAATACAGATTAATCTTCATTTTTTTTAAACTGAAGATAAACATTGCTACTTGTCTAGAGGTAAGATGACATCTTTTGAGGAGAAAGTAGAGGAAGAGTGGAAGGTAGCCAGTGTTCCAGATATTGGGGACTGTTGGGGGTGATGATGGATGATGATGCTGAATGTAGGCTCCACACTCACCGCTGAGCTCTAGAGGCCCTAGGGAGGAATCCAGAGGAAGTCACTGAAGCTGGGAGAAGACTGAGCAGGCCGAGGAGTGCCCTCCTTGGCTCCCCCACCTCAGCAGAGCTGCGTCTTTGTGCTTTCAGCTTCTTTACAGTGCTGCCTTGTAGCATTCAGGTCAAGCAGCATTGTACAGGGCTATGAAAGAACCAAGAATGGGCTGCCCTTGGGGAAAGAGGATCTAGGATCTAGTTGGTGCAGCTTATGGCTTGTCCCTATGTGTACAGTTCTTAAATTATTCTTTTTATTTTTAAAAAATTATTCTTTAAATAGAATATAGGCATGTGGCTTAAAAGGAAACCTTAAAAGGTACAAAAGGATTTGTCTCTTTTTAAATTAAAAAAAAAAAAAAAAAAGAAACTGTATCAGCATCAAATAATTAAACATTTCTTTGTTTGAATATCATAATTTCTTTTTTCTTTATTGTATGTTTCCTGTGCTTATGTATTTTCAGAAATTTTAGTTGGTGTGCATACCACAATTTGTATTTTATACTTAAATATTGTACATTTTATGGGTATATGTATGATCAAATTCTTTTATATCATAATTCACATAGAGCTGGGCATTTGCTTGTTTGCTGATAACTTGGCAGTAAGCATTTTTAAGCATGAAGTTATTCTTCGGTTGAATTTTATTCTTGATACGGGGCTTACTTAGGAATGGGATTTCTGGTCTACAGAAATGACCATGCTCGTGAATTTGGTGTGTATCGCCATGATGCCTTGCACAAGGGCTGCACCAGTTTAGATCATCTTTAGCAGTGAATGAGTGGATTCATTTTGCTACAGCTTTACTGATGGTGGTGGTAGAATTTCAGTTGCTTTTTTTTGGCTAGCTTAATAGGTCTAAAATTTTACTTTCTTTGATAATTAGTGGTTTGAATTTTCCCCTGCCTGTTATATTGTTTGTATACTTTGCCTGTTTGTGTCACTGTCATTTTGAATTGGGGTCATACTGTTTTTTCCTTTTTTTAAACTTACCTATATAAAACATTGTATTCAAAACTAGTTATTATTGGTCACAGTTTATGTAAATGTTTTTCCTAATCTGTTTTCTTCTTCTGTGACATTGTCTAGCATGCTTTGCAGTGGGTCCAGAGTTGTCTGGGGATCAGGTTTAAGTAGCCCTGGACCAACTGGACTCAATTTGATCAGCAGTCAAATTGTTGCTAAGAGCTATGCACATGGTGCTCTATTTGGGATAGCTTTTATGAGAAGATAGAATTTAAGATGACAACTAACTGCCTTTTTTTGGTGTGCTCAGAACATTAACCAGGTGGTATTTGTTGGAAATTTCTTGAGAATTAATACGATCGCCATGCGGCTCTTGGCATATGCTTTGGATTATTGGTCCAAGGGGCAGTTGAAAGCGCTTTTTTCGGAACACGAGGTAAGCTGACTTGTTCCTTGTGGTATGTTACATACATAAAGGGCATGTGGGGCACAGTGGAGTGGGACTTGAGGTAGAGGTGAAATGGGCTGCGGTGTTTCTTTTGTTTTTTGTTTTTTTTGAGATGGAGTCTTGCTCTGTCACCCAGGCTGGAGTGCAGTGGCACGATCTTAGAGCTCACTGCAGCCTCTGCCTTCTGGGTTCAAGCAATCCTCCCACCTCAGTCTCTTAAGTAGCTGGGATTACAAGTGTGCACCACCATACCCGGCTAATTTTTGTATTTTTAGTAGAGACGGGGTTTCACCATGTTGGCCAAGCTGGTCTCAAACTCCTGACCTCAAGTGATCTGCCCGCCTCGGCCTCCCAAAGTTCTGAGATTACAGGTATGAGCCACTGTGCCCAACCTGTTTTGGTAGTTTTAACTTTGTAATGTTTAAAAGCTATTTCTTCCTTGATACTAATGCAAAGTAGATTTTGGATTAATTATAAGTTTAAGGAATTTTATAGAAAAACTCTTGATGAACATACATTTCTGATGCCATATTTTTGTCTGAACTATCCTTTATATTTTTTCTATTGCACTGAGTATAAGTGCCATTACTCCGGGTTCTGCTTTTTTCAGTATCAGTTTTTATGTATTGTTGTAATTCATATGCCATTTATTTAAGATGCATGTTCTAAAAATAGAACGGTAAAATGAATAGAACGGTAAACCTTTCAGACTAGAAACTATCATAACAACTTAAGTACAATTGTAGACAGGCTGGAGATGACAAAATGGAAAATAATCAAGTTGTTCAACCTGATAGCCTGTCTTGGAAAGCACTCTTATTTTTCCTGTTTGGGGAAAAAGGCAGCCAGAGGTATGGAAGGCGGGGGTAGGGGTTCGTTCTTCCCTTCTTGGTTGTGGGGCAGTTGAACTATTATTTCAAGTGTTTTTGGATTTTAGATGCTGTTATTATGAACATTTTTCAGAATTGTATTGCATATTTAGTTTGTCTGTGAATTAAAGGAAATCAAAGTCCAGATAATAGCACAGATTTGAAGTGCTATAGAGATTATTTTTTCTTTTAAAGTTACTTTAAGTTTTTCTCTTTAAATTGCTTTAGTTCATAGTTGAAAGTCCAAAGTACACAAATTCCCATATCAAGAAGCTTAAAGCTGCAGTCAACTAACTTAGTTTTAAAATTCTAACATTACTGCATTTGTAACCAGCACTGAATTGCCATTAACTTTCTTATAGTTCAGTATTTCTGTATACATTGTTTTTGTGATCTCTGACATTTTATTTTGCTATTAGAATTTTTAAAACGCGTCATTTCTTTTTCTGCTTTATTTCTACCTCTTGCTTAACCTTTTCCTGGGAGTTAACCTTTAAAACAAACAAAAAACCAAATAGGACGCAGTGGCTTACACCTGTAATTTCAGCACTTCGGAAGGCTGAGGTGGGCAGATCACATGAAGTCAGGAGTTTGAGACCAGCCTGGCCAACCATGACCTACTTGGCAAAACCCAGTCTCTACTAAAAATACAAAAATTAGCCAGGCACAGTGGCGGGCGCCTGTAATCCCAGCTACTCAGGAGGCTGAGGCAGGAGAACCTCTTAAACCTGGGAGGCGGTGGTTGCAGTGAGCTGAGATGGCACCACTGTACTACAACAGCCTGGATGACAGAATGAGATTCTGTCTCAAAACGGAAAAACCAAACCGATATCGTCATAATAGTAATAAGCCCTTCGTGAAATCTGTGGTTGCATTTTGTCCTTTTTTCTCACCAACTTTGTTTTTTCTACTGGTTAGCTTAGTTGGTTGGTTTGTCCCTGTGTTTTCAATTTGCATTCAGGCCTTTGACTCTTGTGTTGATCTCTGCACTTGTGGAACTTTATTTTAGCCACTCTGAGTCTTGAAATACTCTCTTGCCCTCACTTGAAGTCACTGTTTTTTTGTTTTTGAGACAGAGTTTCACTCTTGTCGAGCAGGCTGGTATGCAATGGTGTGATCTCAGCTCACTGCAACCTCTGCCTCCTGGGTTCAAGCGATTCTTCTGCCTCAGCTTCCCGAGTAGCTGGGGTTACAGCATGTGCTACCACGCCCGGCTAATTTTGTATTTTTAGTAGAGACAGGGTTTCTCCATGTTGTTCAGGCTGGTCTCAAATTCCCAACCTTAGGTGATCTGCCCGCCTCAGCCTCCCAAGTGCTGGGATTACAGGCGTGAGCCGCCAGGCCTGGCCCCATTGAAGTCACTTTCAGTTTTGTTGTGAAAGTTTTGTATAGAGTCTCTCAAGCTTTTGTCTTTCATCCTTTATTCTCATCTTAGCATGTTGTGGTTTATAACTATACCTGTTTCTGTCTTGATAGCAGCATCCCGGTCTTCAGTGGAACTCTCTCTCTCTCTCCATATATATATATAATGCTCTCTATTTATAATGCTTAACTTTATCTTCTATATTTTTTATTATAGAATTAAAGGAAAAGAAAGCTATCTCAAACAAATTGCATAGTGTACTGTTAAGACAAACACCCTTGCATCCATATTCTAGCTGTGCCTTGTCCTGTAGCTGCTGCTCCCGCACATCACAGATTGGTGTGGCTGCCTTTATTTATTTTATTTTAGTTTTATCTTTACACACCAAAACCAAAGATGGTCAGTGTGCCTTTTTTTGTTTTTTTTTTGAAATGGGGACTCACTGACCCCCAGGCTGGAGTGCAGTGGTGCAGTCCTCTGGCTCCCGTGTTCAAGTGATCTTCTTGCCTAAGCCTCCTGAGTAGTTGGGACTACAGGCATGCACCACTGCACCCGGCTAATTTTTGTATTTTTAGTAGAGACACGGGGTTCGCCATATTGGCCTGGCTGACCTTGAACTCCAGACCTCAGTGATCCACCTGCCTCGGCTTCCCAAAATGCTGGGATTACAGGTGTGAGCCACTGCACCTGGCCAATACGCCTTTCTTCTAAATTGACAAATAGAGTGTAACAAGGCAGGCTTTGGCCTCTGTTGTTAGATCATCTGTTTCTTGAAGAAGCTTTTCTTGAAAGATAGAGTGGTATTTATGATGTTTCAGAGACTTGTAGTGTATTACTTAAAAAAAAAAATCTCATGCAAGTCTTTCAGGATCTTCTCTTATTTCTTTTTAGTTATTTCCTTTAAAAAGTAGTCTGATACCTTATCTTATGGGTTGGAGACCCTGATGGATTCTGCATCGTTTTAGGATTCACCTCTGATTCCTGCTAGCATTCTCTTTTCTGTCATTGTGGGGTTTGCCTCATTTTCTCTAAAATAATATCCCTGTGTTTGGTTGTGAGTTCTTGGTTGCAGGTGACCTGACTGCTTGCTTCTGGTGACAGTACAGTACTTGTCCTCTCTTAGCTGCTGCTTCTCTATCTTAGGAGGGCTGAGGGCTGCCCTCCCTCAGGGAGCCTCCGTCTTCCTCAGGCTTTGCTCTTTGGTCTGTGCCTATCTTCACGTTGCCTCTGGGTACTGTTGTTCATTCCTGTGCTGCCTACTTCTGGGCCAGTGATCCGTGTCTGGTGACCACCCAGGCACAGCTGCTTGGCTGCTGTGGGCACCTCAGCCTCCCCACATCCTGTAGGGAACTCACACACTGGCCTTGCTTTCAACATCTCTTACTCCTATGTCCCCATTCTCAGGGATGCTGCCTTTCCCTGCTGTCCTCGTCCCCTCTGTTAGGACTGAATCTTGAATCCATCCTACCTCTTACTCTCCCTCCCTCCCCAGCCCAGTCGGGGGGACATCCTCTGTGACCTGCTTCCCCACCTTCACCTGCTTCATTGCACTTCAGATCCCATCTTGTCCTCATTCCTTAGTTGTCTGGAAATGCTCCTGGCCTCTGCTGCTTCTCACCTCCTCATTCCCCAGAAACAGATTCTGTCTCTTACCAGAGGTGACTGAGCTGCTGCTAGCCTCATAGCTCCTATCGGCCCCACTGTGGGCTTGGTTTTGCTCTTATCACAGTGTTCTGAAGTGTCTGGAGAATCTAGGACATCCCTCCCCAAATGGGGGACTCCTCAGGGCGTTTCTGCTCCTAGGCTGGCCTTAGCCCTTCTGGGGTGCTTAGGAAACGGGTATGCTGTGTGAAAGGCAGCGTCGGTTTTAACACTAGTCATCACGTGTATGGTGATCTGGATAAGTCTAAGGAAAATTGCACTTATTTTTGGTGTATTTTCTTTCAGGGTTATTTTGGAGCTGTTGGAGCACTCCTTGAGCTGTTGAAGATCCCCTGATCGTTACCTGGGGAGGGGTTCCCGAAACCTTCCACAATGGGATCTGTGGACTTTCATTTTTTTTAAGAGACTTACTCAATTTCACGACTGTGTACTACCCGAATCAAAGTGAGAAAGGACGTGTATTTTTCTAAGTCATCAAGATAAATTCTTAAAAATTCAGTCTGAACTAGCAACCAGGAAGGAAAGATACATTAAAAACAACAACAAAGTGGCCCATGTCCAGGCAGTGTGAGGATTTGCTGTATATAAGTTGCCCTGCTGTGTATTTTTTGAAATCTCTGTATCACTCACTGGAGATGCTTCAGAAAGGGAGCTGCTTTGTGTTCAGTTGACTGTGGTTTTGTGTCTTTTTTGAACTTGCTGAATGAAAGGCAGGTCTACAATGTGTTAAAATCTAATCACAATTTGTCAATATGGTCTTGGCGATCATCTGTGCATTACTCTGGTTTGCATTAAGCCTGCGTGTGAACTTGCTGTAAGACATGTTTTATTTTAAGGTTCTGCAAACTTAATTGGGCAAGTTAATTGTGTACCTGAAACTTAACAAGCGGTTTTTGGAAGGGCAGTTCCACGTTACTTTACACTAAATGCTGGGACTGAATGTCTGGAAAGACAGGACTTTTCTTGGCAAAATTTCCTTGGGTAGTTGCGGGGGTGGGGGCGGTGCTGTTCTGATGAAAGTGGGTACGTTGGCAGAAGCAGCACAATCTGAAGGACTGACGAGTCAAAAGGGCCACCAGAATCGACACCTCAGGTAATCAGGGAGAACCAGTTTTTTCTTTCAGGCTGAGTAGAAGAGGAAGAAGGGAGGTGTCTGTCAATGAACTCGGGGATTGGGGGTCCTTCAGGGCACTGGCACTTGGGAATTGAGGCTCAGAGACTGCCTAAGGAGAGTGCCAGGCTGCATGTGCTCTTGGCAGGGGCTGAACCTTTTCTTTCTGCTGTGCAGAATAATTTCAAAAGCCTTTCCCAAGGAGAGAATGCACATTTCATATCTGAGGTCTTAAGTGATGCCCATGTCAGTGTTGAAAACAAGGACAGGCCTGTACAAAGCAGCCTTGGACCCGGAAGGAAAACCCCAAGGCTCTGCAGCCTCACTGCTCCCCTATTTAAGGCTGCGCTCAGTGAGGGATGGGCAGGGTGCCTGCTAGCCGCATGGGGGCAGCAGGGCACCTGCGCTGCATCTGGGGTGAGAACTCTGATGTGTGGGTAGGGTCAGCCAATCGCTGTTCCACTAGGCATGGCCACCTGTGCAGTTGCACCTTGGCACTCGTGAAATGTGGCGCTGCTGCACTGGGACCCTATGTGGGTACAGAGCAGGACGGCCACTGCATAGATGGTGATTTTATTCTCTGGACAGTGATTGGTGACCCTCCTTATATCCTTATCCCTGCTGCTGTGCTTTGCAGGCTCCTGGCCTATCACTACCACTGACGCCCTAATCCTGAATCCCTCTGCCCTCCTCTGCTCCTGGCAGCATTTTTGGTGGCCTCACTCTCCTCTAGTGTGTAGCCACCAAAGATGGTACCACCATTTTCCTGTTTGTACCACAGGATGCTGCTCCCTGGGCCAACTTCTGGGAACTTAGCCTCCCATGGAGGCCCAGGCCAGGGCCTGCCCTTCAGAGGCGCCTGTGTTGTGGTCCTCCTGTCTCTACTGTGCTGACTGCATTCAGGAGGTTGTCCACTGCTCGACGTGGGTCATCATGCAGCTCTTGCTGTTTCCACAATTTAACAGAGAAGGAAACTGAAGCCCAGATGAGTAAACCTGGCCAAGGCCACTCAGTTGGAAAAGAGCAGAGCTGAACTCAAACTCAAGACTGTCTGGCCCTGGTGCCTGAGTTGGGAAGGCACTGTCCACCTCCCCTTCTGCCTCGCTTTCAGCTTCCTTCTCCAGAGAAACCACTCCATTTCCTCATGTTCCACCTTGTGCTCAATACACACCGTCACTCCACTCCACAGCAGGATTTTCTTTATTTTTTGAGATGGAGTTTTGCTCTTGTTGCTTGGGCTGGAGTGCAGTGGCGCGATCTTCGCTCACCACAACCTTGGCCTCCTGGGTTCAAACAATTCTGCCTCAGTCTCCCGAGTAGCTGGCATTACAGGTATGTGCCACCATGCCTGGCTAATTTTATATTTTTAGTAGAGACAGGTTCTCCATGTTTGTCAGGCTAGTCTCGAACTCCCAACCTCAGGTGATCCATCTGCTTCAGCCTCCCAAAGTGCTGGGCTTAAAGGCATGAGCCACTGTGTCCTGGGTTTTTCTTTTTAAGGTGGAATTGTCACCCAGGCTGGAAGTGCAGTGGCATGATCTTGGCTTACTGCAACCTCTGCCTCCTGCATTCAATTCTGCCTCAGCTTCCTGAGAAGCTGGGATTACAGGTGCACGCCTCTATGCCCAGCTAATTTTTGTATTTTCAGTAAAGACGGGGTTTCACCACGTTGGCCAGGCTAGCCTCAAACTTCTGACCTCAGGTGATCTACCTGCCTTGGTCTCTCAAAGTGCTGGGATTACAGGCTGAGCCACTGCACCCGGCTCAGCAGGGTTCTTGATGTGCCACCATTGAATCCCATACCACTGAGTCTGGCGTTAATTTCACAGCCTCATCTCAGTTCTCACACAGCAGAGCCTGCCTGCCTGTCCTGCCTTCTGTGCCGGCTCATTCTCTGCTGAGTTAGCTGTGGCTGTCCTCACCCTCAGTCGTGGGTCTCCCCAAGCAGTCGTTAGCATCACCTTGACTGATTTCCAGGGAACACCTCAGCCAGGCCGTACCTCTCAGCTCCAGCTCCGAGACACTGCCTTGTCTGTATATTTGCTGGTCTCTATGCAGAAATGTCCACATCCTTGTCCCAGCTTACTGTGGTCTCACTACCTGCAGCTTGCAGGGTGCCTATAAACTTAGTGTCCTGACCATTGCCACTTACCTGTCCTCTCAGCAGCTGTCCCTTCTAGTCTGCCCTTCACTAGTGGCTGTAAAGGGGGCTGTGACCATGGTCCATGTGAGAAAGGCAGGCCTGAACTAAGAAGTGGACGGCCAGAATGGAGAGGAGATGCTTGGAGAGCTGTCTTGGGAATTGGTGACTGGATACAGGGGAGGGAGGGGAGATACCAAGGGCACTTGGGCTCATTTGTAGACTGCCTGATTTTGAGACTCCAAATAGGCTGGGTTGGAGATAGATACAGAGCTGAGAATGATGTGTATGGAGGTGGGCAAAGTGAGGGGATTTAATGAGTTCTAAGGTGGGGTGAGAAAGACAATGGAGAGGTGAGCAGTGACAGAAGAAACTGCAAAGAAAACAACTGCTCAGGGAGGGGCTGGCCAGGCGCCTATGGCTCAGGAGACTGAGGGAAGAGAAGCTCTCCAAGCACTTGAATTGAGGTTGCCCACATTTGGCTGAAAGATCGTGGCTGGCCTTGATGGAAGCTGGGAAGCCACAAGGCAGAAGCTGACTTGGAGAGGTCCTGGTGAGAGCGGCAGCAGCCAGTCTCAGGCAGGCTTTGGATAAAGAGTTTTTTTTTCCTCCTGACACTAGTTATTTCCAGGCCTGGGATATACTAGGGGGTTGGGGTGGGGGCAAATTAGGGTGGTGTGGCCTGTGGAGGAAACAGGCTTAGTTCTGCTTGCCGGGCTCAGTGGCTCATTCCTGTAATCTCAGCACTTTGGGAGGCCAAGGCGGGTGGATCATTTGAAGTCAGGAGTTCAAGACCAGCCTACCCAACATGGTGAAACCCTGTCTACTAAAAATACAAAAATTAGCCAGGCATGGTGACGGGTGCCTGTAATCCCAGGTACTCAGGAGGCTGAGGCAGAATTGCTTGAACCTGGGAGATGGAGGTTATTGCAGGGAGCTGAGATTGTGACACTGCACTCCAGCCTGGGTGACAGCAAGACTGTCAAAAACTCAGGTCACCCTGGTTGGAAGACTGCTTATCTGTGTCCAGCTTTTTGCAGAGCTCAGGGAGGCCAGGAGACCTTACCCTCCACTGTACTCTGCATTGGAGGGTTCTGTTCTTTCGGGCTGTGGTGGCCTGGCACTCTCTTCACCACTGACCCCAAACCCCTTGCACACCATGCCATAGGCGGGGACAGGAGATTCCATCACAGTCACCCAGTGCTAGTTAATAGCTCTGATAGAATCACACCTTGAGTTTCCAAGTCATGCTGTTGGTGCTTAAGTGGCACATGGATGACTACAGTTCCCTCCATTCAAAGGCACATGTGCAATACTATTTCTCAAAATTTGCTTTTATTTACATGTTTGAGTCAATTACATGCGTGTTTTTTTAAACAAGAGTGATTAGCAAAATGCATTAAAATTTTAAAATAGCAATTAAATATACAAAAATATAGCTTACAAAAATGCAAATGTTTAAAAATATTCTGCTGCAGAATTTTTAGTGTACAAACACGTCTATGAAACCTGAGGCTCAGCATTTCATAAACTTTTTTTTGAGGGAATTACACAATACCTAGTGAGGAAACCCAAGGGCCAAACTACAAGAATACAGTGCCCTCTTTCCTGGCAATGATCTGTCAAAAGACCCAGAGGCAAGTTATCTGCAACAGTAGGAAGACCAGCTGTAACCAGAAGGGACTTCCTAACACTGGCTACACCTGCTTGCTCCTTCCCCGCGGCACTGGTGGGGTCCTGGGAGGGAAGGGAAGATGGAGAGGAATAGTGTGCAGTGGGCCTAAGATGCTGACCCACCAGGCTTGGACTGGTACAGGGAACTGAGAAGAGTTCCCTCTAGCACTAGTCGACTGACACTGGTGGGACCAAAGTTTAGGTACAGGTCCCTGGGGCATGGAGGTGTTCTACCTGACCCTGTCACAGAAGTGAGGACCGGATGGTAAGCCAAAGATGCTGACACTTGGTCAAAAAGGGGAGTACATCTTTGCATCTTGTAACAATTTGGGCTGTATAGCTGAATTGGCAAAGTAAGGTTTGCTGAATAAGCCCCGTTTTTTCTTCTGATATCCCCGCTCAAATGGAAGCACATTCCACAGCACATGGGAATCCCTTATTAATCTTATAAGTTACTAAAGAACCATGACCCAAAATTTTCCAGTTATCAACTGGATATTTAGGCATGAATTTGGACACATCCATCTTAAGAACTCTGTAACAACTACAGGAAAAGACACACCCAGGGCCAGAGATTCTACAAATGCCTGAAGGGTGGAGTTGATATACATTTTTTTCTCAAGTTTTGGGATACGGGGCGGGTTCCAATTTTAATCCAGGGGAGGATCTGGGCTGCTGCTCTAGGGGGCAGGTACACCAGGAGGTGGGTGTGGACTGAGAGGCACTGGGCAGCTGCTGGGAAGCAAGGCACAAGTCTGTGCTGCTACCCCTAGGGCTGCCTGGAGGAAGCAGCTCTTTTATCACTGGGGACAAAAATGAACTTAAAAACAAGATTTGTGAGGTAATTTCTATTGTCAGATGGAAAACGATGGGTAAGGAGAAAGTTCTGTAGGAAGCATTTTCTTTTTGAGATGGAGTCTTGCTTTGTTGCCCAGCCTGGAGTGCAGTGGCATGATCTCAGCTCACTACAACCTCTACTTCCCGGGTTTAAGCAATTCTCCTGTCTCAGCCTCCCGAGTGGCTGGGATCATGGGCATGTGTCATCATGCCTGGCTAATGTTTGTATTTTTAGTAGAGACAGGTTTTCACCATACTGGTCAGGCTGGTCTCAAACTCCTGACCTTAGATTATCCACTCACCTTGGCCTCCCAAAGTGTTGGGATTACAGGCATGAGCCACCATGCCTAGCCAGAAGTACTTTCTTTTTAAAGTGTGTGCAAACAGTAGGAAGGCCAGCCTGGGCAACATAGTGAGACCTGTCTCTATGAAAATTAGCCAGGGGTGCTGGTGTGCACCTGTAGAGTCAGCTACAGACTGAGGCAGGAGGCTCACTTGAACCCAGGAAGTTGAGGCTGCTGTGAGCTACAATGGTGTCACGGCACTCCAGCCTGGGTGACGAGACCCTGTCTCAACAACAATAAAAAGGAGGGAAAGGGAACAGCTCCATGAACTGACATTCAGGCATATCCACAGTTAACTATGACTCACTGTGTGCTTGCTCAGTAGCTAAGATGTCTGCCCCACAAGATAGAAGCCTTCAGTTGCTGCTGCTCAAACTGCATCAAAAACACAAGAGCTTGCCTAACAGACCATGACAGTTATGGCCAGACATCACCATTGGTCCTCACCTGGAACTGGCCAAGGTCGGGGAGGGCCCAGCAGCTGTCCAGGAACCTGCAGAGGCTGTTCAGAGCTGGGAGACGCCTGTGACACTGCTACTGGCTACAGAGCCTGATCTTAAGGTCCTGTCACAGATAGAAAGTCAATAAAAAATCTGGTTGTGCTCTTGGATTAGCTAGGCATTTGGGGTAAGGGAAGGGAGGGACTGCCTTTGTAGAGAAAACTAAAATTCCAGGCTGGGTGCGGTGGCTCATGCCTGTAATCCCAGCACTTTGCGGGGCTGAGTTGGGCAGATCACCAGAATTCAAGAGTTTGAGACCAGCCTGGTCATCATGTCAAAACCCGTCTCTACTAAACATACAAATATTAGCCAGGCGGACGCGCCTGTAATCCCACCTACTTGGGAGGCTGAGGCAGGAGAATCACTTAAACCTTGGAGGTGGAGGTTGCAGTGAGCCGTGATGGCACCACTGCACTCCAGCCTGGGCAACAGAGCGAGACTCCATCTCAAAACAAAACAAAGAAAAAACTAAAATTTCAGTGCATTGCAATCAAATGAAAATATGTCTTACTCAACAGAAATGTAATTGCAAAAACATCCCCCAATTCTGGGTTCACGTTTTATATTCTGATTTCTGGGATGGCTCTTCCCACATTAGTAGGATTGTTCCTTGAATACACTTGTATCATGAGAAGAGGAGAAAAATTATACCCACACATACACATACACGTGTGTACATGCAAATGATCTCTGGAAGGATACCCAAGGAACAAACTAAGAGGAGGTACTCCTGGAGTGTGCAGCAGAGCTTTCTGGGCATCAGGAACTCAAGGAAGGCTTTTAACTACTTTATGATTTGTGATATATAAAAATGAAAATTAGGCCGGGCGCAGTGGCTCACACCTGTAATCCCAGCACTTTGGGAGGCCGAGGCGGGTGGATCATGAGGTCAAGAGATTGAGACCATCCTGGTCAACATGGTGAAACCCCGTCTCTACTAAAAATACAAAAAAACATTAGCTGGGCATGGTGGCGCGTGCCTGTAATCCCAGCTACTCAGGAGGCTGAGGCAGGAGAATTGCCTGAACCCAGGAGGCGGAGGTTGCGGTAAGCCGAGATCGCGCCATTGCACTCCAGCCTGGGTAGCAAGAGTGAAACTCCGTCCCAAAAAAAAAAAAAAAGAAAAAGAAAAAAGAAAATTAGCCAGTTGTGTTGGTGTGCACCTGGAGACCCACTGAGGCGGGAGGATCACTTGAGCCCAGGAAGTTGAGGCTGCAGTGATCTACAATGGTGCCACTGCACTCCAGCCTGGATGACAACCAGACCGTGTCTCAACAACAAGAAGTTGAGAGGGAAAGGGAGCAACTCCATGCGAATGGACCACCTATTCAAAACATTAAGAAAGGAATACTCAGCACTGAACAAGTCAGAGTTCACTGTGGGCAAAGGCAGATTGAGATGACCAAGGAGGAAAGGGGCCAGGTGAACCTGGGACCCAGGGAAACCCCCTACAGCTCAGGAGGCTCTTGGGCTGAAGTTCTATTCCTATCATGATGGCAGAGGAGCCCATGTAACCCAGATGATGTTATGTGGCATCAGCAGCCTCCATGATACCAGGCCTGCTGCTCACCAACCAGTCTCTGGGTACCAGTAAATCCTCACAAGAGGTGGCAGTGATGTTATTACAATTCCTGGGTGGTAGATAAGGAAAGAGACTAAGAGGCTAACCTGCAGAAAGGCCTATGGCTAGTGAGTGGCAAGGGGCGATTCCATCACTCTCAGCGCACTGCCTAGAGCTCTGGGGATACCGTCCTGGATGTATTTCGTAACTCCCAAGAAGCCTCTCAGAAAAATAATTCCTAGTTGTTCAAAGTAGCTTAAAGCGGTATTAGGCCATGGAGATGACATGATTTTGAAGTGGGGTTGTGAAAAAGGACAAGGCCTGAGGCCATTCCTCTGATGGACCCAAGGGGCTTGGCACTGGGGAAAAGGATCTTCAAGAACAGAGTATCTGGCAATGGTGGGAGGTCCCTGGTAATCCTCAGCTCACACCTTCCCAGGGGCCACCTGCCCCTATTTGGCCATTTCTGTCCTACCTTCCCCGGATAGGCAAGCACAAACTCCAAGGACCTCATCTGTTAGGGACAGGCCTAACCAAATCACTCTTGGCAAAAAAAAGCAGCAGATGTCAACTTCTAGTGTCTGATGCCAACCCAACCAGGAATCAAATCAGGATGGTTTTGTTCCGTTTCTGAAGACAGCTGAGTTGAGCTGTCCTGCTAGCAACTACTAATGATTCAGCCACCAGTGGAATCCAGTTGGGGCTGAGTTATGCTCCACTAACCCACAGCAGATTAGCAACATTCTATCTTTGAGCTGCTTAACACACACACAAAGTATACCAGCCAGTGGTCCAAGAGCAGACCAGAATCCCCATGCATCTCAACAGTTAACAAGTCCCAGCAATTCCTGGAGAAAGATGCAGAAAGGGGTTCAAGTCTCAGCCAAGAGAGTATAAAGGGATCCCTAACACATTCTTTAAAAAATGGATTGTCTCTCAAACAAAAACCCTGTGATTTTAATCAGAATTAAAGGAGGATGTAAATTAAAAGGCCTTCTATTTGCATGTACAGCAATGCAGATGCACAGGAACCTGGTGGAGGACCCCAGATGCAGGGAGCAGATATTTGGGTTGTGTTGATAGGAGTTGCAGGAACTACTGCTAGTGACACTAAGCTTGCTGCAGAAGGACGTCGCACCAAGAAAAGGAGATGACTATGAGCAGAAAAAACTCTCACTGTTCCAGCTTCCAGCCCAATTCTAGCAGAAGGAATGCATTTTAAAATCACTCCACATTCACATGTGCTGAGAAGGTGGTTAGTGGTCCCTCATCTGGGCAAAGCAGACCCAAGCTGGTGCCGAGTGCAGAGTGCAGAGCATTCTTGTGCTTTCCTCTCATGGCTGGAACTATCTGGGCTGTGTGCCCTGGTCCAGTGCTACGTATCAACCCCCTCAACATGCCTGTGGCTCTGACACAGGGAGATGAATTAATTTTTGTTTGTTCAAATACACGGACTTGGTGAGGCTGTCTTTTGTTAGTACTGATTCACAGGGACAGAAAAAGGCTGCAACTGAAAGACTAGAATCCTACAAAAGCTGTGAGCAGCAATAATTTGCAGTATTGATCATAGGAAGTTCCTCTTTTGAGAGGAAAAACATTCTCTTTCCTATTAGAGCCCCATAACAGAGAGGTGACATCTGTTCCATGGCCATTCCCTGGAAAATGGTGGCTGCTGGCCATTACTGACGCTAGTCCAGAAGCAAGCCTCCTTCTGACACTGGTCACCAAAAACAGTTCACTATAAACTGCGTGTTTTGCAGCATTAACTCTATCGTGCTATAAACAGAGAATGCAAAAAGATGGTGAAAGCAGGAGTGCACAGATAGTTCTTTCCATGGGTGCCAGACAGGCTAAGGCTTTCATATAAAAATATTCCTCACTTTCCTTGTCCTGTTTAGGAAGCAGTCCAGTTTGGCATACCACAAATAGGTCACACATAGGAAATGGCCTATTTTGGCCAACTGGATTTGTAGTTTTCCAAACTGGATTCTGTCCAGCACTTTTCTAGACTAATGGAAAATTTCCCCCCATCTGACCCCAGCCACCTGAGCCAAGGACAGGTTCCCTCTCATAAGAGGATAGAGGTTGGATTCCAGAAAAAAAAATCCTGGAGTCATGCCATGAGCAGAGTAGCAAAGCTTCCTCCATCCATTCTCTGTCACACAGACTGTGTGAAAAACCTCCCCCACTCACATCTGTGGGATGGAGAGGAGCAAAGCAGTTGAGGAGGAATTGAGGCAGGTGCTCCTAAGATGGAGGGAGGCAGACAGCAGGGCTGTGGAAAAGAATTTTCCATCTGACCTACTGCTGCTTTCCATAGCTAATTTATACAATATTCACAAATCCTAATGGACTGAGTCATTTCTAGAAAAGTTGGACAGAAAGAGCCAAGAGCAGCATGCGTTTCTCTCCTATAAATACACTTTCAGTTTCGCAAGTCCAAATACTGAGGCACACACCAACGGTGGACAGCCCTGCAGGAGCTTCCTGAAACTATTTACAATTCCGAGTGGATCACCGGCTTCAGAATTACACAGGGATCTTATTTGGGATAAAGTGTTAAAAACTGAATGACAGGCATTTGTTTTTTCTGAAGTGGAAAGAGAGAGAGGGCAAGAGAGGGAAGAGATGGAAGGAGGAGGGGGAGAGGCCAAGCGGTTGGTATCCCCTTTGTCCAGCTGGGCCAGGAGTATGGGCCATTCTCAAAAAGCCGCTGCTCTTTGGAGCCACTTGAGGGGTTCACAGTGGCTCCCTCCTGAGGCAGTGGGCCCACAGCAGCTGCAATGAAACCACACTGCACATGTGGGGATGTGGGCAACCGGCTGGATCACTCAAGGACAGTGTGGGCTCAGGGTCCATGCCCTGCTCTCGATGAGCCTCACTGGTGCATAGAAAGGGGAATGCTAAGAGGAAATGGCTTCTGACCAGGCCTTTCCAAGTGTATCTAATGTTTTCAGCTCAGATGATCTGACAGCAGGTGTTGTGATCTTGAGGGGGAAATGGGTGGCGAGGGACACTGCTACTCAAGGCCCTTGGGTTCCAAGATGGTCTTACCAAAGGAATATAAATGGGCCTTGTGGGCACTGCCTCACCAACCACTTGTGGCTGGTTATGCTGGTTTTACTTGGCTCAATGGCTGCAGGAGGGTTTGCTGCTACAAAGGCCTGCACAGCCTGCACAGAAACCCATCCATCTGAAGGTGGGGGTGTGGCTTTAACGACCTGCTCTTAGTTCTCTTCTTTACCCTCCTGCTTGACACAGAGATGAGGCTCCAGGAGAGAGAGTGTAATGTAGTAGGAGCCTCTCACGAAGTTTCTTGAGGCAAACCCGCAGGCTCATCCACTCCTCTTCTCTTGGCAGGGGGTAGTGTCAAAGTGCTTTGGTTGTCATAAGACCCAGACACCTAGGTTCCCAGCTTGGCTGGCCCAAGAGTTCTTCATGAAGCAAAAGAAGTGGCAGCTGGTGTCCTCGATAGAGAGCAGCCAATACAGACACCACTTGTGTTCTTCCTGGCTCCACACAGATGTTGTGTCCAGCAACAGTCTGATCCTTGTGGTAAGCTATACAATGTTCTCTGCCCCGGGGAGGGGCCCCTGAGGGGGTCCACGGTCCTGCTTACTGTGCAACTGGGCCAGCTGTAGAACTGGCATGTTGCACAGGGGACACACTTTACGAACCTCCAGCCATTTAATAAGGCACCTGCAGAAGGAGACACCACAGGGGGAAAACATCAGTCCTATGCTCATGGCACAGCTGTTGTGCTGAAGAGTGAACTTATCTGTCACCCAGACAAGATCTGCTGTATGGTCCAAGGAGCTCCCCAACTAGGTAGTGAACAATGTCACCCCTTGGAGAGAAGGAAGAGACAGACGGAAGGAGGGGGAAGAGGTCAAGGAGTCAGCAATCCACTCCTCCTTCTCCAGAGCCTCCCATCTTCTGCGTGTGAAGCCACACATCACATGTGATTCCCTCAGTTGCCCATGACTTCTTAAAGAACAAAGTACACTGAGGAGGGAGGTGGCAAGTAGGAAAAATAAAATTTTCTTTTTTTTTTTTTTTGAGACGGAGTTTCGCTCTTGTTACCCAGGCTGGAGTGCAATGGCGCGATCTCGGCTCACCGCAGCCTCCGCCTCCTGGGCTCAGGCAATTCTCCTGCCTCAACCTCCTGAGTAGCTGGGATTACAGGCATGTGCCACCATGCCCAGCTAATTTTTCGTATTTTTAGTAGAGACGGGGTTTCACCATGTTGACCAGGATGGTCTCGATCTCTTGACCTCGTGATCCACCTGCCTCGGCCTCCCAAAGTGCTGGGATTACAGGCTTGAGCCACCGCGCCCGGCCGAAAAATAAAATTTTCTAATAGAAATACAAAACACAAAATTAGAAGAAGAAATACTAATATATCTGCAGGAAGTGGAGGAAAGGGCCTCACATTACTATTTATATCCAGACTTTACGTTGATTTTAAATAACAATGGTTTTGATTTAAATACGTTTTTAGGAGATGGAGGCTCTCATTGGAAAATTCCAGCTAAAGGGCTATTTATTGCCTGGGCTGCAAGTGCTATGGGCTCACTTGGCTCTCTGCCCATAGTCCTGATGTGGTGGTCATGTTCCACCACTCTGCTCTCTCCTAATGTCACGCATGCACACACACACACACATCCCACCTGCAGGGTGCTGTCAACTTTCTACATTTCAGACCAATCATGAAGCCATCAAGCCTGTCTGGCATTGCCCTAAAACTTAAAAGAAGTTGGTCCATGTCCCTCAAACTCGGGTCTCATTAAATAATTCCATACCAATACTCACTTTCTGTGGAAGGCGTGCTTACATGGGCAAATCCCCAACTCATCTCGAGGCTTGAAGTCTTCTAGACACACTGCACAGAGCTGAAAGACAAAGGTACAAATGAAGCCAAGTGTCTGCTAAGTACCCTCCCAGGTACAAAGTAGAGGGCAGGTTCCTGAGGCTCAACCATTTGAAAGGACTCATGGCCGGGCACGGTGGCTCAAGCCTGTAATCCCAGCACTGTGGGAGGCCGAGGCGGGTGGATCACGAGGTCAAGAGATCAAGACCATCCTGGTCAACATGGTGAAACCCCGTCTCTACTAAAAATACGAAAAATTAGCTGGGCATGGTGGCACGTGCCTGTAATCCCAGCGACTCAGGAGGCTGGGGCAGGAGAATTGCCTGAACCCAGGAGGCGGAGGTTGCGGTGAGCCGAGATCGCGCCATTGCGCTCCAGCCAGAAAAAAAAAAACGCAACTCCAACTATAAAAAAAAAAAAAAAAAAAAATGAAAGGACTCATAACTCATTAGGCAAAAGAAACAGGCCCAGCCAGGTACGGTGGCTTATACCTGTAATCCCTGAACTTTGGGGAGGCTAAGGCAGGAGGATAGCTTGATCCCAGGAGTTCAAGGCCAGCTTAGGCAAGAGATTGGGACTCTGTCTCTACAAAAATTTTACAATTAGCTGGGCGTGGTAGTGTGAGCCTAGTGAGGCTGAGGATCCATCTTTCTTGAGGGATTGCTTGAGTCCAGGAGGTCAATGCTGCAATGAGCTGTGATCACACCACTGTACTCCAGCCTGGGTGACAGAGTGAGACTCTATTTTTGAAAAAAAAAAAAAAAAAAAAAAAGGAAAGAATAAATGAATGAAAAAAAAAAAAAAAGGTCCAAATGGATGAGAGTCTCCTGCTCTTCCTTTCCCACATGTTCAAGGACATAGGCAGATGGGAGAAGACAGAAAGCAAGAGGCAGCTGCCTTACTTCAGTGCCTCAGAAGCGTGGGACTGAAGGAGGGTTACTCTCACATCCGCCAGCTTAACCTGCTGTCGCTTTCTTGGTGTGCCAAAGGGCTGGGCCTCCCTGGGTTCTCTACCTGCTCAGCAGCATAGACCTGACTCCCAAGCCCTGGCAATCTTTTCTCCCATTTTTATGGTACAGCTTGCAGTAACATGCTATTTATAGTTCCTGGGGCCTCCCACTTTGGGCCTGTCCTTCTGTCAGTGTCTGTCTTTGTCATATAAAAAGTTACTGAAGACGGCCGGGTGCAGTGGCTCATGCCTGTAATCCCAGCACTTTGGGAGGCCAAGGCGGGCAGATCACGAGGTCAGGAATTTGAGACCAGCCTGACCAACATGGTGAAACCCCATCTCTACTAAAAACACAAAAATTAGCTGGGTGTGGCAGCATGCGTCTGTAATCCCCGCTACTCAGAAGGCTGAGGCAGGGGAATCACTTGAACCCAGGAGGCGGTGGCTGCAGTGAGCTAAGACAGTGCCACTGCACTACAGCCTGGGCGACAGAGCAAGACTCCATCTCAAAAAAAGAAAAAAAAAGTTACTGAAGGCTCACTAAATTAACTCATAAAGATGTGCAGATGGGGCTAGGACTGCTCTCAGGCGATGACTAGTCTCCATAGCTTGGAGAGAGGCCTTCTCCTTCGTGCCCAGGGGCTTGGTTCCCATACTGCTTCCTGGGCATTCACCAGTACCCGTGGACACCATGTGTTGCCACACTGACCCATTTTACAGACGAGGAAACAGAAGCTCAGGAAAAGAATGTTGCTTGAGGCCATTTAGTTGGAGGGTGGCAAGGTCTGTTGCACTGATGTGCTACTGCAGCATTTCTCTCCCCTGTCCAGTGGTTGAACTCCTTCCTCCCTACTTGCTTCCCTATCCATTCCCAATCCTGGTTCAGGCCAGCACCATTTCCAGCCCGGACTGTTGATGGCTCTGCTGTCATTAGTTTCTTAACCTGTAACATGTAACCCAGTCTTCTTCAGTTATGTAACATGATCTAGGCAGGACATGTGGCTCTTGGTGCCCAGTGGCCAGTGCCGTGTTGGTTTTTAAACATCCTTGCTGAGGTAGCTTTCAGGGCCTTGTGTGTACGACAGACAGGATCTTCGAAGGAGGGGGAGAATGGATAACTCCCCACTAAGATGGCACGGGAGCAGGGAGGAGGGCAGGATAGGTGGCTGGCCTTGGCTCAGACACACTAGCTATGTGGCCTCTGCCCTCAGAACTCCTCCCGGAACACTGTTCCTTCATCTGTACAATAAGGACATGACCTGCCCCACCCCACAGAGGGCTGTCATCAGCTCAGCTTGGGGGACAGGGCTGAAGACACAGTATGGCAGTCTACCAATCCGTTGTTTTTATTGACGTCTACATTTTATAATGGAAGCACTGTTCTTAAACTCATTTTTGTTTTCTGAAGGGAGGCTGAGAACAAGCTGTGGGTAAAGTAAGAATCCAGCAGTTTCAGCCTAGTGGTTATCTTTCTGGGCCTCAGCTTCTCACCTGACAAGGGGGAATGATGCTCCCATTCCTAGACTGTGATTGGCCATCTGGCCTTCAACAGCCAGTTTTCCTCCCAGTCCTGCCTTCCAAAACAGGGTCAGGACTGTCCTCTGGAGATTCAGCACTGATCCTACTGAAGCACAGGTTGGATGAGTTGCTTATTTTTATTCACTTACTTTTCCAGGACCCAAAATTAGATTAGTAGCCTTTCCAAAATGGAGTTGCTATTAATAGTATAATGCATTATTATGTTTTGAATAAACAAATCCTAAAACGATAGCCTCCTGAGAAAACACAAGATAAACTCTGACACGTTAAATGCTAAAGGTGACCAAAGTCAATGGCAATCACAAAAAGAGAAAAGCATCAGGTGACTTCCTAGAAGTTCTCTGAGAACCAAACTCATTTTACAACTTTCCTTTACAGATCATATTTTGCAAATAAACTTTCCTTTCCAGATTCAATGAGATTATTTCTCCAGTGTGACTTCCCATCACCATTCAAAAATTGAGATATGATTAAAATACTATAACATTCACTCCTTTAAGTAATGGTACAATTCAGCAGTTTTAAAGTATATATTTCTGCAGCCATCTTTACAATCTAATTCCAGAACATCTACATCAAATGCCACCCCCACCCAGAAAAAGCCCATATTCAGAGGCAGTCACTCCCCATTCTCCCCTTTCCCCAATCTCTGGCGACTAACTACTAATCTACTTTCTTTCTTGATGGATTTGTCTAATCTGAACATTTCATATAAATGGAACCATATACTATGTAATCTTTCATGTCTGGCTTCTTTAGCAAAATGTCTTCAAGGGTCATCTATATTGAAACATATATCAGTACTTCACTCATTTTCATGGCTGAATAATATTCCATTATATGTATGTACTGCATTTTGTTTACCCATTTATCTGCTGACGGCCACTTGGGTTGTTTCTACCTTTTGGCTATTGTGGACAACACTACTATAAACATTGTTGTACAAGTATCTGGTTGAGTCCTTGTTTTCAATTCTTTTGGGTATGTAGCAAGGAATGGAATTGCTGAGTCATACAATAACTCTATGTTTACCTTTTTTGAGGAGCTACCAAACTGATTTCCAAAGTAGCTGTACCATTTTACATTCCTACCAGCAGTACATATGAGTTGCAATTTCTCCATATAGTCACCGATACTTATTCTTGTCTTTTTTACTACAGTTATCCTAGTGGGTGTAAAGGGGTCATTTCCTTAATGACTAACAATGGCGTGCTTACTGACTACCGCATATCTTCTCTGGAGAAATGCCTATTAAGTCCTTTGTCAATTTATTAGTTGGCTTATTTTTTTATGATTATGATTAATATTTTTCAGGCAGAGTCTTGCTCTGTCGCCCACCATTGCTGGAGTGCAATGGTGCGATCTGTGCTCACTGCAACCTCTGCCTCCCGGGTTCAAGTGATTCTCCTGCCTCAGCCTCCTGAGTAGCTGGGATTACAGGTGCCCACCACCATGCCCGGCTAGAGACGGAGTTTCACTATGTTGGCCAGACTGGTCTTGAATTCCTGACCTCGTGGTCTGCCCACCTCAGCCTCCCAAAGTGCTGGGATTACAGGCATGAGCCACTGCACCTGGCCTTTCTTTTTATTATTAAGTGGTATGGTAAGGGTTCTTTATATATTTTAGACTGAAATCCCTTATCAGATAGCCAACTAATTTTGACAAAAGTGTAAAAAGCATTTCAATGACAGAATAGCCTTTTCAACAAACGATGTTAGAGCAACTGCACATTCATAGGCATCAAAAACACGCAACTTAAGCAGAAGCACAACCTAAGAACAACCAAAGCACATGACACCTAATGCAAAGCAACCGAAGGAAAAAATAGATAAACTGGACTTCATCAAACTAAAAAACTTTTGTTCTGCAAAAGATCCTGTTAGGATGAAAAGACTGGGAGAAATATTTGCAGACCTTTTTATTTTGCAGAGTTCTTACTGAGTTCTAAGAGTTCTTTGTACATTTTGAATACCAGACCCTTATCAGATATAAGACTTGTGAACAGTTTCTCCTTGTGGGTTGCCTTCACTTTCAGGATAATGTCCTTTGAAGTATAAAAGTTTTAAATTTTCTTTTTGAGACAGTCTTGCTCTGTCACCCAGGCTGGAATACAGTGGTGCCATCACAACTCACTGCAGCCTCAATCTCCCCCTCTCAAACAATCCTCCAGCTCATCCAGCCTCAATCTCCCAAGTAGATGGGATGACAGGCACACACCACCACACCCGCTAATTTTTTTTTTTTTTTTTTTGAGACGGAGTTTCGTTCTTGTTACCCAGGCTGTAGTGCAATGGCGCGATCTCGGCTCACCGCAACCTCCGCCTCCTGGGTTCAGGCAATTCTCCTGCCTCAGCCTCCCGAGCAGCCGGGACCACAGGCACGCGCCACCGTGCCCAGCTAATTTTTTGTAGTTTTAGTAGAGACGGGGTTTCACCATGTTGACCAGGATGGTCTCGATCTCTTGACCTCGTGATCCACCCGCCTCAGCCTCCCAAAGTGCTGGGATTACAGGCTTGAGCCACCGCGCCCGGCCTAATTTGTTTTTTAAGTAGAGACAAGGTCTCGCTATGTTGCCCAGGCTGGTCTCAAACTCCTGAGCTCAAGCAATCCTCTTGTCTTGGCCTCCCAATGTGTTGGGATTACAGGAATGAGCCATCATGGCTAGCCTGATGAAGTTTAACTATTTTTTCTTCACTTGCTTGTGCTTTAGATGTCATATCTAATAATCCATTGCACAATCCAAGGGTATGAAGATTTATACATCTATGTTTATTTCTCCTCTTTTTTTTTTTTTTTTTTAAGAGTCAGAGTCTTGCTATGTTGCCCAGGCTGGTCTCAAATTTCTGGACTCAAGCCAGCCTCTCACCTCAGCCTCCCAAGGAGCAGGGATCACAGGCATGTGCCATGGTACTGGGCTCACCTGTTTATGTTTAAAAGTTTTATAATATTAGCTGATGCATTTAGATCTTTGATTAACTGTTGAGTAATCTTTGTATACAGTATGAGGTAGATGTCTAAATTTATTCTTTTGCACATAGATATCCAGTTGTCCCAGCATGACTGATTGAAAACATGATTCTTTTCCTACTGAATTGTCTTGGCACCCTTGTTGAAAATCAATTGACCATAAATGTTTGAATTTGTTTTTGGGCTTGCAATTCTATTCCACTGATCTATATAGCTATCAATATACCTGGTGTCACACTAAATACTTTGTATAGTAAGTTTTGAAATTGGGAGGTGTGATTTCTCTAACTCTGTTCTTCTTTTTCAAGATTCTTCTGGCTATTCTGGATCCTTTCCATGTGAATGAAATCCTTTCCATGTGAATTTTAGAATTCATCTACTTGTCAGTTTGTGCATAAAAAGAGCAGATGGGATTTTCAAAAAGGTGATTTGGTAAATACTTTGGATGCTACTGCTAACTTTACAATATTAAGTTTCTAACCAATGAACATGGGATGTCATTCCATTTATTTAGGTTTTATTATCTTTTCAATGATGTTTTATAGTTTTCAGCATATAAATCTGGGCTTCTTTTGTTAAATTTATTCCTAGGTATCTTATTATTTTTGATGCTATTACAAATGAAATCTTCCTAATTTAATTGCTGGTGTGTAGATTTAACTGGTTTTTATATACTGATCTTACTTATTTTTGAGACGGAGGTTCACTGTTGATGCCCAGGTTGGAGTCCAATAGCACGATCTCAGCTTACTGCAACCTCTGCCTCCCAGTTTCAAGTGATTCTCCTGCCTCAGTCTCCTGAGTAGTTGGGATTACATTACCACACCCAGCTAATTTTGTGTTTTTAGTAGAGAGGGGGTTTTTCCATGTTGGTCAGGCTAGTCTTGAACTCCCAACCTCAGGTGATCCGCTTACCTTGGCCTCCAAAAGTGCTGGAATTACAGATGTGAGTCACTGTGCCTGGCCTATATATTGATCTTATATCTAGGAAACTTGATGAATTCATTATTAGCTCTCATCGTTTTTTGTTTTTGTTTTTTTAATAGATGGAGCCTTGCTCAGTCACACAGGCTGGACTGCAATGGCACAATTTCGGCTCACTGTAACTGCTGCCTCCTGGGTTCAAGTGATTTTCCCATCTCAGCCTCCTAAGTAGCTGGGATTACAGGCACCAGCCATCATGCCTGGCATATTTTTGTATTTTAGTAGAGACAGGGTTTCGCCATGTTGGCTAGGCTAGTCTTGAACTCCTTACCTCAGGTGATCTGCCCACCTCGGCCTCCCAAAGTGCTGGGATTACAGGCCTCAGCCACCACACCCAACCTTTGTATATAATTTTGAGACAGAGTCTTGCTCTGTCACTCTGGCTAGAGTACAGTGGCACAATCTTGGCTCATTATACCATCAACTTCCCATTATACCCTCAAGTGACTCTCCCATCTCCTCAGTGAAAAACTGATTCTAAAACTGGGACTACAGGTGCATGCCACCACACATGGATAATTTTTGTATTTTTTTGTAGAGATGGGGTTTTGCCATGTTGCCCAGGCTGGTCTTGAACTCCTTGGTTCATGCAATTCAAAAATACTAAAAAGAAAATTCTCAAAGACTTGTGGAACAACAACAAATGTTCTAACATTTTTGTCAATGGAGTTTTGGGATACAGAAAGAGTGAAATGCAGAAAAAAAATTTGAAGAAATAATGGCTGAAAACTTCCTATGCTTGCCAAAAGACAAACCCACATATTCATGAAGCTGAGTAAATTGCAAACACGATAAATCCAAATAAATCCATGCCCAGACATCATAATCAAATTGATGAAAACTAGAAAAAGAAAAAATCTTAAAAGCAGCCAGAGAAAATGATACCTTACTGATAGGGAATGAATGATTCAAATGACTGGATTTTTCATCAGGATCCATGAAGGGCCCGAAGAAACAGGCATAACATTTTTAAAGTGCTAAAACAACTGTCAACCTGGAGTTCTATATACAAGAATATCCTTTAGGAATGAAGGTGAAATAAAAATATTCTTAGATGAAGGCAAACTAACAGAATTCATAGCCAGAAGACCTGCTTTAAGAAAATTACTAAAGGAAAGTTCATTATGAAGATAAAAGGGAAATGACATAAGAAGGAACTTAGAACATTGGGAATGCCTAGCAACAGAAACGGTGAAAATCTGGATTAATGTAAGGCTATTCCCCTCTTGAATTTTTTTTTTTTTTTTTTTTAAGACAAGGTCTCACTCTGTCACCTAAGCTTGAGTGCAGTGGTGCAATCAACGCTCGGCTCACTGCAGCAGCTACTTCTGAGGCTTGGGTGATCTTTCCACCTAAGCCTCCTGTGTAGATGAGACTACAGGTATGTGCCACTATACCTAGCTAATTTTTTGTATTTTTTATACAGATGGGGTTTTGCCATGTTGCCCAGGCTGGTCTCAATCTTCTGGACTCCAGGCAGATGCCTGCCTCTTGAGTTTTTAAAAATGTGTCTGATAAAGAAAAGACATATTACACTGATGGGATTTTTCAATGTATATAGATTTAATATGACAGATACTGCACAAAGAGGGGGAAAAAAGGGGGAGATCTATATTGTGGCAATGTCTCTATGATCCAACTGGAGTGTTAAAAAACTGATTCTAAATATTTATTTTGTAACCCCCTAGGGCAACCACTAAAAAACTATACAAAGACATAAGGTAAAAATCATAATAGATAAATTAAAATGAAATAATAAAAAATGTTCTAATAACCCAAAAGAAGGCAATAAAAGGAAAACAGAATGAAAAAGAGAGAAAAGCAGAAAACAAACAAACAAAAAATGGTACGCCTAATTCTAACCGTGTCAGTAATTGCATTGAATGTAAATGATCTAAACATACCAATTAAAAGACATATTGGCAGAGTGGATAAAGAAACATGACCCAACTATATGCTATCTATTAGAAAACTTACTTCAAATATAATTCAATAGGTAGATTGAAAATAAAAAGATGAAGCCAGTCGCAGTGGCTCATGCCTGTAATCTCAGCACTTTGGGAGGCTGAGGCTGGTGGATCACCTGAGGTCAGGAGTTCAAGACCCAGCCCAGCTAACATGGTGAAACCCCGTCTTTACTAAAAATACAAAAATTAGCCAGGCATGGTAGTGGGCAACTATAATCCCAGCTACTCAGGAGGCTGAGGCGGGAGAATTGCTTGAACTTAGGAGGTGGAGGTTGCAGTGAGCCAAGATTGCACCACTGCACTCTAGCCTGGGCAGCAGAGCGAGAGTCCATCTCCAAAAAAAAGAAAAAGATGGAAAAACACATACCATGCAAATAATGAAAAGGAAGCTGGTAGCTATATTAGTATCAGAAAGATATTTCCTTATTTTTTTGAGACAGGGTCTTGTTCTGTCACCCAGGCTGGACAGTAGTGGCACGATCTTGGCTCACTGCAGCCTGAACCTCCTGGGCTCAAGCAATCCTCCCACCTCAGCCTCCCAAGTAACTGAGACTCAACATATGTGCCACTATGCCCAGTTAATTTTCTTCTTTTTGCAGAGATGAGGTCTCACTATGTTGCCCAGGCTGGTCTTGGATTCCTGGGCTCAAGCAATCCTCTCACCTCAGCCTCCCAAAGAGTTGGGATTACAAGTGTGAACCACCGTGCCTGGCCTAGACAAATATTTCAAAGCAAAGAAATTTACCAGGGATGAAGAGAGACTTGTTTGTTTTGTTTTGAGACAGAGGTTTGCTCTTGCTCCCCAGGCTGGAGTGCAATGATTGCACAATCTCAGCTCACTGCAACCTCTACCTCCAGGTTCAAGCAATTCTCCTAACTTAGCCTCTCGAGTAGCTGGGATTACAGGTGCCCGTCACCATGCCTGGCTAATTTTTGTGTTTTTGGTAGGGATGGGGTTTCACCATGTTGGCCAGGCTTGTCTTGTACTACTGACCACAGGTGATCTGCCTGCCTCGGTCTCCCAGAGTGCTGGGATTAAGGCGTGAGCCACCCTGCCCGGTGACAGACCTTGGCAAAAGGGTCAATTCACCAAGAAGATATTCAATGTGTATACACCAAACAACAGAGCTTCAAATAAATAAATAAATGGAAAGACATAATGTGTTCACAGGTGAGAAGACTCACCATGGTAAAGGTCAAGTCTCTCTAAACACAATTATAGATTTAATGCAATATGAATCAAAATCCCAGCAGGATTTTTTTTTTTTTTGTAGATACAGACAAGCTGATGCTACAATTTACATGGAAGGGTAAAGGACCTAGACTTGCTAAAACAATTTTGGAAAAGGATGAAGTTAGAAGAATCACACTACCTGATTTTAAGATTTACTATAAAGCTATAATAATCAAGACAGCGTGGTACCAATGAAGAAACAGGCACATAAATCAAGAGACTATAATAGAGAATCCAGAAATACTGTCACAAAAATATGGCTATTTGATTTTTGAAAAAGGTGCAAAAGAATTTCAATGGAGAAAGCAACTCACCATGACCAAAGCTGGGAAGACTATGGTGAAAAAGAATCCAAGACTACATACAAATGGCCAGCTTCAGCGAAACAGGAATTGGTGGGTGTAGTTGGATATGAATTCTGATACATATTGATGCAACATAGTGTATTTATTCAGGACAAAGTTTCTAAACTAATAGGTCAAACCAATATGGAAGACTTCTGTTCCAGATAAACCTGATAAAAATGTAATATTTTCATTTATGGTCATCAAAAAGACTCCAAATGGAAAACAGACCACCTTCTACTACTTCATGTTAATTTTGTCTGTGTGTCAAAATTAACTTCTGGGAAAAGTAAAAAATCAAACAGTAATTAATGCTTCAGTTTAATCCAAAGCTAGGTCTAAATGCTATTAAACAGAAACATATCAAATCTTTGATAAAAAATGTGCATAAAGAGCAAAAAAGCAATAGATGATTTCAAAGTATTCAGTAATTATTATTTTTATTATTATTCAAATAACCTAACAAATCAACTTTCTTTGAAGAGACTGGCAATTTAGCTTCACCATGGTTAGGCTGTATACAACACAGCTATTACAAAACACAGCTTTCCAAGTCCTTGCTTTAAACACCAATTAGAAAACCCAGAAAGGGAGAAAGAAAGGGTGATAAAAAAAAAAAAAAAAACTCTGAAAATTCGTAGTGAAAGGCAATACAAGGAACAGAATTAAAAAGAATTCTTACAGGCTATGTATCTTAATGTATATAGCAGGATACATACACCCGCTTGTACTTAAGTTCCAAGGCACCTATGACCCAACTATGCAACTGAATAGCTAAACAATCCCAAGGATTCATATCTCTACCTATGTGTTCTTCCCCTATTCCATCTGTCTTACCTTCTCAAATCCCTGCCCCATGAGATAATGGCTCCCTTCTTTGTACCACTGGTAAGAAAGAAATACTGGGAACATTTTCAATGGGGAAATTAGTACATACTCATCTTGAGTAGAAAAACTAACATATTTGTTTCCTATTCATACAGCATGGAGAGCAAGCAGCATCCCTGCTGCTATGAAATTTTACAGCATCCCTGCTGCTATGAAATGGTGTCATCCCTATTAAAAGTATGAGTTATATTAATCTCGTAAAGCATTCACACAATTGATTCTTATGTGATTCCACCCTCAAATATTCCATTACCCCTATCAAAATAAGCCTAATTTTTTCAACTACTGCAAATAAAAGTGTTTAAACATACCACAGCATATCACTGCTACCAGAAAATGGCGAAAGATTAAATTACTTATCATCAACTTACCTCATGTAAATTCAATTCTTTTACTTTCTCTTTTAATATAACCTGTAAGACAAAAAAGTATGTTCTTAAGCCCATTTAAATCTGTAATTTATTTATTTTTTTTATAATATTCTTGGAGTATATAAATCTGTAATTTTAAATACTTCTCATTATACTCACGAATATTTTTCTTTTGTATATACAGCTCATTTCCCTCATATTCGATATTGGAGAGAATTTCTTTTACAGTTTAAGACAGATCATTGTAGCAACATTTTTTTAACTTGAGCAATGATGCAATATTCTCCTAAAAAGCAATTTTGGTGGAGCACGGTGGCTCACACCTGTAATCCCAGCACTTTGGGAGGCAAAACACTTGAGGTCAGGAGTTCGAGACCAGCCTGGTCAACATGGTAAAACCCTGTCTCTACTAAAAATACAAAAATTAGCCAGGTAGGGTGGCACCTGCCTGTAATCCCAGTTACTCAGCAGGCTCAGGCAGTAGAATCTCTTGAACCCAGAAGGCAGAGGCTGCAGTGAGCTGAGACTGCTCCACTGCACTCCAGCCTGGGTGAAAGAGGGAGACTTTGTCTCAGAAAAAAAAAAAAAGAAAGCAAGCAATTTAAAAAATCTCTTTGAAGGCCAGGCGCAGTGGCTCATGCCTGTAATCCCAGCACTTTGGGACCCCAAGGCGGGCAGGTCACCTGAGGTTGGGAGTTCGAGACCAGCCTGACCAGCATGGAGAAACCCTGTCTCTACTAAAAATACAAAAAATTAGCCGGGCGTGGTGGCACATGCCTGTAATCCCAGCTACATGGAGGCTGAGGCAGGAGAATGGCTTGAATCTGGGAGGCAGAGGTTTCAGTAAGCTGAGATCTCACCATTACATGCCAGCCTGGGCAACAAAAGGGAAACTCTGTCTCAAAGAAAACTCTTCGAAAATAGATTAAATTTTGAGAAAAGAGATTAACAACACATGCCCATCTGGACTAAGTGCTAATAAGGGGGGAAAATAAATGAGGCCGACTGCCTCACAATTCAGTAAAACACAGCATTGACTGATGGGACTAACTAGTAATTTATGAAAGATTAAAAGGTAAATTGGGCTGGGCGTGGTGGCTCATGCCTATAATCCCAGCACTTTGGGAGGCCCAGGTGGGTGGTTTGCCTAAGGTCAGGAGTGGAGTTTGAGACCAGCCTGGCCAACATAGTGAAACCTTGTTTCTACTAAAAATACAAAAATTAGCTGGGCGTGGTGGTGCCTGCCTATAATTCCAGCTACTCAGCAGGCTGAGGCAGGAGAATTGCTTGAACCCAGGAGGCTGAGGTTGCAGTGAGCAGAGATCACGCCATTACACTCCAGCCTGAGAACAAGAGCAAAACTCCATCTCAAAAAAAAAAAGTAAGTCAATCTTAAATTTGAAAGTTTTGACTCCGTGGTGAGTAGTTAAAATGAATGCCAAGTGATAAGAAGGAAGTTTACTATTTAAGAAGAAACTCTGAGACTAAACATAGCTTATTAGAGTTAAATTTCATCTTAAAATGAAAAAAATTAGGCAAGTAAAATTTAATTTTGGGTGTCTTATATTCCCGAACTAAAAATAGATTTGAGGGCAAATCATATTTTCAGAAATCACAACCAGAAGCTAGTATCTGGCCTCACAGGGATATATTAAATTTCCTAGCCAACATATTTCAAACATCAAATTTACTGTACATCTTATGACTTGATTAGTTTTATCAGTCAATTTCACTTATTAAGTGACTGCAAAGGCCAATTTTACTTTCTAGTTAGCTTACATACAAATATCTTGTAGGTTGTCAAGATTATAACAGGTGGCCAGGTGCGGTGGCTAATGCCTATAATCCCAGCACTTTGGGAGGCTGAGGCGGGCAGATTGGCTGAGCCCAGGAGTTTAAGACCAGCCTGGGCAACATAGTGAAACCCTGTATCTACAAAAAATACAAAAATTAGCCAGGTGTGGTGGTGCATGCCTGTAATACCTGCTACTTGGGAGGCTCACCTGAGCCGAGGAGGCAGGGGTTGCAGTGAGCTGAGATCGCACCACTGCACTCCAGCCTGTGTGACAGAAGTGAGACCCTGTCTCAAATCCAGATAAAACCAAAAAACAAAACAAAAGATTATGATAGGAGCCTCGGCAACATGGTGAGACCCATCTCTACAAAAAAATACAAAAATTAGCTCGGTGTGGTGGTGTGTTTGTTCCTGTAGCCCCAGCTATGTGCGCCACCACACCCAGCTAAGGGCAGGAGGATCACCTGAGCCCAAGGAGGCCAAGACTGCAGTGAGCTGTGATCGTGCCACTGCATTCCAGCATGAGTGACAGAGACCCGGTCTCAAAAAAAAAAAAAAAAAAAAAAAAACACTAAAATACTCAACGCTGATTATGGATCTCACATGAGACCTACAGGGAAGAGTGTGGAGTTACCTAAGGACATCAGTATGTACATCTAGGGAATGTGCCAATGAACTCAGATTTCAAAGATACATAGATGAAAGATGAACAGAAAGATATGCAGTCCTGAAGTGGTAACACTGTCCTATAACATCAGTGTCAGCAAGGTTAAAGACTCAAATAAGCTGAAGCTCCTCACTACCCAACAAGAAAGCTAAGGGTAACAAAAATTAAGAATTTAATGCTTAGGGCCAAAGGAAAATCTAGGCCCCTTGTTTGGTGTCAGTGGTAAAATATTAATGGAAGAAAAAAATAATTGTACTTGGCCTTCAAGAAAAGATAAGCACATTAACTTAAAGACAAAATCAGTGAAGGACTAGGTACAGTATTAACAGCTATGATTCAAGTTTGCAGAGTTCTAGTGGATAATATAAGCTAACATTTAAAGTACAAAAGGGAGTATAAGAGATCACTGTAACATAGCTGATCACCTCTGAGGAACTGCTATATCTTCTAATATAGAAGGAAGTAAAAATTTCACTTAATGGTATCTCTGAACTCCATTAAGTTGACAGTTACTTTAAGAATTACAAGCTATAGCATTTCTCTTTAGCAAACTGTTGACTCAAGTTTCTTGTTAAATTATATGATTATATTATCTGAACTTTCTATAGTTTCAAGTAATGCTTATAAAAGAAGAGAAGAATACTTAAGAAAATGAAGTTGATATGTTATACTGCAAATTGGCAGTGAGATGCCAAAATGAACACAGGTAAATTCAGTCCCAGTTTAAAGTATGAGTGGAAATCAGAGTTCTCAGTTTTTTTGGGGGAAAAAACAATCAAAGCCAATCTAAATTAAATTTCTCACCTGTTTGTAGGCATAAAATTCTTTGTGTGCTTGATGTCTTAGCCTAAAAGACAGAAATTGGTAATGCAATATTGAGCTTTCCAACACAGTAACTTGAAAAAAATAAAAAGCTGTTGATTTTTGGTATTAATTTATATCATTTATGGCTCAAGTGATGTAAATTAGAATCTTTACCCTGATATACACCCAAATGACATATCTCTTATGTTATGTGAAAGTGCCCAATGAACCATGAAATGTTACCCAAATGGAAATTCTAATGAAATCTGATTGAAGCAAAAATCTCAATACAACAAATATTCTAATGAAGATGACTCAATTCTTTTTATACTGACAGTGTACTTATTTCAATAATATTTATATTTTTTCTTAATTAGAAAAAACAAGTATAACATATATCGAATGAAGTATAAAAACCTTAAGTATACATCTTGAAATTAAAAAAAAATGTAAATATCAGGGTAACTCTTGCTCATATCAAGATATAGTACATTTCCAGCACACCTGAGCCCTCTAAAATGACCCTTCTTAATCAATATCCATGCCCCAGAGGTAGCACTATCCTGATTTCTAACACTGTAGATTATGCCTGTTTTTGAACTTAAACGAATCATTTGGTATATGTTCTTTTGTGTTTGGTTTCTTTCAGTCTATAATGCCTTGTGAGATTCTTCTATATTGTTATAGTAATTGTCTTTCTGACTGACATACAGTACTCCATTGTATAAGTATAATAGCATTTATCCATTGTACTGATGAATATTTACTTCCTGTTTGAAGCTATTATTAATAAATCTGCTACATAAATTCTACAGTCTTTTAGTGGATATATATACTTATTTCTGTCAAGTATATGCCTAGGAGTAGAACTGCCAGTTCAAAGTACTCACACCAAGGCTGGGCGCCGTGGCTCACACCTGTAATCCTAACACTTTGGAAGCACAAGGCAGGTGGACTGCCTGAGGTCAGGAGTTTGAGACCAGCCTGGCCAACATGTCAAAACGCTGACTCTACTAAAAATACAAAAATTAGCCATGTGTAGTGGCACGTGCCTATAATCCCAGCTACTCGGGAGGCTGAGGCAGGAGAATTGCTTGAACCCAGGAGGTGGAGGTGGCAGTGAGCTGAGATCATGCCACTGCACTCCAGCCTATGCGACAGCAAGACTCCGTCTTAAAAACAAACAAACAAAAAAAACCAGGCCAGGCGCGGTGGCGCACGCCTGTAATCCCAGCACTTTGGGAGGCTGAGGCGGGCAGATCACGAGGTCAAGAGATCAAGACCATTCTGGCCAAGGTGGTGAAACCCCGTCTCTACTAAAAATACAAAAAATTAGCTGGGTGTGGTGGCAAGCGCCTGTAACCCCAGCTACTCGGGAGGCTGAGGCAGGAGAATTGCCTGAACTCGGGAGGTGGAGGTTGCAGTGAGCCGAGATCGTGTCACTGCACTCCAGAGTGAGACTGTCTCAAAAAAAAAAAAAAAAAAAAAAATCAAAGTACTCATACTGGCTGGGCACAGTGGCTCATGCCTGTTACCCCTACACTTTGGGAGACTCAGATAGGAGGATCGCTTGAGCCCAGGAGTTTGAGATCAGCCTGGGCAACATGGTGAAACTTCACTTCTACAAAAACTACAATTAGCTGGGTATGGTGGCATGTAGCCCGTGGTCCCAGCTACTCAGGAGGCTGAGGTGGGAGGATCACTTGAGCCTGGGAGGTCAAGGCTGCAGTGAGCCAGGATTGCGCAACTGCACTCCAGCCTGTGTGACAGAGTGAGAACATGTCTCAAAAGAAAAGGGGGGAAAAAAAAAGTACTCATACCAATTTCTACTCCTATGGGTACGTAAGAGTTCTAGGTGTTTGCATCTTTGTAGGTTAAGCTCGAAAAATTTTTAAATTTAAATGAAGTCTAATTTATCAACTTTTTCCAATTAGGTTATTTTTGTGTCCCATTAAAGAAATCTTTGCCTATCCCAAGACTATGAAGATATTCTCCTGAATATGTTGTGAAAACAATTTATTTTACCTATCAAATGTAGGTTTATGATCCATCTGAAATTGGTCTTTACATATGCTGTGAGGTAGGGGTCCAGATGCTTTTTATCCTCATATATATTTTCATTTGACTCACCATCAAGATTTTCCCCTTTCCCCACTGCATTGCAGTGGCACATCTGTTGTAAATCAGGTGTATTGATTACGTGGGCAGACATTATTAGAGCTGATATTACTCTGCTCTATTGGTCTATTTGCCTATCTTTGTCCATGGACTGGGTTGAATGGGTCCCCTTCAGCTCCCAATCCATGTCAAACTGGAACCACAGAATATAACCTTATTTGAAAATAGGGTCTTTTAGATTATTAGTTAGTTAAGATGAGGTCATAATGGCTTAAGGTGAACCCTAAAACCAATTTGACTGCTATCCTTAGGAGAGGAGGAGAGGATATGCAGAGACAGATGGGAAAAAAGGCCAGGTGAAGACAGAGACAGAGACTGAAGTGATGCAGCTACAAGCCAAGGAATGCCAAGGCTTGCTGGTATGCACTGACAAGCCAAGGAATGCCAAGGCTTGCTGGTATGCACTGGAAGCTAGGAAGAGGCCTCTGCCCTAGCGCCTTCAGAGGAAGCATGGTTCTGCTAGCACTTTAATTTTGAACTTTTCTAGCCTTCGCAATTGTGAAAGATTACATTTCTCATTTTAAGTTGCCCAATTTGTGGCACTGTGTTATAGCAACGCTACGCAACCAATATCCCTTGTGTCAATATTATGCTACTTTAAAAACTTTTGAAATAATTTTAGACAGAAAAGTTGCAAAAAGTAGAATTCACATATACCTTGCTACCAGCTTTCACATTTATACAACCATAGTACAATTATCAAAACCGTGAAATTAACATTGATATGATACTTTAACATTGATATATTATTAACTAAAGTATAGACCTTATTTGAATTTTACCAGTTTTTTCTCTCATGTCCTTTTCCTGTCCTATGATCCCATCCAGGATCCCATCTTACATCTAGTTATGTCTCCTTAGCCACCTTTAATTTGTTGAGAGCGCCTTAGTTTTTCCTTGTCTTTGAGATGACATATTAAGTATGACCACTTTTTCTTGGTGTAAATTGGAGGTTTCAATTTAAGATTGGTTAAGACAGTGTTCACTGGTTTCTCTACTGTAAAGTTACTAATTCTTCCTTTCTAACTGGCAAACATTTGAGGGAGATATGCTGTAATTATACACATATCTCTATTTTTCCTTAAGCTTTTGCCCACCGATTTTAGCATCCACCTTGCTTGCAACAATTACTGTAGTGTTTACCTAATGGTAGTTTTGTGGTTCTCTAATTCCTTACACATTTATTAACTGGAATTCTTCTATAAGGAAGAGATGTGTTCCCTCATTTGCTTGTGCAATTATTATTTCTGAGTCTAGATTCATGGATGTTTGTTTTAACCTATGGGTTATAGTTCAGTATGATCACTATGTGCTAACCTATCCTGTGTTAGCCAGACAGACGCCATTTTGCTGAGAGTCTGACTCCATCTTAACTTCTGCCTCACCCCTCCCACCATTTCTCCTTTGAGTGCATATCTGGGTCATGCTCCTGTGCTGGGTCATGTTGTACTTAGAGCTATAGAAACATAACTGTTGTAACCATATCCTGCTTGACAAGCCCACTTGCTATTGTGAATACCCCTTGATTAATTGTATGGAAAGTACCGAATGCCCCTCCTTGGTAACCAGCAATCATGGGAACCACTAGTGTATACCCTCCTCAGTTAATCAACAATCACAGGAGCCTCCTGCCTCCTAGTTACCAGCCTCCTCCCCTAACCTGCTCATTCTGCTTCTGTAAAATTCCACTTCAGCTAGGCTCCCCCTTCCCTACCTAAATCAAGGTATGAAAAGAAATCAAGCCCCTTCCTTGGGGCTGAGAGATGTTGAGCATGAGCTGACTCTTGGTCGCCAGCAATAAAGGACTCACGATCAGATTTCAGAGTGTGGCGCTTTCCATTCAGCTCGCTCAGATATAATGACTATTTCTTTGTTGCTCAAAATGACTGGCCTTGAGTCCTTCAGGTTGACTCTTGTGTCCTTTCAACAAGCCCTCATCCTTTCCCATGCATTTCCTTATATACTGGCACAAAAAGGTGCTTGTTTCAGACTCATTTTATATATTCTGTGCTCCAGCCCTGGGGTTAGCTACTTCTTCCAAGTAACAGTGATATTGAAGAATAGTATTTAGAACTTGAGATCTAGGTGCTTGGTGAACAGCACTTTCTTTTAACAATGTTGCTTTACAACAGGTGTTGGGGTCTGGTAGTAAAAATCCTCAAGTTTTATTCTTTTTAACAACTGGCTTGGCTATTCATGGTTCTCTGTATTTCCATATAGATTTCAATTTCCACCAAAAAACAACAAAAAAAACCCTTTTGGGGTTTTGAGTGAGAATATATGAAACTTACAGATCAATTGAGGAAGAACTGACATCTTTGCTAGATTGAGTTTCTAATCTATGAACATTATTTACTTACAGCTTTAATTTCTCTTTTACACATTGGTAGACATTTGATTTTTAATGCTACTGTAAATGGTATTGAAAAAATCTTTATTTTCTAATTATTTCTTGCTACCTATATAATATAAGAGTATTTTTTGTATATTGATCCTGTATTTAGTGACTTGCTAATTCTAAATAGTTTCTCTGTAAAAGCGTTTGGATTTTTTTTTTTTTTGAGACGGAGTCTTGCTCTGTCTCCCAGGCTGGAGTGCAGTGGCACAATCTCAGCTCACTGCAACCTCCACCTCCTGGGTTCAGGTGATCCTCCTGTTTCAGCCTCCAGAATAGCTGGGATTACAGGCATGAGCCACCGCACCAGGCCTATATGTCTATCTTTATACCAGGACCACAATTTTTTAATTACAGTAGCTTTTTGAAGTTTTGATCAGGAAGTATGAATTCTTCTATTTTGTTTCTCTTTTTCAAAACTGCTTTGGCTATTAGAGGCCCCAGTTCGAAATGAATTCGAGGATTGCTTTTTCTATTTCTGCAAAAGAAGGCCATTGGAATTTGGATAAAAATTACACTGAATCTGTAGATTGCCTTGGAGAATATTGCCATTGTAACTATATAAAGTCTTCTAATCCATGAACATGGGGTGCCTTTATATTTATTTGTGTTTTAAATTTCTTTCAGCAATGTTTTGTAGTTTTCAGTGTATAAGTCTTTCACTTTCCTGGTTAACTTTATTCCTAGGAATTTTATTCTTTTGGATGCTATTGTAAATGTAATTGTTTCCTTTATTTCCTTTCCAGATTGTTCATTGTTGATGTACAAAAACACAACTGATTTTTGTATGTTGATGTTGGACTCTGAAAGTTTTCTGAATTTATTAGCTCTAGTAGTTTTTGTGTGTGTGTATCCTATGGGATTTTCTCCATATAGGATCATATCATCTGCAAACAAAGACAGTTTTACTTCTTTCTAGTTAGATGCCTTCTACTTCTTTTTCTTGCCTAATTGCTCTTGCTGAAACTTCCAGTACAATGCTGAACAGTAGTGGTAAAGTAGGCTTCCCTGGAAAGCTTTCTGTCTAAATTGTCACTAAGTACAACGTTAAGCTGTGGGTTTTTTTTTTTTCTTTTGTTTTTTTAAATAAATGCCCTTTCTTTCTTGTGTCAGTTTGGATATACTTCTTTTTGTTTTTTTTAGGAATCTATGTAATTCACCCAAAATTTCAAGTTTATTGCCATAAATGCATAATATTCTTTGTGAGCTCCTAATATTTATAGGATTTGTAGTAATGTCCCTTTTTCATTAGCGATATTGGTAATTTATATTTTCTTTCCTTTTTCCTGATTAGTTTTTCTAGAGATTTATCAACTTTATTAATCTTTCCAAAGAACCAGCATTGGTTTAAACAATTTTTACTATTATACATTTATTTTCTATTTCATTGATTTCTGTGTTTAGCTTTTTTATTTTCTTACTTTTACTTTTTCTTGGGTTTAATTGGCTTTTACTTTTAGCTCCATGAAAACGTAGCTCATTATTTTTTAGTCTTTCTTGCCTAATATATGAATTTAAAACGATAGCTTTCTCATAAGTTTATTAATTTTGTAGTTCAAATAATCTACATGCTTATGGGGTTGTTTTATTTCTTTACGTGAAAACAGCACATTTTCACGTAAAGAAAGAAAATGGACCGGGCATGGTGGCTTATGCCTGTAATCTCAGCACTTTGGGAGGCTGAGATGGGAGGATCACTTGAGCCCAAGAGTTCAAGACCAGCCTCAGGAACATAGTGGGACTTGGTGTCTGCAAAAAATTTAAAAATTAGCCAGGCACTAGCCAGGTGCAGTGGCTCACGCTTGTAATCCCAGCATTTTGGGAGGCCAAGGTGGGTGGATTATTTGAGGTCAGGAGTTCGAGACCAGCCTGGCCAACATGGTAAAACCCCGTCTCTACTAAAAATACAAAAATTAGGCCGGGCGCGGTGGCTCACGCCTGTAATCCCAGCACTTTGGGAGGCCGAGGCGGGTGGATCACGAGGTCAAGAGATCAAGACCATCCTGGTCAACATGGTGAAACCCCGTCTCTACTAAAACTACAAAAAATTAGCTGGGCATGGTGGCGCATGCCTGTAGTCCCAGCTACTCAGGAGGCTGAGGCAGGAGAATTGCCTGAACCC
>NW_022436973.1:21777572-21844467 GCF_009761245.1 Sapajus apella | reverse complement strand
AAAAAAAAAAAAAAAAAGCCAAGCATAATGGCATGTGCTGGTAGTCTCAGTTGCTTGGGAGGCTGAGGTAGGAGAATTGCTTGAGCCTGGGAGGTTGAGGCTGCAGTAAGCTATAATCATGCCATTGCACTTCAGCCTGGGTGACAGAGTGAGATCCTGTCTCAAAAAAAAAAAATAGAAAAGGAAAAAAAGAAAAAAAAAAAAAGAAAATGAATTCCATTAGAAGTCATTAAAACAAGGCTTGATTTGTTAATTCATTTTGCTTATTTGAATATTTTAATTAGATCTGCATGTTTTCCCAAAACAGAACTTGTTACCTCCAGCTACAGCACAGATCAATTTGTGCTTTCTTCTTTCATCTGTGGCTCAAAATCCATCCCTTCTAGAAAGTTCTCCCTTATATTAACTTCATTCTATGAAGTTAATTTGATTTCTCCATTACTCTAACTCCCATTAATTATCTAATATTTTAATTGCACTATTATTTTATTTTGCATTGCGAAATAGATATCTAAAAAGTATTTAAGAGGGCATGATTAACAATGCTGAACAGTGCTAGAGAAATGATAAAACCATGTAGCTTATGGCCACTGCAAATTTGTGGTCTCCAGTCTCAGCCTGATTCTCCACATTGCTCTCTAATCTTTCTATCTATTCATGCTCAGTATCCTAAGCTTCAATGCAGCAGTTCTTTCAAACCGTTGTCACTCTCTTGTTTTTTTTGACTCACTCTGTCACTCTCTTTTTTGAGTCTCACTCTGTAGCCCAGGCTAGAGTGCAGTGGCTCGATCTCAGCTCAATGCAACCTCCACCACCTCCCAGGTCCTGGTTCAAGCAATTCTGCCTCAGTCTCCCGAATAGCTGGGATTACCAGCATGCGCCACCATGCCCAGCTAATTTTTGTATTTTTAGTAAAGACAGGGTTTCACCATGTTGGTCAGGCTGGTCTTGAACTCCTGACCTCATGATCTGCCCACCTTGGCCTCCCAAAGTGCTGGGATTACAGGTGTGAACCACTGTGTCTGGCCGCCACTCACTTTTAAGTGTTACCCTATCACTTCCTCCCCTATAATTTTCAACTGTAATTTCTTTTTTTTTTTGAGACAGAGTTTTGCTCTTGTCACCCAGGCTGGAGTGCAGTGGTGCGATCTCGGCTCACCGAAACCTCTGCCACCTGGGTTTCAAGTGATTCTCCTGCCTCAGCCTCCTGAGTAGCTGGGATTACAGGCATGCACCACCACGCCCACCTAATTTTGTATTTTTAGTATAGATGGGGTTTCTCCATGTTAGTCAGGCTGGTCTTGAACTCCCGACCTCAGGTGATCTGCCCCCCTTTGCCTCCCAAAGTGCTGGGATTACAGGCATGAGCCACCACACCCAGCCTCCCCTATTTTTCTGATGCCTAATGACTTTAACTAACAAGGATGGCACACCTTCTTGAAAAGTAATTTTGAAATCTCTGAGAATAGATTAAATCTTGGAGACAAACAATGACGTGTATTTGGTAAAAAGGTAGAAAGGCAGAAATAAAAATGAGGACAATTTTCTTCTACAGAGTAAAACACTTCATCAGTAGATAAGACTGCAGATTATATAAAGGTGTTTTACTGATTACTAATGCACAGATTAAAATGTTAAGCCATTTTAATTTTTAAAAAATTTGCCAATTATCATACTTAATTAAAAAAAATCAGGATAGAAATCTGATTTATTATTGATTGTTTAACATATTTTGAAGTAACATAGAAAGAAAATTAGTTACCTAATCAAGTAGCAACAGAAGAGTAAACTAAGGATGAAGACAAATATAGCAGTACCAAAAACCACAATATATATGTTGAGAGGCAGATTCTGAAATCCAATATTAGGCATCCTGAAGTTGTAATGTGGAAAATCTGAGCTCATGGATGAACTGTGGGGGAAGAAAAGAATGAAAAAAAATTAGGTAAAGATTAAGAACCAAGATAGCATTATCATTGTGCATGTATGGAGGCACAACGACCCCATCTGAAAAAAATATGGTAGATAAAGTGTTAATATTTTTGCCATTCATCCATTCATTCATTCACCATGCCAAATATTTACTGAGTATTATGTACCTGGCACTATTTCAGAGACTAGAGATCCTACATAAAAAGCTTCGCAAGGTGCATTTATTCACTAAAAGGCATTTCACTGAAATAATGCCAATAATTAATAAACATAAAAATGTTCAACCTCAGAGAAGTGCAAAAAAAAAGAAGTTTTAAGATTCTACAAACCCTTTAGCCTTTAACCTAATAACTCAAACCTTGAAGTAGCAACATTTATAATGGTAAAATACTAGAAATAACTTAGATATCTCACAAAGGACATAATAAATAATTATATGGTTATATATTACAGTATTAAAGGGTCATGAAAACATTTTCAAGTAATTTTTTTTTCTTTTGAGACAGGGTCTCACTCTGTCACACCAGGCTGGAGTGCAATGGTGTGATCTCAGCTCACTGCAGCCTTAATCTCCTGGGCTCAAGCGATTTTCCTGCTTCAACCTCCCAAATAGCTAGGGCTACAGATGTGTGCCTAGCTAATTTAAAAAAATGTTTTCGTAGAGATAGGATCTCAGCATGTTGCCCAGGTTGGTCTTGAATTTGTGGGCTCAAGGAATTGTCCCCACTTGGCCTCCCAAAGGGATTACAGGCATGACCCATCGTGCCTGGAATCAAATAAATTTTAATGTCAAGAGAGAGACTGGCGAAACCCATTCTCTAAAAAAATACAAAAAAATTAGCCAGGCGTGATGCAGCATGCCTGTAATCCCAGCTACTAGGGAGGTTGAGGCACAAGAATCACTTGAACCTGGAAGGTGGAGGTTGCAGTGAGCTGAGATTGTGCCACTGTGCTCCAGCCTGGGCAACACAGCAAAAAAAAAAAAAAGAATAAAAAAAGAGAGAGAGAGAAATATTAAGATATGTGAGAAAAATTAAGCAGGATGTAATTGCATATAAAATATAATACAATTTTTTGGTAAACTTGTAAATACACACACATGTGTGTGTGTGTATGTGTACGTAAAGCAGAAAGCCTGAACGCCAACACATCAAAACATTAACAGTGGAGCTGGGTATGGTGGCTCATACCTGAAACCCTAGCCACTTAGGAGGCTGAGGCAGGGATTCCTTCAGGCTGAGATCAGCCTAGGTAACACAGTAAGACTGTTTCTAAAAATAAAAAAACTTAGCTGGGTGTGGTGGCTCATGCCCATAGTCCCAGCTACTTGGGAGTCTGAGGTGGAAAGTTCTCTTGAGCCCCGGAGCTCAAGGATGAAGTGAGCTATGAGTGCGCCACTGTATCCCAGCCTGGGCGACAGAGTGAGACCCTGTTTCTTCTTTTCATTTCCTCCCTCCCTTCCTCCCTTAATATTACCACTTATCCTCAAGTTCTAAGAGACCCTGTTTCTTAAAAACAACAACAGCAAAACAAAACAAAACCAGTGGCTGTAGTTTTGCCAGTCATTTTGGTTTCTTTTTTTTAACTCTCTTTATTAAGTCAGGCCCTATTCTAAGAATGTTCTGTATTATTTTATTTAATCCTCATATAAAACTTCTGTGGTAGGTACCATAATTTCTCCCCATTTTATAGACAAGGAAACTGAAGCTTAGACAGTTCTGGTCCCATGCCATGATTGACCAAGTATGTACCACAGTCACAGTCTCTCCAACTCCAGACTCAGTGCCCTCAGTCCATATGCTCCACTGCCTTTCTCATGTGCTACTTTTTAAATCAGAAACAGTAAGTGTTGTTTAAACATTAAAAAAAGGACTATTTCTGTCAGTCTGATAATACTTACTGATCACTACAGTTAAAATTCCACAGAAAAAGGGTGCCCCTCTTGTAAGTGATAAGTCTGTAGTTTGTAATTTTGATTCCTTACAAATAAAAAGCTGCTGCCAGGCCTGCTTATTAAGATCAAAGACTGATAATGCAATTATAACTATGAATACTACAAATCCAAACCCAAACAAAACTCTACCAAGCAAAGAAAGCTTCTACTTTTATTTACGCATGGTAAATTAAAAATGTGTTCATAGATTTTTAATGTTCTTGTAGGCTCCCAGAGAGTATATTTATACTGTTGACACCATTGAGATGCTAACTGGCTATATCTGAAACCTAAATCTTATTATTAGTTTCCAGTCTCTAGTAACGTATATCAGGAAGTTGGCACCTGCAAAAAACAAATTCATCTCATAAAAATTCTTCTCTGAGAGCTTCCAAACATAAATAATGGGTAATATTTAATTTTGAACCTTCGGCCATTTTCTGGGTTGGCTCAGTTAGAGCAAGTGCTTTCACTCAAATACATATTTTTCTTTTTCCTACATTCAGATCTTCTTAGGAAGGGAAGGGAAGGTGTAGTTAAGGAGTGCTTTACCAAAAATACATAGCACATATGCTGTAGAGCTATTAGAAAATTACAGCTGCATAAAACTTAGCTCTTAGCTTTCATATTTCTGACAGGGCCTCACTTCATGACGCTTGTTATAGTCAAGACTTAGATGGCTGTCTTTTAATCCCTTAGAAATATCCCTCCACAGACAAGATTGGCTTGGTAAGATATCTCTCACCTTAGAAAATAAGAGATCAGGCTGGGTGCAGTGGCTCATGCCTGTAATCCCAGCACTTTGGGAGGCCAAGGTGGTGGATCACCTGAGGTCAGGAGTTCAAGACCAGCCTGGCCAACATAGCGAAAACGTGTCTCTATACTAAAGATGTAAAAATTAACCGGGTATGGTGGCGCACACTTGTAATCCCAGCTACTCGGGAGGCTGACGCAGGAGAATCGCTTGAACCAAGGAGGTGGTAGGTTGCAGTGAGCTAAGATTAAGATTGCTCCACTGCACTTCAGCCTGGGCAACAGAATGGGACTGTCTCAAAAAAGAAAGAAAGAAAAAAAGAAAAGAAAGAGATTAAACATCCATATTGGGCAAGCTAACAGAGAGGAACAGGCAAGTGACAGAAAGTACAATAGAAAGACAGACAGTTTTGCAGTCAGCAAATCTGGATGCTTGTTCCCAGGATGTCACTAGCTAAATGTCAGAGGTTGGCCCATCTATACTTCAATTTTCTTATCTTTCAAATGGGATAATGAGTGTCCTATCTATCAACTTTAAGGGATTCCATTTTTTTCCTGAAAGGAAAAAATGAGATAGCAGATAATGAAGTGTGTGAAAACTTTAAGAGGACAAAAATATTAAGGCATGCGTGTGTGTGTGTGTGTTTGGGGAAAGGGAATGACATTACATGAAAGTAGTAAATACCATTAAAGAAACCTTGACAAAAATCATGTCTTTGGAGAGGATTCCACCAAACCAAGTGCCCCTTCCACAGGGCCATGCATTGACAAGCTTTCTGTCAGGTAGCCTGCCAACCTGGCCCCCAGACGCAGGAACCAGAAACCTTGTATGGCCAAAGACAGCCATTAATACAGGCTAGTTAGGAGTGAGGCCAGTGGTGTGGGAATGTTGCCTGGCAGGGTCTTCACAATGGGTACAATTCTTGCAGTATTCTGAACGAAGACTCAGACACACAGAGCATTAGAGGCAGCTCTGTCACCAGACGGAAGAGACATCTGCCTCAGTGCTGCAGGTGGTTGGACGTTGAGATTTTTGTGAGTCCTTGCTAGCCGGCAGGGCCTTTTAATAAGCCTAAATTACCAGAGGTACGAAGGCTGGTAGAGGATATGTTGATGCAGAATATATTTTAGGATTTTCTCCCTATGTTGGCCCAATAATTTAAGAAGATGGTAGATTATTCCAAGATGTTAATCCTGATCTAGTGATATATTAGTTTTTACAAAATTTTCATTATAATGTATTTTCAGCATGAGTATTAATTTTTTTTTTTTTTTTTTTTGAGATGGAGTCTCACTGTGTTGCCCAGGCTGAAGTGCAGTGGCGCCATCTTGGCTCGCCGTAACCTCCGCCTCCCGGGCTCAAGTGACTCTCCTGCCTCAGCCTCCTGAGTAGCTGGGATTACAGGCGCATGCCACCACACCTGGCTAATTTTTGTATTTTTAGTAGAGACGGGTTTCACCATGTTGGTCAGGCTGGTCTCAAACTCCTGACCTCGTGATCTGCCCGCTTTTGCCTCCCAAAGTGCTGGGATTACAGGCATGAGCCACCAGGCCCGGCCAAGTATTAATATTTTAAAATAAATTTTAAAAAAGCTACATATTCCTCATCTTAGTAATATGCATTCTTTGCTATTGAAATCTTACAAATGTAAGTTATTTAATAATTGTTCCCTGTGGGAGTTAAGAGGAAAAATAGAACACACAGTACAGTGTTGTATCTTACTTGGCATTTCCAACTTCATTCATGCGAAAACCTTTTTTCCCCTTATGTAATTCACAGTTCTTGAAATCTCTAGCCTCAGCCTAAATTTCAAACCACCTAGTCAGTTTATTAAAACCAAGGCAAAACAAACAAACAAACAAAAATATAAGAATATTTGAGAACTTGATCAGCAATCTCAGAACAAAGAAGTTCCAAGACAGATTACTTGAGATTTGGATGCCTATAGGACCTGAGTTTAATACAATACACCACAGCAGTAGCTTGGTTTGAGGCTGCAGTAGCATTCCTCAAAGCATGTTTGGTAGCCACATTCTTCTTAGATCAGTTCCTGTTCCCTGCACAATACCATACCATCTTCCCAAGAGTGAGTATTCTAGTTTTGCTTCAGAAATGCTCCGAAGCTGGGTGCAGTGGCTCACACTTGTAATCTCAAGCACTTTGGGAGGCTGAGGCAGGTGGATCACGAGGTCAGAAGTTCGAGACCAGCCTGGACAACATGGTGAAACTCCGTCTCTACTAAAAATACAAAAATTAGCAGGATGTGATGGCGAGCACCTATAATCCCAGCTTCTCGGGAGGCTGAGGCAGGAGAATCACCTGAACCTGGGAGGCAGAGGTTGCAGTGAGCTGAGATACTGCACCACTGTACTCTAGCCTAGGTAACAGAGCAAGACTCCGTCTCAAAAAAAAAAAAAAATTAGCTGGGCATTGTGGCATGTGCCTGTAGTACTAGTTACTCTGGAGGCTAAGATGGGAGGATCACTTGAGCCCAGTAATTCAAGGTTACAGTGAGCTATGATAATGCCACTATGCTCCCGCCTGGGTTACAGAACAAGACTATCTCTTAAAAAAAAAAAAAAAAAAAAAAAAAGAAGAAGAAGAAAGCTTTTGACACATTAGAAAGAACTAACTTCTTTGTTCTTTATTGAGTATCTTTATGGCCACATGAAACACCTTCTGCAAAATCTCTTTTTGAGTGGGTGGATGAGAGGAAAAATTAATAATTTTAAAAACATGTCACTGATCAGTAGAAAGACCTAAGCTTTCTGATCAAACGGATATGCTGGGTCCTAGAGAGAATTACTTTAAAATTAAGACCTATATTTAGACAGATCCTAAGTAAAATTTCTGAATTCCAGGATAGAAAAACTATGACAAGTTTCAAAAAAAAAATTGTTATAATGGAAAGCATATAGATTTGAGATTTACCTTAGGTCATGAATATGACAGTGGGCTTGTGGAGTCTGACAGCCAGGGGTTTAACCATGCATTTGCCAGTAATTTAGGGCTTGTTACTTATCTTTTCTATGTCTCAGTTTCCTCATCTGATAAGGCAGAATAGTAGTAGTAACTATTTCATAAAGTTTTAAAGGAATTAAATGATTCAATAGATGAAAAACACTTAGAACAGTACCTGGGCACATGCTGTGTACTTTAGAAATGTTAATTTTCATTATTAACTAAAATACAACAATAAAATATAGAAGAATCACTGTGTATATGTCCATTAAAAGACAGTCAGGTAGACTTCTGGCTCCAGAAAGATGGCATAGACATACATTTCCCTATTTATCCAGCTAAATATAACTAAAAAACAATGAACATTAAGTTGGACAGAAGGTAGCACACTAACTAGGAACCTGGGGACCCAAGGAATAGCTTGGTAACGAGTTCTCTGGGCTTTGTTTTTGTCTCCTATATCCCAGATGTAGAGCTGACAAAGTTGGCAAACCAGAAATGCCAACGGGTGAAGACCAGGAAAAAAAAAAAAAAAAAAAAGGCCCAATGAACCTGTTCTCTCTAGCCAAAGAATCAAAAAAGGAGTAGTCTAACAAGACTGAAAGCTTTTAAACAAGAATTGCCCTACTTTAGCTAAACAACCCAGAAAAAACTATGGCCACATCCCTAAAGACATGCCAGCAAAGGCTGAAGGCAGAGCCTAGATTTTCACTCATGCCAGGATGCAACAAGATCCTCCCAGCCATCTTGCTGGGATAGTGTTAGAAAAGGCCAAGTAGGAAGCTGGTATTTTTTTGTTTTTGTTTTTGTTTTGAGACAGAGTGTCGCTCTGTCGCCAGGCTGGAGTACAGTGGCACAATCTTGGCTCACTGCAACCTCTGCCTCCTGGGTTCAAGCTATTCTCCTGCCTCAGCCTCCTGAGTAGCTGAGACTATAGGCATGTGCCACCACACCCAGCTAATTTTTGTATTTTTAGTACAGATGGGGTTTCACCATGCTGGCCAGCTGGAATTTTTACCCAACATGGTGATAATGAGGCTCTACCTCAGTGATATCAGTAGAGACTACATGTGGACCCTGACTTTTACCCCTATCCAGCAGTAAACTATACTTCTCCTCATTAGGGTGATGACAGATCTAGTGAAGAATCAGGATTTTACACAGTGGCAACAAGCACTCCTACCTGTCCCAGTCAAAGAGGTATCAGTGAAAGCCTAGTTGAGAGCTGAAACTCCCGTTCCTGCCATGTCCCTGCCCCGTTGTGTCAAACAGAGGCTGAGTAGGGAGCCTGGACTTCTACCTTTACCTGGCATTAATGAGGTAGCATTACAACCCACCATTTTGCTGTCAGAGTGGTGTCAGAGGAAGCCAGTTAACACAGAAGGTTTAAATAAAATCCAGAGTCTCGGCCGGGCGCGGTGGCTCAAGCCTGTAATCCCAGCACTTTGGGAGGCCGAGGCGGGTGGATCACGAGGTCAAGAGATCGAGACCATCCTGGTCAACATGGTGAAACCCCGTCTCTACTAAAAATACAAAACATTAGCTGGGCATGGTGGCGCATGCCTGTAATCTCAGCTACTCAGGAGGTTGAGGCAGGAGAATTGCCTGAACCCAGGAGGTGGAGGTTGCGGTGAGCCGAGATCGCGCCATTGCACTCCAGCCTGGGTAACAAGAGTGAAACTCAATCAAAAAAAAAACAAAAAAAAAAAAAAAAAAAAAAAATCCAGAGTCTCATAACACAATACGCAAAATGTCCAGGTTTCAATTAAAAATTACTCATCATATCAAGACTAGAAAGATCACAAAATCAAAATGAGAAATGGCAATTAATGAATGCTAACACCAATGACAAAAATGTTAAAATTATCTGACAAAGATTTTAAAACAGCCATCATCAAAATGTTTAAGTAAGCATTTATGAACATGCTTGAAACAAGTGAAAACATTGAAAATCTCAGCAAAGAAACAGAAGATATAAAGAGGAACAAAATGGAAATTATAGAACTGAAAAACACAGTAATTGAAATTAAAACAAAACAAAACAAAACTAAGTAAATGGGCTCAACAGCAGAATGGAAAAGAAAGGGGAAAGCATAAGTAAACTAGGGCCAGGCATGGTGGCTCACGCCTGTAATCCTAGCACTTTGGGAGACCGAGGTGGGCAGATCACTTGAGGTCAGGAGTTCAAGACCAGCCTGGCAAACATGGCAAAACACTGTCTCTACTAAAAATATAAAAATTAGTCAGGCACAGTGGTGGGTACCTATAATCCCAGCTACTTGGGAATGTACAGATTCAAGAAGCTGAACAAACTCCAAAGAGAATAAACCCAAAGAAATCTACAAGACACATGGTAGTCAAATTTCTGAAAACTAACAACAATAAAATCTTTTTTTTTTTTTTTCCAGAGGTAATTGAGTTAAAACAACAAAAATCTTGAAAGCAACTAGGGAGATACCATTGGGGGAAATAATATGAAAGGCAAAGATTTCTCATCAGAAACAATGGAGGCCAAAAGGAAGGAACACATTTTTCAAGTGCTGAAAGAAAAGAGCCATCAACTCAAAATCCTACATTTAGCAAAAATATCCTTCGGGAATGAAATAGGAAATCAAGACAGCCTCACATGAAGGAAAATAAAGGGAATTTGTTGCTAGCAGACCCATGCTTCAAGAGTAACTAAAGGAAGTTGTCTTAACAGAAAGGAAATGATAAGAAAAGGAACCCTAGAACATTAAGAAGGAAGAAACAACATGGTAAACAAATATAAGGGGAAATACAATAAACTTCTTCCTCTTGAGTTTTCTAAGTTACAGTCAATGATTGAAGAAAAATTATAAGTGGCCAACCTGGTTCTAAATGTATTCAGAGAAAATATTAGATGAGCATATTAAAATTAAGGAAGGATAAAGGGACATAAAAGGACGTAAGATTTATAGTCTGAACTGGTAAAATGATAATAGTGAACTGCATATATAATACAATGCCTACAGCAATCAGTAAAAAAACTACACAAAGACATACACTCAAAACACTACAAAAAATCAAAATGGACTTCAAAAAATTATTCAAGTAACAGAAATAAAAAATAGAGAAAACAAGCAGAAAATAAAGTTTAAAATGGCAAGCTTAAGTTTAAATGGTTTAAATATGCCAATTAAAACACAGACGTTGGTGGAATGAATTAAAAAAATCACCCAATAATATGCTGTCTACATGAAACTCACTTTAAAAATAATGATACATGCACATGAAAAGGATGGAAAAAGATATGTAATGCAAGCATTAATCAAAAGAAAGCAGGAGCGGCTATACTAACATTAAAGCAGACTTCAGAGCAAATAAAACTACCAGAGAAAGAAACATTATGTAATGATAAAATGGTCAATTCACTAAAAGTATATGGTAGTATTAAGTGTGCACGCACAAAACAACAGAGCTGTAAAACATGTGAAGCAAAAACTGATTGAACTGAAAGGAGATATAAACAAATCTGTAATTATACTCAAACACTTCAAAACCTTCTCTCAACAACTGATGAAACAACTAGTTAGAAAACCAGCAAGGAATACAATTAGACAAGAAGATATAATCAAAATTTATAGAGCACTCCACCTAGCAACAGCAAAATACACATTCTTTTCAAGTGTCCATGGCACCTACACCAACACAGATCATACATATCCCTGGTCATAAAACAAATCTCAAGCAAACTTTCAAAAATCAAAGTCTAACAGAGTATGTTACTGCACATAGTTGCATCAAACTAGACATTTCTAACAGAAAGGTAGCCAGAAAATATCTAAACACTTAGAAACTAATTAACACACTTCAAATATCTATAAGTCAAAGAGGTCTTAAAAAATTTTAAAAATAAATTGAATTGATTTAAAATGAAAGTACCAGGCGAGGTGGCTCAATGCCTGTAATCCCAGCACTTTGGGAGGCCGAGGTGGGCAGATCATGAGGTCAGGAGTTCCAAGACCAGACTGGTCAACATGGTGAAACCCTGTCTCTGCTAAAAATACAAAAAAATTAGCTGGGTGTAGTCGTGTAGTGCCTGTAGTCCCAGCTAACTCAGGAAGCTGTGGCACGAGGATTGCTTGAACCCAGGCAGTAGAGGTTACAGTGAGCCAAGATTTGCCACTGCACTCCAGTCTGGGCAACAGAGCAAGACTCCATCTCAGTTTAAAAAAAAAAAGGCTGGGTGCAGTGGCTCACAACTGTAATCCCATCACTTTGAGAGGCTGAGGTGGGTGGATCACCTGAGGTCAGGAGTTTGAGACCAGTTTAGCCAATATGGTGAAACCCCATCTCTACCAAAAATGCAAAAATTAGCTGGGTGTGGTAGCAGGTGCCTATAATCTCAGCTACTCAGAAGGCCAAGGCAGGAGAATTGATCGAACCCAGGAGGCAAAGGTTGCAATGAGCCGAGATTGTGCCATTGCACTCCACCTGGGTGACAAGAGTGAAACTTCATCTCAAAAACGAAAAGAAAAGAAAAAAGAAAGAAAGAAAATGAAAATACAACATAGCAAAATTTGAGAGACATAAGTAAAGCAGTGTTGAGTGGGCAATTCATAGCACTAAATGCACACATAAGAAAATAAGAAGTCTAGCCGGGCGCGGTGGCTCAAGCCTGTAATCCCAGCACTTTGGGAGGCCGAGGCGGGTGGATCCCGAGGTCAAGAGATCGAGACCGTCCTGGTCAACATGGTGAAACCCCGTCTCTACTAAAAAACTACAAAAAATTAGCTGGGCATGGTGGTGCGTGCCTGTAATCCCAGCTACTCAGGAGGCTGAGGCAGGAGAATTGCCTGAACCCAGGAGGCGGAGGTTGCGGTGAGCCGAGATCGCGCCATTGCACTCCAGCCTGGGGAAAAAAAATAAAAAAAACCCAAAAAAAAAAAAAAAAAAAAAAAAAAAAAAAGAAAATAAGAAGTCTCAAATCAATAATCTAAACTACATCAAGAACCTAGAAAAAGGGCAAGTTGGTCAAGAAAAATGAAATAATAATAAACAGAAATCAATTAAATTGAGAACAGGAAAACAATAGAGAAAAATCAATGAAACAAAAAGTTGAGTCTGTTCTTTGATCAATAACACTGACAAACCTCTAGGAAGAATGACAAAAAAAAAAAAAAAAGAGAAGATACAAATAACCTATATCAACAATTAAATAGGAAAGATCACTACAGACACTGCAGACATCAAAAGGATAAATAAGTATACATACATATACAGACATGAATTTAGTAACATAAATAAAACAGACTAATTTCTCAAAAACCACGAATTACAAAAACTCGCCCAATATAAAATAATGTGAACAGTTCTATAATTATCAAACAAACGGAATTAGTCATTTAAATATTCACAAAAATGAATGCTCCAGGCCTCGAAGCTTTTACCAGAGAATTCTACCAAAAGTTTAAATAAGAATGAGCACAAATCCTTGACAATCTTTTGCAGAGAATGGAAGGGAACATTTCTCAAGGCATTTTTTTGAAGCCAGTGCGACCTTGACAGCAAACTCAGATAAAGACAGTGTCTGGCAGATATAGACACAAAAATTCTTAATAAAATATTGGCAAGTAGACTTTGGCAATCTGTAAATAGAATTTTATAACACCATGACCAAGTAAGATTTATTCAAGTGATGCAGGGCTGGCTTAATATTAAAAAAAAAAAATCAATGTAATCTACCCATATTAAATGGCTACAGAAAAAAATCACATGATCATATTAACTGATTAAAAAAAACACATTTCATAAACATCAGCACCCATTTATGACAAAAAAGAAAAACTCCCAGAAATAGAAATGGAAGAGAACTTCTTTGACATGTTAAAAAGCATCTACAAAAATCAAACCAGCAAAAACCAACCAAACAATAACAACAAAAACTATACGGCTAACATTATTCTTAATTGTGAAAGACTGAATACTTACCCCCCTAAGACCAGGAACAAGGCAGGATATCTGCTCTCACCACTCTTATTCAACATAGTGCTGGAAGTTCTAGCCAGTGCAATAAGGTAGAAAAGGGAATAAAAGGCATACACATCAGAAAGGAAGAAATTAAACTGAGCCTATTTGCCAACATCAACATCTACAACAACAAAATCCCAAAGAATCTTCAAACAAATTTCTAAAATGAATAAGTGAGTTCAGCAAGGTTGCAGGATATCAGATACATGTATATAAATCAACTGTATTTTTATAAATTAGCAATGAACATAGGAACACTGAAATTATAAATACAATGACATTTACAATTGTTAAAAAAAAAAAAAAAAAAAAGTAATACAGGCCCAGTGCCGTGGTTCACACCGGTAATCCCAACACTTTGGGAGGCCAAGGCGGGCGGATCACCTGAGGTCAGGAGTTCGAGACCAGCCTGGCTAACATGGTGAAACCCCCATCTCTACTAAAAATACCAAAAAATTAGACTTGTGTGGTGGCAGGCACCTGTAATCTCAGCTACTAGGGAGGCTGAGGCAGGAGAATTGCTGGAACCCAGGAGGCGGAGGTTGCAGTGAACTGAGATCACCCCATTGCACTCCAGCTTGGGCAACAAGAGTAAGACTCCGTCTCAAAAAAAAAAAAAAAGAAAGAAAGAAAGAAAAGAAAAAAAGAAAAAGTAATACAAAGAATTAAATTTAATAAGACAATAGACATGTACAGGACTTGTATGCTAAAAATGACAAAATGCTGATTAAAGGAATCAGGTTAAGATCTAAATAAATGCAGAGACATACTGTGTTCATGGATTTGAAAACTCAACATAGTAAAGATATTCTCTCCAAATTGATAAATAGGTTTAACATAATTCCTATCAAAATTCCAGCAAATTTAGGCAGAAAGACAATTTTGAAAAAAGAAGACTAAATGGAGAGCAATCAGTCTATTCAATGTAAGCACTCATCATAGCCTAATCAAGACATTGATTGGTTCCGGCAAAAGAACAGACGCACAGGTCAATGGAACAAAATGAAGAACCCAGAAACAGACCTACACAAATATACCCAATTGATTTTTGAGAAATGTGCAGTCCTTTCTCAGTGGAGAGAGTATAGCCTTTTCAACAGTTAGTGCTAGAACAATGGTACAACCCTAGGCAAAAAATTGAATCTTGATCTTATACTCACACACAAAAAACACTCAAAATGGATCATGAACTTAAACATTAAATGCAAAACAATGATACAGTTACAAAAAAACACAAAAGAAGATATTTGGGATCTAGGATTAGGCAAAGACTTGACACCAAAAGCAAGGCGCATAAAAGGAAAAATTGATACACTGGAGTTCACTGCAATGAAATTTTTTTTTTGCCTTGAAAGACCCTGTCAAGAGGATGAAGAAAGAAGCTAAAGACTAGGCAAAAAAAAAAAAAAAAATTGCAAACCTTATGCCTGACAAAGGGCTAATAACCTAAACACAAAAGTCAACAGTAAAAGAAACAACCAATTATGGGCTGAATTGTGTTCTCAAAAAGATACGGTGAAGACATAACTCCCAGTACCTCTGAATGTGATTTTATTTGAAAACAGAGTTGTTGAAAATATAATTAATTAAGATGTAATTAAGAAGTTAAAGTTATACTAGAGTAACCCAGTATGACTAGTATCTTTATAAGAGGAAAAGAGACACAGAGAGATTCAGGAGAGAATGCTGTGTGATGTCAGAAGCAGAGAGACTGAAGGACTGCTGGCTGTCTCAGAAGCTTGAAGAGAAGCATGAACAAATCCTTTCTCAGAGCCCTCAGAAGGAACAACCTTGCCAATTTTTTTTTTTTAATTACAAGATTTTTTTTTTTAATCATCCTCCCTAGTAGCTGGGACTATAGGAGTGCACCACCATGCTCTGCTAATTTTTTAATTTTTAGTAGAGATGGGGTTTCACTATGTTGCCCAGGCTGGTCTCAGACTCCTGACCTCAAGTGATCTGCCTACCTTAGTCTCCCAAACTGCTGGGATTACAGGCATGAGCCACCATGCCCAGGCTTTTTTTTTTTTTTTTTTTTTTTTTTTTTTGAAAGATTCTTGCTCTATCACCTAGGCTGGGGTGCAACCTCTGCCTCCTGAGTAGCTGGGATTACAGACATGTGCCACCACACCTGGCTAATTTTTGTATTTTTAGTAGAGATGGGGTTTCACCACGTCAGTGAGGCTCGTCGTAAACTCCTGGACTCAAGTGATCCACCCATCTGGGCTTTCCAAAGTATTGGGATTATAGGTGTGAGCCACTGTGCCTGGCCACCAACATCTTGATTTCAGACTACTACACCCCAGAATTGTGAGACAATAGATTTTCTGTTGTTTTAAGCCACCCAGTTTATAGCACTTATGTTAAGGCAGCCCTAGGAAACAATTCAAGCAGAAAATAGGCAAAAGAGACATTTCACCAAAGGGAATATACAGATGGTAAATAAGTACATGAAAGTATGTTCAAAATCATTAGCCATTAGGGGAATAGAAATTAAAGCCACAATGAGAAATTACTAAAATATACCTATTAGAATGGCTAAAATAAAAAATTGTAACAACATCGAATGCTGGCAAGAATGCAGAGAAACTAGAGCGTTTTATCTTGTTGATGGGAAAATAATATGGTATAGCTACTCTGGAAAATAGTTTGTCAGTTTCTTGTAAAATTAAACATGCAGCTGCCATACAACTCAGCAATTACACTCCTGGGCATTTATTCCAGGGAAATGAAAACTTATGTTAACATACAAACATCAACAAAAAGGTTCATAGCAGCTTTATCTGTAATGGTTTAAAATTAGAAACAACCCAAATATCATTCAATGGGTGAATGATTAAACAAACTGTGGAGTATACACATCATCAAATACCACTCAGCAATAAAAAGAAACAAACTATTGATAGATGTAATAATCAGGATCACTTTCAAGACACTTACGGTGAATGAAAAAAGCCAATCCCAAAATGTTATATACTGTTTAAGGTCACTTATCTTGATGTACTCTAAGAAATCCCTGATGTGACAGAAACCTTCTTTATCTTGACTGTATCAAAATCAATATCCTGGTTATGATATTATAGTTTTACAAAATGTTATCATTATGAGAAAGTGTGAAAAGAGTACATAGGATCTTTCTGTTCTGTTTCTTACAGCTGCATGTGAGTCTACAGTTATCTCAAAATAAAAATTTTAATCAAACAATATACAATGGTGCAACATCTACACAGGTCTGATGGAAAAGAACTGTGATGCTAGAACTGTATATCTAGCCAAACTATCTTTCATTTGTAAGAAAAAAAAAAAGAAAGAAAGAAGGAAAAATACATTTTCAGACATGCAAGTACACTTTTTTCTCTATATATAGGTATGCAATCCTTCCATTGATTAAAACCCCCCACAGTAATCTAGATTAAGGTTTCAGATTATTTCAGCAAAGCATGGAAGATGGAATGGGGAGAAGAAAGTTAAGTTGAAGCCGGGCGCGGTGGCTCAAGCCTGTTATCCCAGCACTTTGGGAGGCCGAGGCGGGTGGATCACAAGGTCAAGAGATCAAGACGATCCTGGTCAACATGGTGAAACCCCGTCTCTACTAAAACTACAAAAAATTAGCTGGGCATGGTAGTGCGTGCCTGTAGTCCCAGCTACTCAGGAGGCTGAGGCAGGAGAATTGCCTGAACCCAGGAGGCGGAGGTTGCGGTGAGCCGAGATTGCGCTATTGCACTCCAGCCTGGGTAACAAGAGTGAAACTCTGTTCAAAAAAAAAAAAAAAAAAAAAGAAAGTTAAGTTGTACTAATAGTTTCATTTTGAAAGGCTACAGTACTTAATTGAAACAGTTGTTAGAGAAGTATAAGTCTAAATATGTATATTAAAATGTAGGAAGCCACAAACGATGTATAATTTTCATCACTACCAGAGAGGAAAAAGCAGCAAAGAAACCTGGATAATTTCGGCAAAATACAGAAAGGTAAAAATGGGATGAGGGGGAGTCATAAGAAAGCAAATGATAGAAATATAAAATAAAATGGTAGGAACAAAATGAAAAATAAATTATAAGAAAAATAAATGGTTTAAATCCTCCCATTTAAAAAAGGCTCTAGCTCCCATGTGTTGGCACACACACAAAAAACCCCCAGAAGGACTCTAGGATGAACAGAAGTTAGTTAATGGGTACAAAAATAAAGTTAGATAGAAAAAATAAGTTCTAATATTTTATAGTGCAGTAGGGAAATTGTAGTTAATACTTTGCTGTATTCCAAACAATGAAGAAACTAATGAATGGAGAAAACTAAATTTTTTTTTTGAGATGGAGTCTCACTTTGTCACCTAGGCTGGAGTACAGTGGCACGATCTTGGCTAACTGCAATTTCTGCCTCCCAGGTTCTATCAATTCTTCTGCCTCAGCCTCCTGAGTAGTGGGGATTACAGGTATGTGCCACCACACCAGGCTAATTTTTGTATTTTTAGTAGTAGAGACAGGGTTTTGCTGTGTTGGCCAGGCCAATCTCAAACTCCTGACCTCAAGTGATCTGCCTACCTCAGGGCGGATTACAGGCATGAGCCACTGTATCCTGCCAAGAAAGCTAAATTTTAAAAATAAAAAAAATTAATGTATATTTCAAAATAGCTCAAAGAATTTGCAATGTTCCTAACACAGAGAAAAGGAAAATACTTGAGCTGATAGATTTCTCAATTACCATGATTGAATCATTATACATTGTATACATGTGTAAAAATATGATATGTACCCCAAAATATGTACAGCTATGCTTTAATCAATAAAGGCTCTAAAATTATATAAATATTCAGCTATATTACAAGAACACACTTTAAATGATTCTAAGATATTTTTAAATGGGGGATGCAATAAGAAAATAAACAAAAATATAGCAGGCAAATATTATCAGAAAGAAAGGAGGAATGCTAATTACTTTTTAAAAAGTAGAAATGAAAGCAAAAAAGTGGCCGGGCGCGGTGGCTCAAGCCTGTAATCCCAGCACTGTGGGAGGTCGAGGCGGGTGGATCACGAGGTCAAGAGATCGAGACCATCCCGGTCAACATGGTGAAACCCCGTCTCTACTAAAAATACAAAAAATTAGCTGGGCATGGTGGTGTGTGCCTGTAATCCCAGCTACTCAGGAGGCTGAGGCAGGAGAATTGCCTGAACCCAGGAGGCGGAGGTTGCGGTGAGCCGAGATCGCGCCATTGCACTCCAGCCTGGGTAATATGGGTGAAAACCCGTCTCAAAAAAAAAAAAAAAAAAAAAAAAAAGAAAGCAAAAAAGTTATACGAACATGTTTTATAGTGACAGAAATATTAATCTCCAAATGAGAAGTAACAAAAAAACAGGACATAAACATTACCATTAACAAATAATATATATATTGGCTGAGTGTGGTGGCTCATACCTATAATCCCAGCAGTTTGGGAGGCCGAGGTGGGTAGATCACCTGAGATCAGGAGTTCAAGACCAGCCTGGCCAACATGGTGAAACCCCATCTCTACTAAAAATACAAACATTAGCCGGGCGTGGTGATGCGCACCTGCAGTCTCAGCTATGGCGGGAGGCTGAGGCAGAAGAAACAACTCAACTCAGAAGGTGGAGGCTGCTGTGAGCCGAGATTGCACCACTGCACTCCAGCCTAAGCAAAAGAGTGAGACTCCGTTTAAAAAAACAAACCAGCCGGGCGCGGTGGCTCAAGCCTGTAATCCCAGCACTTTGGGAGGCCGAGGCCGGTGGATCACCAGGTCAAGAGATCGAGACCATCCTGGTCAACATGGTGAAACCCCGTCTCTACTAAAAATACAAAACATTAGCTGGGCGTGGTGGTGCGTGCCTGTAATCCCAGCTACTCAGGAGGCTGAGGCAGGAGAATTGCCTGAACCCAGGAGGCGGAGGTTGCGGTGAGCCGAGATGGCGCCATTGCACTCCAGCCTGGGTAACAAGAGCGAAACTCCGTCTCAAAAAAAAAAAAAAAAAAAAAAAAAGGAAAAAAATAAAAAAACAAACCAAAAACAAATTATATATATAAACAAATTATATATATAGTGTATATCTATGTATCTATACAGAGAGTGGATATATATGTGTGTATGTGGATATATATGTGTGTATGTATGTATATATATATATATATAGCTTTGTGTCTTAATAAAGAAAATACCTTTTCATATGAATCTGGAAACATCTACATTTAGATAAACTAATTATTATGCCATAGGAATATTCCAAAGAACAGAACTCTTAAAGGCCACAATATGTGATTACAATGTGTAAAATTAATTCAACAATGAAAAGATAAACACAAGAAAAATACTTATAAATTCAAAAAATAATCTTTAAAATGACTTCAGGCTGGATGTGGTGGCTCAGGCCTGTAATCTCAGCTCAGCACTTTGAGAGGCCAAGGCAGGCAGATCACCTGAGGTCAGGAGTTCGAGACCAGCCTGGCCAACATGGTGAAACCCCATCTCTACTAAAAATACAAAAATTAGCCAGGCGTGGTGGCAGGTGCCAGTAATCCCAGGTACTCAGGAAGCTGAGGCAGGAGAGTTCCTTGAACCTGGGAAGTGGAGGTTGCACCGTTGTACTCCAACCTGGGTGACAAGAGTGAAACTCCATCTCAAAAAATATATAAATAAAATGACTTCTGCCTAGTAAGTAAAACAAATCATAGACCATTTAGAGGTTAATTACATTGTGGGAAAAGTCTCATACCGAGAAAAAAATCCATAACCTTCAATATGGGAAGAGGATTCTTATAGGCTACTGTGTAGGTATGCAAGTATAACTGATTGTATTATCAATCTAAAAAGAAAAATGAAAATAAATGAACACAAGAATTCTATTCTGGAAAGCAGAAGTACAAATCAAACAAAATAAGCCAGAAGAAGAAATTAATAAAGTTCAAACAAAAATATATTAAAACAAAAAAATGAAAGGAACAGAAATCCACTAACCAAAACATGATGAGAAAGATAAAAAATATTCTTATGCAGAGATTTAAAAACATCCATGAGATAATTTGAGTATTAATTTTTAAATCTAGAATAGATTTTACAGGAATATAAATAACCAAAACTGGCTCAAGAAGAAAACTTGAAAATATAGAAATGTCTTCATAAAAAAGGCTTCGGACCCTAATGGCAATGGAATTAGAACTTAGTAAACTTGCACAGATAATTAGTCTGCTATACAGTAGTTCCTGCATATTGACAATGGGTATGTTCACAGACCCCCACTAGATGCCTGAAAACCTGGACAGTAGTGAGCCCTATATATACTATGTTTTTCTGAACTGATAACCAAGACCCTAACGGTCAGATGGTGTACACAGCGTGCACACACTGGACTGGGGATGATTCATGTCCTGGGTGAGACGCAGTGAGCACAACAGCTTAAGATTTCATTATACTCTCAGAATGGCAAACGATCTAAAACTTACAAATTGTTTGTTTTTGGAATTTTCCATTTAGTATTTTCAGACTACAGTTGACCATGAGTAATTGAAACTGCAGAAAGTGAAACTGAAAGTAAGGGGGAACTACTATAAACTGATCCAGAGTATAGAAAAAAATGATGGAAAGCATTCTAACTCATTTAAAGACGTAAGCATAATCCTCAAACTAAAACTACAACTTTACAGCAGAGTTCACAAACTCAAGTCCTCTGGGCCAAATCTGGCCTGAAAAACTATTTTGTTTGGGATATACAAAGTTTTAAAAACTGAGATAATTGAGATTTGGGATATTTAACATAAAATTAGCAATTTCCAGCTCTATACAGAAAAAAGGTTGGATCTAATAACCCTGGGCTCCATTCCTGCATGGCAAAAACAACCTGGAACTGAGTGGCCTCCGCTCCCAGGCTGCCATGTTGTTACACAATTTGTGTGTGTGTGGGTGGCAGAGGTGGGGGCGTTGAATACTTACATGTTACAATGTAAGTGTGCCTGGCCCAGTGTCAACAGCATCACCATTTGTCACTATTTCTACCATTCCTCGTCACTTCCTAATTCTGGACCAAATGTTGGTTGCCACATGTGCTTAGGCTGTTATTTTTCTCAATGTAAATATTTCTACCTCTATCAAAAAATAAAAAAATAAAAGAAATTGATGGTTTCATGATTTTGCTCTCTACCAAGTATATTTGGCAGATTCAATTTCTTGCCTGCCTTCTACTGGCATTGAGCTTGTACCCTGGCTTTACGATTTCTATCTTTGGTTTCCCCACATCAGATGACAGAAATATCCACTTATATTCTCTTTTATTTGCATAGTTTTGTGCCTTTTTTTTTTTTTTTTTTTTTTTTTGAGACGGAGTTTCGCTCTTGTTGCCCAGGCTGGAGTGCAATGGCGCGATCTCGGCTCACCACAACCTCCACCTCCCGGGTTCAGGCAATTCTCCTGCCTCAGCCTCCTGAGTAGCTGGGACTACAGGCACGCGCCACCATGCCCAGCTAATTTTTTGTAGTTTTAGTAGAGACGGGGTTTCACCATGTTGACCAGGATGGTCTTGATCTCTTGACCTCGTGATCCACCCGCCTCGGCCTCCCAAAGTGCTGGGATTACAGGCTTGAGCCACCGCGCCCGGCCAGTTTTGTGCCTTAAATTTAAATGTTTAATCCATCTTGAATTTATGGCATGGAAAAAAGACCTAAAATGGTTTTTCCAATTTAGTCATCTATTCCAACAACATTTATAACATTCTTTCTCCACTATCTTAAAGTTCTTCTACACTTCTCAGAGCCATTTTTTTTTTTTTTTTTTTTTTTGAGATGGAGTCTTGCTCTGTCATCAGGCTGGAGTGCAGTGGTGTGATTTGAGCTCACTGTAACCTCTGCCTCCAAGGGATTCTCCCGGCTCAGCCTCCTAAGTAGGTGGGACTACAGGCATGTACCACCAGCTAATTTCTTTCTTTCTTTTTTTTTTTTTTTGAGATGGAGTTTCGGGCTCTTGTTGCCCAGGCTGGAGTGCAATGGTGAGATGTGGGCTCACTGCAACCTCTACCTCCTGGGTTCAAGTGATTCACCTTGCCTCAGCCTTCCAAGTAGCTGAGATTACAGGCATGTGCCACTATGCCCAGATAATTTTGTATTTTTAGTAGAGACAGGGTTTCTCCATCTTGGTAAGGCTGGTTTTAAACTCCTGACCTCAGGTGATCTGCCCACCTCGGCCTCCCAAAGTGCTGGGATTACAGGTGTGAGCCACCATACCCAGGCATTTTCTCCATTTTTACATAATGATGAAATCTATTTTTAATGTAAATTATTCTATTATATCTTTATGAGACTTCACTTTGATGGCAAAGAAGAATTTAATTTGATGTCTCATATTCCCTTCCTTTTTTAAAATTCCTTTCACAGGTATAGATTTAATTCTTTTCTTTCTTCCTTCCCTTTCCCCCTTTCTGCCTTCCTTCCTTCCTCCCTCCTCGCTCTGTCGCTTGGATTGGGTGCAATAGTGCAATCATACCTCACGGCAGCCTCGATCTCCTGAGCTCAAGAGATCCCCCTGCCTCAGCTTCCCGAGTGGCTGGGACTACAGGTGTACGTCACCATACCCAGCTATTTTTTGAATTTGGTGTTTCCATGAAAAGAATCCCATAATAAAGGATTTAATGAGCCACATGAACTGAGATTCTGGGATTCTCAGAATATTTAAAGAGCTCAGCCTCTTCTGTGATTGTACCGGATTCTTGGAAGGGGACGAGTAGGACATAATTTAAAGAATATTCACTGCAGGCAGTAATTTACAGTAAACTAGAGAGTATTCACGCTTAAGAGGCTGGCTAAATATAAGAGAAAAATACAAGCAAGCATAGGTAGAGATTACGTAAATTAGGGAAATTAAACAAAAATTTTCCAGATGTACAGGTAACTAATCACATGTGTAAGCATCTTCATCTTCAGCAGCAGCTGCAGCTTAAAATTTAAAAAAAAAAAAAAAGTTTTTTTTTTTTTTTGGTGTTTCAGGCTGGGCGTGCTCATGCTTATAATTTTAGTACTTTGGGAGGCTGAAGCAAGAGGATAATTTAGGGCCAGGAGTTCAAGACCAGCCTGGGCAACATGGCAAGACCCCATATCTACAAAAAAATTAAAAAATTAGCTAGGTGTGACGGTATGCACCTGTGGCCCAGCTGCTTAGGAGGCTAATGTTGCTTGAGCTCAGGAGGTCACAGCTGCAGTAAGCCGTGATCATGCCACTGCACTCCAACCTGGGTGACAGAGAACGATCCTATCTCAAAATATAAAATAAAATAAAATAAAAATGGTGTTTCCAGTGGTTGGAATAAACAGCACTTATCATTAATGTTAACCTACTTATTCACTGGAATTAATACAGAGATGGATAATGAAAAGAAGCTGGTTTTTTTGTTTGCTTTTTTGAGACATGGTCTTGCTCTGTGGCCCAGGCTGGAATGCAGAGGTATAATCATGGCTCACTACAGCCTCAACCTCCCAGGTTCAAGCAGTCCTTCTGCCTTAGCCTCCCCAATAGCTGCAACTATGGGCATGCACCACGAAGCCCAGCTAATGTTTTTTATTTTCATAGAGATGGGGTCTTGCTATTTTGCCCAGGTTGGTCTGGAATTCCTGAGCTCCAGGGATTCTCCTGCCTTGACCTCACAAGGTAATGGGATTACAAGCGTAAGCCACCACACCAGGCCCATATGAAATTTTTTGAAAACTATTTTGGGTAAAAGACATATGTTATTTGAAAATGGCTGTATCTTTTCTAATCTTTCAAGAAAACCAACCTGATTGTAAAGAAGAAATTAAAATGATTATTTGTGATAGTAAAATAAAAAAGAATCTCATCAAAAGAACCAAAAGAATACTAATAAATATATGCAATCTATATTAAGAAATATGAAAGACACCAAAGAAGATGTGAATGACTAAAATAATATATCCTTTTCTTGGCTGTAAAGACTCTAAATATTATAAAGATGTCAATTTTCCTTAAATCTATCAATTTAATGCAGATACAATAAAAAAATTCACAGTTTGTCTTTTCTGAGAGGACAAAAGTGGCTGGAGAGGCTAACTCTAGTTTAAAAGTAAAAATGAAAAATGAAAGCACAGCCAGAAATATTCTAAAAAAGAAAAACCTGTGTTGCTGACACTTGAATTGACAGGTTAACAGGACAGAATAGAGATACATATGATAGTTGCTATTTGCCAAATATTTTCAGCTTCCATCTTGTGCATACATGTATGACGGTACTTCCTGACTCTTGTTATGGGTAGGGTCATATGACTAATACTTGTCAGCGAGCTGTGAAGGGAACTGATGTATATCTCTTTCAGGGTGAACATTTCATTAACGGTATGAGACTCTCCAGGCCCCCTTTCCCTTAGCCAGGACAGCTGGTAATGTTAGAGATGGCGGCAACCCCATTAGTTTCTGAGTGACAAGACATGGAGTAGAGCTCTCAGCCAACTCTTGATGAACATGTACCAAAAGGAAGGAAAATTCTTGTTATAAGCCACAAAGATTTTGAGATTGTTTGTTCACAACATAACCTAGCCTATGCTGGTGGATACAAGAAAGTTGAAGAATAGCCCAAATTAATATAGGAATCATAAAGCTGACATTTCCTATTAGTGAGAGAGAGAGAGATGGATTATTCACAAACGATATTGGGACAATTAGGTAGCCAGCTGAGAAAAAAATTAAGATAGTCTTATTCTTTGTATTAAAATATATCTGAGCTGTACCAAAGATTTAAATATTAAACATGTAATTATGAAAATATTAAAAGATATCAAAGATTTTTAAAATATAATCACAAAATAGGGAAGGCCTTTTTAAGTATAACCCAGAAGCACTCCCCCAAAAACATCCACAGAAACTTTCCGCTTGGGGGAACTCAGCAAAATTATACATGCACTTACATATTGACCCAGCAATTCTACATTTAGGAATTTATCTTTCAGATGCACTTGCATGCACACTCAAAGGCACATTTGTACCAGGCTCTTCACACAGCCTTGTTTATAAAAGCAAAAGGCTGGAGGCAACCTAAATACGTAACTGGTTAAGTCATAGAATATCACCATAATCTAATGTTTTGCAGTTGTTAAAGAATGATACCAGGCCAGCCATGGTGGCTCATGCTTGTAATCCTAGCACTTTGGGAGGCCAAGGTGGGAGGGTTGCTTGAGGTCAGGAGTTAGAGACCAGCCTGGGCCAACATAGTAAAAAAAAAAAAAAAAAATTTTTTTTTTTTAGATTAGCCAGGTATGGTGGCACATGCTTGTAATCCTAGCTACCCAAGAGGCTGAGGCTAGAGGATCATCTGCGCCCAGAGTTAGAGACTTACAGCAAGCTATGATCACACCACTGCATTCCAGCCAAGATGACAGAACAAGATCCTGTCTCTAAAAATTAAAAAAAAAAAAAAAAAATGTAGATTTGGCACAGTTCCATGAAAACACTGCTAAGTAAAAAAACAAAACAAAAAACAACATGGCTGGGTGTGGTGGCTCACACCTGTAATCCCAGCACTTTGGGAGGCTGAGGTGGGTGGATCACCCGAGGTTGGGAGTTCAAGACCAGCCTGGCCAACATGGTGAAACCCCGTCTCTGCTAAAAATACAAAAATTAGCCAGGCATGGTGGCAGGCACTTGTAATCCCAGCTACTCAGGAGGCTGAGGCAGGAGAATCGCTTGAACCTGGGAGGCGGAGGTTGCAGTGAGCTGAGATCGCATCACTGCACTCCAGCCTGGGCAATAAGGGAGATTCCGTCTCAAACAAAACAAAACAAAACAAGACATACAGGGCAGTACATGTGGCATACCACCACGTACACTAACTTTGTAGAGACCTTTTTAGACGCATACAAAGTTAGTATATAATCACCATGGGATAGATATTATGCTCCCCAGCATTCAGATGAAAAACTGAGACTCAGAAAAGTCAAATTGGCTGCCCAAACTGAAACCACTAGTGAGTGGTAGAAGGGATTGAAACTCACATCTATCTTTTTTTTTTTTTTTTTTTTTTTTTTTTAGGCAGAATCTCACTCTATTACCCAGGTTGGAGCGCAGTGGCCGAATCTCGGCTCACTGCAACCTCCGCCTCCCAGGTTCAAGCGATTCTCCTGCCTCAATCTCCTGAGTAGCTGGATTACAGGAGCCTGTCACCATGCTCAGTCGATTTTTGTATTTTTAGCAGAGACGGGGTTTCACCATGTTGGCCAGGCTGATCTTGAACTCTTGACCTCAAGTAATCTGGCTGACTCGGCTTCCCAAAGTGTTGGGATTACAGGCATGAGCCACCACACCCAGCCACACATCTGAATTCAAATCTCTTACTCTTCATGAGTACTCTCTTACTTTCCATGAGAACCTGCTGCCTTCCATGGACCTTGACAAGCCTGGACTGTACTGGTAGGGTTAGAATAGGCACACAAGTAAAAACAATTTCCGTGGTTGGTTCCTGTGGGCAGTTAGTATGCTGATGCAACTTGGATCATCTTCATTGCCTTAGAGTGCCTCCAGAAAGACCAAAACCATAATTCCTAAATAACTGGCAACAAAGTATATTTTTAAACTTTTTACTTTGAAATAATTTTAGATTTATAGATAAGCTGCAAGAGTTCCCATATACCCTTCGCCTAGCTTCCCCAAATGTTAAAATCTTACATAAGCATAGTAGAAAGACAGGAACTCAACAGATATAATCCTATTAACTAAAATATAGACTTTATGCAACTTTCCCCAGTTTTCTCACTAATATTCCTTTTCTGTTGTAGGATCCCACATTGCATTTGTTGTATCTCTTTAGTTTCCTCCAATCTATTACAAAGAACTGTGTTTTTTAAATTAAAATTAATCAAGGTTCATTTTATTCTGAAAATGTCATGGCACTTCTGGAAACAGCAGTGAATATTAAAAACTTGCCTTGGGAATTGCTGGGTCTATATGATAATCAAGAAAACATCCTGAAATAAAGAGTCAGAGTAGCCCTAAAGATAGAAAAAAAGTCACTTTTTAAATAAAGGGAGGAATTGGCTGTGACAATCTAAATGTATCAGGTATATGAGACACCTGTCCATAAGAAAATAAATCAACAGTCAGTTACAACTCCCTGGAAAAGCACAGGGTTATAACATCTACCTCTGGAGTGTACCAGATAGAAATCAATACAGCTCTGTTTAATGGAGCAGTCATTAAAGATTTATTTAATTTGATTCAAATTAAAGGAGTTGAGTTTGTTCAGTCTACAGATGGTAAATCGATACCTAAATTCAAGTATACAAAGGTGATTAGAAGACACTAAATTTTCTCTACATAGTGACCTCCTGTTCTAATTGGTAGCATAAAAGTTGCTGAGCTGTCAGTGATCCTAATTCAAACCCAAACCCCTGGGAAAAGTGAGGAATCTTTAGACCCTGCTGAAGCTACTCTGGGAGAAATGTCAACAGGGTTCTCTATAAACCTTAAAAGCTCACTTCTTATTCTTGAGGATTCTAGATTGAGAACATTAATTCCAGGACTTTAATGGTGAATTCTTAGTTACCAAAAAAGGTACCAGAATTCCTACAGGAGTTTAGAATCCATTGAAGACAAAAGACTAGAAGGCATAAACTGTACGTACTAGAAGTGAAACGAAGTTTAGTAAACCACGAGCCCTTCTAGAGTGGTAAAACAGCAACAAGCTAACAAAAAATGGAAGATGCTTTCATTGTACAGCCTTAAAAATGAGAGAAAACAATGTCACTGATGGGTTAGCAATTCATCAGCCAGGAACTGAGAGCAAATTAGAGAAAGCTGCATGGCAAAAAGTGGGTTCCATAAAAGGTGTCAGAGCAGAGGCATTAACCTTATAGACTTGAGTTTAGCCACTCCCCACCACTAGGACTGTAGGCAAGTCTCAAGGTCCCATGTATAAAATAGGGAGAGTTACCCACATCCACCTCTGTGGTGAGTGCTCATCATTACCGTCAAGGTCTCTTTTTGTTCTCTGGTGTTAGGTTGGCATTGGGGTTAGTGTCTGACTTTTTCTGGGTCAGGAATCATTTGGGCCTTAGCCACATCTTCCCGGGCCACTCTGGGTTAGATTCACATTTTTGAGCCTGAACCACAAGGACTCCTTTCTGAAGTGACAGGGGCAGCATACAGAATACTACAAAACAGGCATTAGTTTAGCTACATTTCTTCAAAAACAATTTCCAGATAGCCAATCTGTATAAATTAAAAGCCTATCTGTTTTTAGATCTAAATTTTGTAGAAGGAAAATTCTATAGCCACAAATCAGTGTCTAAGATGTTCATGACTAATTCAGCAATCTTCAAATGATTATGAGTCCAGCAAAGTGTGCAGGCTGCCTAGTAGTTTGACACTGGTGATAATTACCTTGCTTTTCTAGATATTATAGTCCTAAGCACTGCGTGAAAGTCTCCCCTTTGTCAACTAGGATTACCTTGTTCTTGTAAGAAAGATACATGAAGATTTCCTATGTCTTTAAAACGATTTTAGGCAGGCAATGGAACAACTGAGACAATGAGGCAGATCAAATGTTATTTCAATATTCTAGGGGATGAATTTGGTACTGCTGATTTTATTTTTTCAAAAATTCTGAAAATCACAATCATTTCAGAACAGTGAATAATTTCCTTCTAAATGGGTCTTAAAGAATCAAGACTTGTAATTTCATTAGCCCTGAAATCTCTCTTTCCTTTATAAAAATGTTTTATAAGACCACTACTAATCTTCATCACACAAAGCGCTATTATTCTGATTTTATAGATGGCTCTAATGAATATATTAAAGATTATACAAGTTTGTGAATTTTCCCTTCCTTCAAGATCAGAAATGAAAGATGAGTGAAGCTATGTGAGCTGTATGCTCCCAGTAAGGTCACAGTATGTCTAGGGTTGGGTCTATTCTCTATTTCATCATTTTCCCCAGGAGCTCACAGACTCACTGGAAAAATTTACACTTAACCAAACTCACAAGAGGTTGGCTCATAAACCATAATATCAACTCCAAAATTCAAACCAGAAAATACATTTAGCAGGTTTCTTTTGGAAGATTCCCTGCACTAACACAATTACAGAAAAAGAGAATGACATATTCTTTTAAAAATATATACATTTTATAGAGATCAGGTCTTGTATATTAGTATATTCTCTGAAAGGACATTTCCATTTAGAGAATCAGTATCAGCTACGAGAAACAGAAGCCTCTTTCTCTACAGGAAAAGACATAGTGGTAGCTGCTCTTTGGTTTTCCCTTTGTATATCATTAACAAGTTTGTAGCAGAGACTGATGGTTTTCCCTCCTACTCCATCCACCCTCAATATCTGTTCTCTCTTTCTTCCACTTAATTAGAATTTTTGGCTGGGCACATGACTACACTTCCCAGCCTTCCTTGCAGCTGTGCGTGGCCATATGTCTCAGTTCTGGCCAATGTAAATGATGCAAATGAAGTTGTATGGGAATCATGCTTAACAGAACACTGACAGGTGTTTTCTACCTTCTGCTTCATCCCTTTCTCCATCCTGTACCTGCAATTGGTGCTACCATCTTGCTCAATAAGAACAAGGTTTATACCCAAGAGGACGGTAGAGTGGTAAGAGGGAACTGGGGGTAAGTGGTAAAATATCCCTGATGCCATGAAGCTCCATTCCAGATATGTAACAAATTTTACATGAATAAGAAATACATTTTAATCTTATTTTAAGCCACTTGTTCAGGTTTTCTGTCACTCATAGCTGAACCCTTCTAATATACTGATGTTCTAGGTAGGTCAGTACTATTTCAAATTATTCTGTATTCACAGACCATTTAGAATAACAGACCACGGATTCTAATTCTAGTTCAGAAAAATATAGGAATTTTTTGTTTGTTTGTTTTTTTGGAGGCAGGGTCTTGTGCTGTCGCCCAGGTTGGAGTGCAATGGTGTGATCATGGCTCACTAGCCTCAACCTCCTGTACCCCAACAATCCTCCCACCTCAGTGTCTGGAGTAGTTCGGACTACAGGCATGTGCCACCATGCCCAGCTAATTAAATTTCTTTTTTTCCACAGATGGGGTCTCCCTATGTTGCCCAGGCTGCTCTCAAACTCCTGGGCTCAACTGATCTTTCTGCTTTGGCTTACAGATGTAAGCCACTGCACCTGGACAGAAAAATATGGCTTTTGCTAAGATTATAGATGCTTATGACACTACATTAGGCAACTAAGTAGAATATAGGAAACTTAACATTACAATGTAATCTTTTTGATATGATGAAAGAAGTAATGGGGACCACTGGCAATACATTTGCCAATTATTTTCACAGAACTATAAAGACATAGTTAAGTATTACAGTCCAATATAATTATTAATTATAAATATAATTAAGTATTGCAGTCTAAACACCCCACTTTTCAGAGGAAGAAATTGAGGCACAGAGAGGCTGGGTTTTCAAAGTTAAAAGGCTGGCTTTTATTTTTAAACTATATCCAAAAGTTTTAGGAGTAAAATGCTCTAAGGGTTGCACTTCTATGTATCCGGTTTCCAACAGCTCATTTATACTAATACGCAATAATTAGTTATCCCAAAATAAAATACTTAGCATTCAGCCTATCAGGCTCACATAAGAATAGAAAATGTAACATATGGCTGGGTATGGTGGCTCACACCTGTAATCTCAGGACTTTGGGAGGTCGAGTGGGGTGGATCACCTGAGGCCAGGGGTTCAAGACCAGCCCAGTCATCATGGTGAAACCCCATCTCTACTAAAAATACAAAAATTAGCCGGGTGTGGTGGCACATGCCTGTAATCCCAGGTACTCAGGAGGCTGAGGCAAGAGAATCATTTGAACCGCAAGGTGGAGGTTGTAGTGAGCCGAGATTGTGCCACTGCAGTCCAGCCTGGGAGACAGAGCGAGACTCTGTCTCAAAAAACAGAACAAAACACAAAACAAAAATGTAGCATGTGGTAGGGCGCAGTGGCTCACACCTGTAATCCTAGCACTTTGGGAGGCTGAGGCTGGTGAGGTCAGGAGCTCGAGACCAGCCTGGCCAATATGGTGAAACCCCATCTTTACTAAAAATGCAAAAGTTAGCTGGGCGTAGTAGCGGATGCCTGTAGTCCCAGCTGCTAGGGAGGCCTAGGCACAAAAATCGCTTGAACCTGGGAGGTGGAGGCTGCAGTGAGCTGAGATCACGCCACTGCAGTCCAGCCTGGGTGACAGAGTGAGACTCCATTTCAAAAAAAAAAAAAAAAAAAAAAAAAAGTAGCATGTAGCCATAGACATTATATAAGAATGTCTGAGTTCTGCAGGATAGTCAGCACGAGAATTAGTTACAAGAGAACAGCAAATAAAAATGACAGCGTTGTAATAGTTTTAGTTACGATAGTCCCATAGAGTTGCACATGATTATCCTTTGTAATGATTCCAACAACCATGACCTTATACATGTAAACAAAGCTAAAAGGAATGATGAGACACAAAACTTTTCACATTTTACACTAGAACATCATTCTTAGGTCTATAGCTACAGTAACTGTTTATAGGGTTTTTCTCATCATTTGTGACCAAAGACTCATGAGACACTAGTCAATTTTCTTTATTTTAAAAACGTTATGGTCGGGCATGGTGGCTCATACCTGTAATCCCAGCACTTTGGGAGGGAGGCCTAGGTGGGCAGATCACCTGAGGTCAGGAATTTGAGACCAGCCTGACCAACATGGAGAAACCCCATCTCTACTAAAAATACAAAATTAGCTGGGCATGGTGGCACATGCCTGTAATCTCAGCTATTCAGGAGGCTGAGGCCAGAGAATTGCTTGAACCTGGAAAGCAGAGGTGGCGGTGAGCTGAGATTGTGCCACTGCACTCCAGCCTGGGCAACAAGAGGGAAACTCCATTTCAAAAAAAAAAAAAAAAAAAAAAGTCACTTCATCTCTTCTTCCTTTCGGATAAGTCAGTATACCTCTAAGAACCTTAAGATAAAAGAACAAAAACAAAAACATGGATGAACCTTGAAAATATCATATTAAGTGAAAGAAGCCCCTGAATTGTGCACTTTGAGCGAACTATATGGGATATATATTATGTCTCAATAAAGCTGTTAAAACAAGGCAAAAAGAGAACTGCCTAAAACAATCATCAAAAATATTAATATATATGCAGGCTCCTTAACAGTTAAGGAGTATGTAGTGCAGTTAAGTAGTTACAATTTTCACATCATCTGACAACCACTGAAATGGAACTTCTGACCAGCCACAGTTTAGCAGCCAGGCTTGGCTAGCAGCATAACTGATCTCTTATTTATAAAAAGAGAATCGAGATGTAGCAAAAATTGTTGTTATTCCTTGCCTAATAACAATCATTAGGAGAGCATTTAATTAACGGAGATAAACTACACTCACAGTAACTGGAATATTCAATAATTACCCCCATCTGAGACTAAATAGTGATTCACCAAGGCCACACACACAAGTAACAAATAGGGCCAGAACTAACTTGAATCCCACATGCTCTTCTGTATATCATCCTACTTCTTTTTTACCTTTATAGAAATTTACTTGGAACTTACTGTGCAAAAATACATGCAGCTGGCTGCAGTGGCTTGTGCCTATAATCCTAGCACCTTGGGAGGCTGAGGTGGGCAGACTGCCTGAGCTCAGGAGTTCAAGACCAGCCTGAGCAACATGATGCAACCCTGTCTCTACTAAAATACAAAAAATTAGCCAGGTGTTGTGGTGTGTGCCTATAGTCCCAGCTACTTGGGAGGCTGAAGCAGGAGAATTATTTGAACCTGGGAGGCGAAGGTTGCAGTGAGCTGAGATTGCACCAATACACTCCAGCCCGAGCTACAGAGTGAGATTCCATCTCAAAAACAAAAAAACAAGCTTAGGGTTTCTAAAGAGTTAGGAGTTTGTGGGAAGTTATCTTAGCTTGAAGAAAGTACTTTACCTCATGAAGAGCCAGTTTTTTTCAAATTACAGGAATTTTAAAGTCAGATATGTAAAATGTCTGAAAAATATTAAAGTGATGTCTGATCTAATAAATTCAGAAGTGAACCAAAACAACTTAATAAAATGTAGAGGAGTTATTCATCAAGCATTTCTTACCACAAATGTAGATTACCATAAATTCAGACTGAATATGAGGCACATAAAAGATACTCAATAAATAGCTGTTGACATGAATAAAGACAATAAATCCAGAATGACTGAAATATTAATTAAAAAACAAAAATCACCCTTATTTCTGGTAGAGGAAAGAAAGGAGAATGTGTAAGATTTGTGGTCACCAAAGAACAGAGTTTCAGGCCAGTATGGTGGTTCATGCTCATAGCCCAGCACTTTGGGAGGCAAAGGTGGGAGGATCGCTTGAACCTCGGAGTTCAAGACCAGCCCAGGCAAGACAGTGAGATCTCATCTCTATAAAGATTCAAAAAAACAAAGAGCTGGGCATTGTGACATGTACCTGTAGCCCCAGCTACTTGGAAGATTGAGGTGAGGAAACTGCTTGAGCCTGGGAAGTTGAGGCTGTAGTAAGCTGAGACTGCGCCATTGCACTTTAGCCTGGGCAACAGTGAGACCCTGTCTCTAAAGAAAAAAAAAAAAAAAAAGAACCAGAGCTTCAAATAGTGGTGCTCTACCAGTTTCTAGTCCGCACATCTCCACATACTTAACAAACAAGAAAACGGGACAAAGGCTGATGGTGGGGCCCAAGCGCAATGAGCTTCTGGCTGTATTAAATGAAGGCCAGGAGGAAACAGAGTTGAAACAAAATTTCCTAGAAGAGATATTTGAAGAAAGGAAGTGTGTCTTTTTCATCAGAATGGTGAAATTAACGCTCAGCACCTAGTGCAAAGACCTGCACATAATAGGTGCTCTACAAGCATCTATTTAATTCAACAGGTAGGAAAATGTGATTTTTGGCACTAAAACAACATTAGAGCCTTGAAGAATAATCGACATTCATGCTCAGCTCAACTGATTAAAAATTACACTGGTATTGTCTATGGTCTTTTTAGGCATCCCTTTATAACGGCATTTTTTTTTTTTTTTTTTTTTTGCCAAGGCTAGAGTGCAATGGCATCATCTCAGCCTCTCCAAGTACAGGGATTACATGTGTGAGCCACCGCGCCTGGCCTGCAATGGCATTCTTTGTTGTTCAGAGAAGACCCACAGTGATATCATTTTTAAGTAAACAACATGAGTAAACAGCAAGGGTTCCCTTATAAAGAAATCACACTAGCACATACTTTTAATGGCCTTCTGAAATAATATGATTCGAGGTTGTCTAGAGATGGTTACTAGGCCAAGAACACCAATTTTTAAAATTTTTCATCTGATACTAAGGTAACTTTCCCCAGGATATATGAGTTCAGGAGGTGACTAAAAACAAACTGACTTACGGTAAAATGCAGCAGGACAAATAAGTAAGGCTTTACGCAGCATTACATACTCAGTAATTTAACTGCATAGGAATGTGAAGACGTGAAGTTAAATAAAAGGTGTTATTAGGAATGGCGATCAAGGGACAATGCCCCATCAAGTACAAGTGAAATAAAAAGAATGATATTCAATGAAGAATTCTCTCTGCCTTTACAAATATTTAGGCATTAATTCTACAATACACAACTTTCATTTCTTTGGTCTACATGCAATTTCACAAACACACTAAAAATATTTTAGGGACATGCACACATGAAAAACCCAGTAATTGCTGGAGAGAAAGAATTATATTAGAAAACATAAACACGGCAAAGCCTGTCCTGTAGTTTTCATTTCTGCCTGTTTAGATGACATATGTCCCACAGATCTGACTGGTCAAGCTCCTTCTGCTCAAAAGATTTAAAGCCAAATTTAAATGGGTTAAAGAAACAACTAAAGAGAAACTAAAAGATCTGATTGTATTCAAACTAGTAGACCTCAACAGTGTAAGTCCTAGGGTAATTAAGAATTTGGAATCACTAAGTGATATTTCTGACAAATTATAAGAAATGGGCAAATAAGGTTCTTGAATACTATAAAAAAACCAAATTCTCCTAACTGCAGAGATAGGATAGGGAGGGGAACAGTATTCTTTGTAAGCAAAATAGCTCTAGATCAAAGGTTTAGCTCTCTAAAAATATTATCTTAAGAAGCAAACAGGTCCAGAAAAAATCATCACAATTTTCCTTTTCATCTTACAAGGAAATAAATTTTAAAATAATGTATGTTTGCAGTGTTTCTTTATCATTTGTCTTTGATTCCAGGTGGAGGACCTATCTAGGAACTTACTAGCATTTATCCTGCCAGAGATACTAGTTTAAGAAGAATGAATGAATTAAACATTTGGTTGCATTTTATGGAAGTGGGGGTAGGCCACGGCAACCCTGGTAATTCCCTGACTTTTTATGCTAATCTACTCCTCTTTCTTCTCCACTGCTTGATTCTAGTCTATAAAAGCCTTCCATATATCCCTACTTTTAATTTTCAGAGGTACTAGAAGAGTAATCTTTTTCATTTTGCCACAGTACTCAGAATTTCATTGTAACCCTCATTAAAACAAAATATAAATTCTCAATTCAATTAACTCAATTCCTTTTACTCTGATTAAAACACATTATCTTTTATGAAGGATACAACAGTATAAAATTATTTGGCAGTCTCTTATACGAACTGTATTGCAGAGTAACTCCAAACAGCCCTAGTTGATAAGGAAAAGGTCTTCTTTACGGAATTCCTGCAAGTAAATGTGGAAGAGATGACAGAATAAGAAAATCACCATTTTGCCACCACAGAAGAAGTAACTTACATTGACATGACCATCACTGGAGTCTTTTAGCAACACCAGAAGTGGAGTAGCCAGACACTATGGGCCTTTGAATGTGATGCAGTATTACGTACCTAGTAACTATTCTTCCCAAAAAGCCTAAATTTGATTTTAATCACATCTCTAGAGCTAATTTCCATTTATGGGAAATACAGAGAATAGAAAACAAACTAACACCACAAAGAAGCAGGCAGACAAGTCCCAAATGTGAGAAATTCCACAGAATAACTGACCGAGTCCTACAATGAGTCCATTACACAAACAAAACAAAATGGGGAGGAGGAACCGCCCTAGATCAAAACAGACAAAAGAGACAAAATGACCAAATGTGATCTGTGGACTCTGAATCCCAGGGTGAACAAACGATCTCTACAAAAGATATTTTTCAGACAATCTGGCAAGTTGAACAAAGTCTAGCTATTAGATGATACCAAGAAGTAACTGTTGATTTTATTAGGTGTGAGAATGGCATCCTAGTTCTATAAGACAATGTCCTTTTTTTAAATATTTTTTAGAGGTACATATAGAAGTATGCCAGGGTGGCTGGCAGTGGCTCATGCCTATAATCCCAGCACTTTGGGAGGAGGCAGAAGTGGGCAGATTCCTTGAGGTCAGGAGTTCAAGACCAGCTTGAGAAACATGGTAAAACTCCATCTCTACCAAAAATACAAAAATTAGCCAAGTGTGGTGGCGTGCACCTGTAGTCCCAGCTTCTCAGGAGGCTGAGGCAGGCGAATTGCTTAAACCTGGAACCAGAGGTTGCAGTGAGCTGACATTGTGCCACTGTACTCCAGCCTGGGCGATGGAACAAGACTCCATCTAGGGGGAAAAAAACAGAAGTCAGAGCTGCATTCTGAATGGAATGCTGTGAATTTTTCTTTTTGTGTAACCATTTTCTTTTTCTTTTTCTTTTTTTTTTTTTTTTTTTGAGACAGAGTCTCACTCTGTTGCCAAGCGCCAGGCTGGAGTATAGTGGCGCGATCTCAGATCACTGCAACCTCCACCTCCTGGGTTCAAGCAATTCTTCTGCCTCAGCCTCCTGAGTAGCTGGGTCTGCATGCCACCACGCCCAGCTAATTTTTGTATTTTAGTAGAGACGGGGTTTCACTATGTTGGCCAGGATGGTCTTGATCTCTTGACCTCGTGATCTGCCCACCTCGGCCTCCCAACGTGCTGGGATTACAGGCGAGAGCCACCGCGCCTGGCCTTGTGTAATCATTTTCTAAGAATCTAGGGGTTCCTTCACATCCCTTCTGAAATAGTATTTTAACTTTTAATATGCAACATTCACAATGTATTCCACAGACAGTGCTGATTAAGTTTCTTTGGAGGTCAGTTTTCAAACTATCTTCCAAGCAGTTCAAAGTAAACAAAACAGAAAATCAATAGTTTTCCAGAAACATCTTCAAAGCATAAAACATTTTATTTCTAATAGAGCAGTAGTTCTTAACCTTTCTTAGGGTTATGGATCAATCTGAAAATCTGTTTTTAAAGAAAATCTACATATTTCTTTCAAATGGTTTTATCATTGTTTTGAAGACCCCTGTTAGAAACTTTTTTTTTGAGACAGAGTCTCTCTCTGTCTCCCAGGCTGGAGTAAAATAGCGCAATCTTGGCTTACTGCAACCTCTGCCTCCTGAGTTCAAGAGATTCTCCTGACTCAGCCTCCTGTGTAGCTGGGATTAGGCATGTGCCACCACACCTGGCTACTTTTTGTAATTGTTAGTAGAGTCAGGGTTTTGTCATGTTGGTCAGTGCTGGGATTGCAAGCATGAGCCACTGTGCCCAGCCAGGAACTCTTATAGCATTCTGATAGATAAGCAACTCTAAACCAAGTACAAATTCATCAGCTCAATACTAAAGGCCTCCCATGACTTGGCCTGGACTTTTTTTTTGAGATGGAGTTTCACTCTTGTTGCCCAGGCTGGAGTACAGTGGCATAATCTCAACTCACTGTAATCTCCGCCTACTGGGTTCAAGCCATTCTCCTGCCTCAGCCTCCTGAGTAGCTGGGATTACAGGCATGCGCCACCATGCCTGGCTAATTTTGTACTTTTAGTAGAGATAGGTTTCACCATGTTGGTCAGGCTGGTCTCAAACTCCTGACCTCAGGTGATCTGCCCACCTTACCCAGACTTTTCATACTTATTCCCCACTATTTCTCTAAATACTGGACTTTAGTCAAATGCATTAGTTATGGTTCCCTGAAGATGACTCCCTATCTTTGTTCTTGATACTTCCCCTATCTGTGCATTCCAGGCTATCCCCAACTATCCAATAAGTTTCTGTCCATCTTTCATGATGTATCTCAAGCAATATAACCTCCATGAAACCTGCCTTGATCTCGTAAACCTTTCCCTGAACTTCTTTTGTCTTTCTATACTTCCAATATCTTTCCACACTTTGTATTGTGGTCTACTGAATACTTGCCTAATCTCAGATTCTGTGTGACACAGTAGTCAAAGTGAAAATATTAGCAAGGACAAATCTTATTCTCTTTAGTGGGTTGAATGGTGGCCCTGAAAAAGATATGTCCACTTCTTAACACCAGGAACCTGTGAATGTGACTTTATTTGAACTGACTTTATTTAAGAAAAAAAAAGGAGGGGGGGGGTCTTTGCAGATAATTTAAGGATGTGGAGATGAGAGCATTTTAGATTATTTGAATGGATTCTAAATCCAATGGCAAATGTCTTTGTAAGAGAGAAAGAGAGGGCCATGGGAAGACAGAGCAGAGATTGGAATGTGTGGAATCACCAAAACCTGGAGGAGGCAAAGAAGGATTCTCCTCTAGTGTCTTTGGAGGGAGTGCAACAGCCCTGCTGACACCTCAACTTTGAGCTTCTACCTCCAGGACTGGGAAAGAATAAATTTCTGTTGTTTTAAGCCACTAAGTTTATAGTAATTGTGTTACAGCAATGTTACGAAACAAATCCCCTTTGCTCCATCTGATTCTGACAAGTCATTTTTATATACTGCAGTAGTTCTGCAGGAGTGTCAGCATCCCTTCTTACTCTCCAGCTATTCTCTGCAAAGATCTCTGCACTTCCTTTATCAATAGCCCTCCAGAAGTGCCAGTATAGGATAACATCTGAACAGTAAAGAGACTATGTTCTTCTGAAAAGTTGACAACATCCACTGTGACAGGTGGTGGGTTCTAGAGGATGAAGGCCTCGGTTCAAACCTGGACCCTGAACTTGTAAACCTGAACGGGGGTTACTTCTTTGATCTTCAATTTGTCATCCATAAACAACACTTTGAGAATTGCTGTAAGCAGTAAACAGGCAATATATTTAAAGCTACTGGCATAAAAACTTTTTAGTATAGGTTAACTAATATGAAAGATGATTTTCTGAGTACAATATTGTCCCTGGATACTAATACACTATTCTGTGAATTAAGAAAAAAATCTTACTCCCCTGAAAATTCCATCTTTCCTGTTTACAGAGATAATCAACAAGTTTGGGTAAAAAACCTTTATTTAATTATAGCTATGCATGAGATTTCCAACACATTCTGAAGTTTTGCAATTTCTTTCATGCTAAAGAAAAGGAATGAAAGCCTACACCTTTCTTTGATTTCCCTTTCCACCCATTTCCCACAAACTACATTAGCTCGTAATTTGATGTTTCATTCTCTGTCAACTTTTTTCGTTCAGTCCAAGATAAAGAGACTATTTAGATATAATATCCAGGTTGTATTTCAAATTTATATCACCAAGCATAATTTCACATGCTCAGATTTGGGAAGGAACAATAAAGAGATACAGGTAGCTATAATTTTTTTTTTTTTTTCCAAGATGAACTTAACAAACTTAACAGACACTGCAGCACCAGCCAATCTCAAAATCCGAAAAAAAAAATTAGGGCAACATAAAGCATATTGATAGCAGTGAAGCTATTAATTTTGAGAATTCAATAAACACTGTCAACAAATGAACTGAATGCTCATTATTCTTACAGCATGATATTTGTAATTATTTTGCTGTCAATTAAACAATTATTACATAAATTTGCTAAAGGAAGTGAAGAACTGTATCTGATACAAGCACCTGTCTAATTGGGAAAACATAAGTAGCATGAAAATGAGAGACAAGCGGCCAGAAGCAGTGGCTCACACCTGTAATCCCAGCACTTTGGGAAGCTGAGGCAGGTGTATTATGAGGTCAGGAGTTCGAGACCAGCCTAGCCAAGATGGTAAAACCCTGTCTCCACTAAAAATACAAAAATTAGCCGGGTGTGGTGGTGGGCGCCTATAATTCCAGCTACTCGGGAGGCTGAGGCAGGGGAATCCCTTGAACCCTCAAGGCAGAGGTTGCAGTGAGCCGAGATCATGCCACTGCACTCTAGCCTGGGCAACAGAGCAAGACTCTGTCTGGGGAAAAAAAAAAAAAGAGACAAACAAGCTAAGACTACATACGTAATTAACCTTCTATAGAAGTCTATGGTTTATGACCAGGCGTGGTGGCTCATGCCTGTAATCCCAGCACTCTGGGAGGCCGAGATGGGTAGATCACTTGAGGTCAGAAGTTTGAGACCAGCCTGGCCAATTAGCTGAGTATGGTGGCACATGCCTGTAATCCTAGCTACTCGGGAGGTTGAGGCAGGAGAATCGCTTGAACCCAGGAGGCAGAGGTTGCAGTGAGTCGAGAAAGCACCCCTGAACTCCAGCCTGGGCGACAGAGCAAAACTCCGTCTCAAAAAAGAAACAAAGAAAAAGAAAAAAAAAGTCCATGATTTATACAGAAGCAAGCTTTACACATGCAAAAATTTTCCTAATTTAAATGACGAAAACTTTAGAAGATGAAGACAAAAGGAACAGGCAAACCTCAATTTAAGAGAAGCTGACAAATAAAAACAGGAACTTTGAAAGCAGGCAACCTGAAGTTATTAACATAAAAAGATTCAATACAGTTCATTTAGTAGTAAGCAACTTTAATACATCTAACAACACTGAATCCACAAAAATTCAAATTAAATTAAACTTTTCCAGAGCAAATTTGTAACATGAGGTTCACTTGTAATGTTACCTAAAAAGTAGTTTCCTTTCCCTTGTCACTGCAGGCTTCCTCCAACACCCCGGGGCTGGAGCCCTCCAAAGGAGGACTGGTGCAACTCTCTGATATCAGACTATCCTTAGGGCACATGGAGAGCCCAGGGCAGCTTTCCCAAGAGCGGCCAGACAAAAGCAAGGCCACTGGCCAGCTACTCCTGGGCCAGCTGGCATGGAACAAAGTGTCTGGTTCCTACCTCCACAGCAGAGGAGGCTCTGCCAGCTGGCTTTCAAAGGACCGCACTAGTTGGAATGCTCACAATTCCTTTCAAACCATCTGGCATTCTTTTAGAACCCTCAATTTACCCAACACTACATTCTGAGGTCTGAATTGCTCAGATAATTGAAGGAGTGTCCACTACCTACCTAGATAAGAAAAGAAAGAGGCAGAGCAAATGCTAAGTCAATTACTTGAAGAAACAATTTCAACAACTAATAACTGCTCTCAATTTTAGCTTGTATATTTTGTATTTTAAAATCTAAAACATTCCCATGATTATTAAGCAAACTTTCAAAATAAAAACCAAGACAAATAATAAGAGAATAAGCTAAAACAGACTAATATGCAGAAAAGTTGTAGGAATGCCTTAAGGTTAGAAGTACATGACTCTCCCTACTCTGAACTTCTACAGAGCCTGTCTGTATTTTTAATGTGGTCCTCAGAATAGACTTTGTACTGCTACATATATTTACCTTTCCAGCTAGCCAGTGGGTAAAAAGAACACTGTCTTATAGCTACTTCAAAAAAAATCTGTTGATATATTGGGTGTTTTTAAAGCTCCATTTCCAGAAATAAGAAAACTTAATGTGGAAAAACATGAAGAAAGAACCTCACCTCTGAGAAAACCAAACAAAGAACAGGACTTGGCTTGAAATAAAAATATTTTATCAAGTGATCAAAATGATTTATTGGCTGGGCATGGTGACTCCTGCCTGTAATCCCAGCACTTTGGGAGGTGGTGGGAGGGTCACTTTAGCCTAGGAGTTTGAGACCAGCCTGGGAAACATAGTGAGACCCTGTTTGTCTCTACAGAAAATTTTTTTTTTGAGACGGAGTTTCGCTCTTGTTACCCAGGCTGGAGTGCAATGGCACTGTCTCGGCTCACTGCAACCTCCACCTCCTGGGTTCAGGCAATTCTCCTGCCTCAGCCTCCTCAGTAGCTGGGACTACAGGCACGCGCCACCATGCTCAGCTAATTTTTTGTATTTTTAGTAGAGAAGGGGTTTCCTAGCCTGGCAGGCTGGTGTGTACCTGTGGTCGCAGCTACTTGAGAGGCTGAAGAGGAAGGACTGCTTGAGCCCTGGAGGCTCAGGCTGCAGTGAGTTGGAAATCATACTACTGCACTCCAGCCTGGCTGACAGAACAAGACTCTTGTCTCTTAAAAATAAACAAACAAATACATACCACATACAACACCAAGAACAGTTTAATCATCATATTAACAGCCCATATACCCAAGGAGATACAGTAATTTAAACAAAAATGTTATAGAGACCAAATCAAAGTCAAATATTATAAATTGGAGGAGCTATAATAATTATAATTATTATTATTTTTCACTGAGTTTACTCCCAAGACAAGTACTGAGTTTAGCATTTTACATATTATCTCATTTGGAACACAAAGCAAATACATGAGGTAGGAACTATTATTATCCACATTACAAATGAAGAAACAGAGAGATTAGGAAACCTACTGGAGGTCATACAGCAAAAAGTGAAAGAGCTGCAATTCTACTCAAAGCAGTCTGATGCCACAGTCCAGGAGCAGGACTGCCAATATTAAGTCATACATATGAAAGAATGAAATGTAACACAGGGAAAAATTCAATCATTAATATGTTCTTCATAATTTTTTCAACTCTTAAATGTAGCAAAAAAAGGTGTGTAATTAAAAAAATAATAAAAATGGATTCTCTTGTTAGAAATTTTTTAAAAAAGCTATTTTACCAGGTCAGTTGTGCCTCTTTTGCTCATACACTGAGTAGATACTTGTGCCACCTGCTGTCCTAGGGGACAGAGTGGTAAACAGGAGAGATGAGGTACTTGCTTTGCTTTCCTGGAGCTGACCTTCTGTTGGGGGTAAGTGACACAAAAATTACTAAACAACAGAATTTCAGAGAGTAGGTAGGGAAGAAATGTAAATTTCTCTTTTGAAAAAGTTAACCATGCAGGTAAACAGAAGGGATAGAGAAGGGTCTGGGAAAAGTTGTTTGCTGAAGCTTATTATTCTGACTTTAAAGATGGGCAACGTCACCGTATGTGTGTATGCTGACATGGATAGCCCCCTGGAGGGTTGCTCATGATGCAAGAGAGAGGGCACAAATGCAGAAGCTGTGAGATATGAGGAGGTATGAGGTATACAAGATGTGAGGAGGAACATAGCAGGAGGGGAGCTGGCCTCCAATAGGAGACAGAAAACATGGGTCCGAAGGAAGGCATATTTCTAGATTTGGTAGGGAGAAGATGAGGGGTTTCTATCTGATATCTTCTAAACCTCAATGAATTATGAAATCAGCTTATCTGAGTAAGAGGAATGAGTTGCTGATGAGTTTAAGGAGTGAAGAGAAGTTATGAAATAGTAATAGGCAAAAAGAAAGATCTTATTAGGAATCAGTGGTAGCTTTGCTGGGCAGTGCTGAGTGCCCACTTCAGATTTTTGGTCATGAATCTGAAGTTCTTTTGTAATATCCAGCCACTTGGGTGGTGTCATGGAAAAGCCAGATGAATGATAAAGCAGCTATAAATAGAAAAAAGGATTTTTAATTTAAAAAGTTTTAAAGAGTAAACAAAAAATGTTTTAAAAATATGTATCCAAATTAGTCAGGCGTGGTGGCACATGCCTGTAATCCCAGCTACTTGGGAGGCTGAGGCAGGAGAATAGCTTGAACCTGGGAGGCAGAGGTTGGAGTTAGCTGAGATCGTACCACTGTCCTCCAGCCTGGGTGACAGAGACCCTGTCTCTAAATAAAAATATGTATCCATGAGATAAACAAAAACATACTGACAATGTTCTGTCAAGCTGTGGTCTATGTACGTCCTTTGGCTTCCATCTTCTCATCACAGAAATTCTTCCAAACAATATATTTGTCACATTTAATAATGACATATTTAATCATGGAGCTCAAGATAGTTTCTTTTTGGTCATGAATAGTTCTGTCATTTCCTAAGGTAGATTTTTAAAAAATGCACCTGACAGCCTTCATGTTGATTCATTTCACTACTCGAAACTCTCTGTGATGTCAATTGATATTTTCATTGATGATTTCATTTAAAAGTAAAAAAACTTAACACCCTCTCTCAATGAACACATACACATCTACAATGCTTAATCTCAAAATGTCTGAACAGTGGTCACAAGGCAAATGGGAAGGGAGATGCTGGCCTGATGGCTCTGGGCACCTAGCAGTGCCAGGTGCATGTTCTTGATCTTCTGTGTGTGTTCTTAAAACACAATGCTCAAGACCCAAAACATTTGGAGGAGACTTCATGTCTGCACACATTAAAGAGGAGGAAACAAGGATCCCACTGCTTGACAGAGGCACAAGAACAACACAAAGAATAGCATATTGGGTAAGATGGGAGAAGTATGTACACACATATATGTACGGCCATTTTTAGAAAATACAATCTACCCCACAAGCAAAAGGAAAGAAAAAAGATCTATTCTAAGGTATGTCATGAAATGTCAGGAACACTAGGGATAAACTGAAGATCCTAAAATTTTCCAGAGTGGGAAGAAAAAGGGAATGGAGATTAAAATGATATTGGACTTCTCAATAGTGACAGTGGAAGCTAATGGAACAATGTCTTCAAAACAGTGACGCTAATTTTCAATCCAGAATTTAACACGAAGCTAAACTACCATCCAAGTGTGAAGGTAATATGAAGGCATTTCCAGACATGTAAATTCTGAATTCAGGAAGGAATTTCAGATTTTGTATGTACCCTTTCCCAGGAAGGTACTCAAGAATAAGGAAGACACACGGTCCAGGAAATAGAAGACCTAACACCGGAGGAAGGTAAAGGGAATTCCCAAGATGATGACAAAGGGAAGTCCCAGGATGATGGCTATGCAGTAGTCCAGGGAGCAAACCAGTCCAGACTGGAATAGGAGACAGGGGGCTCCAGTAGGACCATCTCCTGGGGAAAATATATGAAAGTGAGTAATTATCTGAGACTATTCAAAGACAATCAGTTTTGTCATAGAGTTTGGATGAATTAGTGACTGATCCAAAGAAAACTCAGCAAATGAAAACCAAACAAACAAAAGAGGCAATTATTTAATTCAGGAGCAATAAACGTTGTACAAGAAGAAAATACTGTAACAGTACCCTACGTGGCCCATCTGTGAATAATAGGAACACTGTCAGTCATATGCATACTGAATACCGACTTAACTGTCAAGTATGAGTGGGAAATGGAAGGATGGTTATGTGAGACAGTTAAGTCTTCAACTTCCAAAATAGAAGTCCACAGATAATATTGAAAAGTGAAAAACTAAGAAACAGCAGTATAAACATTAAAAATGAAATAAATATAAAGGTATTGGTGCTGACCACGCAGCAAAAAAAAAAAAAAAAAAAAAAAAAAGAAATATAAAGGTAAATACCAAAAGAAACCAGTAAGAGTTGAGAGTGGTTGAACCATATAAGACTGCTGATTTTGATCATTTCTCAATCTAAAACATGGCAATTTCATATGATTCAAGCTAACACATAATAATAATACTATTACTGATCTTTAATAAACTCCCATTTAAAGAATAAACTCCCATTTAAAGCAGTAAACAATTATTGGCTGGGCGAGGTGGCTCACACCTATAATCCCAGTACTTTGGGAAGCCAAGGAGGGTGGATGGCTTGAGGACAGGAGTTCAAGACCAATCTGGCCAACATGGCGAAACCCCATCTCTACTAAAAATACAAAAAAAAATTAGCCAGGTGTGGTGGCCCGTGCCTGGGTCCCAGCTACTTGGGAGGCTGAGGCACTAGAATCACTTGAAACTGGGAGACACAGGTTGTAGTGAGCTGAGATTACATCACTGCACTACAGCCTGGGGGACAGGGACAGACTTCATCTCAAAAAAGAGAACCCAAAAAACAAAAACAAATTATTGATAGAGAATGCTCAATGGAAAAAAAATTACTTTTTGTTATGAGACATTATTGGGAGGATCATAGATCCTAGTTAACGAAGTGTTAACATATATTCTCTTACCATCACTAACATAATAATATTACTATTCTAATGAATAAATATTTACCATTGAAACAGCATTTAACATTATTTTAGGCCGGGCGCGGTGGCTCAAGCCTGTAATCCCAGCACTTTGGGAGGCCGAGGCGGGTGGATCACGAGGTCAAGAGATCGAGACCATCCTGGTCAACATGGTGAAACCCCGTCTCTACTAAAAATACAAAAAATTAGCTGGGCATGGTGGCACGTGCCTGTAATCCCAGCTACTCAGGAGGCTGAGGCAGGAGAATTGCCTGAACCCAGGAGGTGGAGGTTGCAGTGAGCCGAGATCGCGCCATTGCACTCCAGCCTGGGTAACATGAGTGAAACTCCGTCTCAAAAAAAAAACAAACAAAAAAAACATTATTTTATCTATTTTGATGATCTAAAAGTTAGTTTAGAATTTTTCTTCAATCATCGTACTACAGAATGCTAAACTATGGGTTGGCAAATATTTTGGTTAACAGAATCCTGAATAACAAGGCCAGGCTGTATTTAGGTTCCTTTGTTGATATTAAAAATAGCTAAGTCACTCTTGCAAAATTAAAGTTCCATGAAATTGCGATACTGTGCAAGCCTATTTCAGTGATAATTCCGGTTATACTACTCTGTTTATCTAAGACTTCCCCTTATGGTTTGTTTTAAGGGGACACCTAAAAAATGTCTTACGCAGTCAAGACAGGCAGTTTATAAATGTATTGGGTCGCTCCAACATTAGTGACTTTAGTTAATAAAGCTCTTGTTTTTTTTTCCTGCTTCATTTTTCCTTCATAAAACCTCTTGTTTTAAATTAACTTATCTGAATTTAATTGATATTAAGATTTTATTTAAATCATGCATCATAAAACCAAAACTTCCTCAATTGAAAAATCAACTTTTACTAATTTTTTTTTACTCTTTGATTTGAACGTGGTAACATAAGGTAAGAATTTAACAAGAATAATGTATCCTGATCCAACCATGGAAAATTTCCCCTTCAAATTAAAAGCAAATGTTTTAAACAGAGGGAATGTACATAAACAGATGCTGTGGAAGACTGCTTAGTTTACATTTCATTTTCCATTTAAAACTACTAGGAATTAAAATACACGTGATTTTAAAAAATCTTAAAAAGAAAACAGAACTCATACAATTATTTATGTCACCCAATGTAAGCACCTCTTAATTTTTAAAAACTGCTATTTTGAATCAAAAGATCATAATAAAAATATATATTTTTTTTCAGATGGAGTTTCACTCTTGTTGCCCAGGCTGGAGTGTAATGGCACGATGTCGGCTCACTGCAACCTCTGCCTCCAGGGTTCAAGCAATTCTCCTGCCTCAGTCTCCCGAATAGCTGGGATTTCAGGCGCCTGCCACCACACCTGGCTAATTTTGTGTGTTTTTTAGTAGAGACAGTGTTTCACCATGTTGGCCAGGCTGGTCTCGAACACCTGACCTCAAAGGATCCACCTATCTCGGCCTCCCAAAGTGCTGGGATTACAGCTGTGAGCCACTGCGCCCGGCCCATAATAAAAATATCATGGAGGTGTGTTTTTTACAACTGAGTTTACCTAATTTCCCAACACCCTAAAAGCATAAGGGTAGAAGAGAAACTGAAAATCATCATGCAACCAGAGTTAACAACTATCTTGCAAAATTCATATACTTTGTTTTAAAAACAAAATATCAAGGAAGAGCAGGTTGCTATCTCAACAGCCTCTTTTTAATTGGTCTACATCAACACAACCTAGTCAGGCAGGCAGTCGGACAGAGCCAACGTCTGTGGGAACCTACAGAGCTTCCTTCTCTCTGGGGATGAGGACAATGAAAAAAGGTGTTCTGTTTTCCAGTAGTCCTGTAAGAGGAGCCATTGAGCTGGGCTGTACAACCAGACAACAGAACAGAGGAAAATTCACATCAAAGCAAAGGCGCATGCCAGGGTAATATGCAATAAAACCCTCTGCCAAAGCATTAAGAAAAAAAAAGCAAGGAGGTGGAGAGAACCTGCTGGACCACCTTGTTGTTAACACAGGGAGGCAGGAAGAAACAAAATCTGCCTCTATTCAGGAGCGGAGAAAACAGTCCTAGATATATTGGAGTATTCCTATAGACATGTTTATGAGCATACAGACAAATTACCAACGAACTAAACCCAGAAAACAGTGTTCTATACGTTGGCGTATTCCCATGTAGACAGACATGAGTTAACCATTAACTAAGCACCAAAAGGCAAAGTATTCTAGAGACACAGCTATATAAGAATTTAGACGCACATTTCCAATCAATAAAATCCAATGGTTTTACTGTGAGAAAAAAACCTGCTGTTTGAAATAACATCAAAGAATTGGGTAAAGGTGTGATGAAGTTTTATCCCCTCCTCTTTTCCTTATACCCTTGTTGACAATCTGATTTCTTAGGTGTCCCTCTCACTTGCATGCGCACACACAGACACACACACACACACATACACACCATTAGGTCTCCAGAAACAAAGGAGGGTCCTTAATTCTCCGGCCTGTGGAAGCACACACGCCCCCCTGCCCACAGATGGTGACTCTCATTAATGAGCAAGCCGAGGGAAGAGGTCTCCATCCTGACCACTGCCATACACACTGTGACAACGGGGCACGAGACAGGCGCCACAAAGAAGGGGAGGAGTGGACCGGGACCAGGAAAACACTGCCACGCCGCGACCCGCAAGGCGCGCGCCCACCGCCGGCGCGGAGGCAGCGTCCTCGCCATCCTCCTCCTTGCCTCCCAGCTCACCCCAGCCGCCTCCCACGCCCGGGAACCCGACGCCGAGGCTCGGGCAAGCAGGACGTGCGGGGGCTCGCGCACCTTCCCTCTGTGATCTCCCGGTGACAGCCCCGCTCTGCCCTTTGAGCCGGACTCACCCTCCAGTCCCCGGGTCGCGCCGGACCCTCCTCCGCGTCCCTCCTCAGCCTGGGGCCACTGCCTCACCCCTACGCCCCGCGCCCGGCCCGCCGAGGCGCCGGAGAGTGTGTAGGGGTAGGCAGGCGCGGGCCCGCGGTTTCCTCAGCATCCCGAACCCGGACCGGCTGGGTTCCCAAACCCCAGTCTGGGGGCGGCGGCCCACGGCGCCCCCGCCCTCCCTAGCTCACTTACTCGGGCGCGCCAGCGACAGTGCCAGACGTGCGGAACCGTCACCGTCCTGCAGCGGGCTGCGGGCTGCAGGCGGCGAGCGTCTGTCCGGACTGAGCGCAGCTGAGGTGGCGGCGGCTGACTGCGCTCGGCGGCCCCTCGCGAGGGGCGGGCCCGGCGGGGGAGGGGCGGGCGCCGCGCCTCTCATTCATGCAGCGGGGGCGGGGCGAGAGACCCGGATGCCCGGGCAGCCTCCGCCCATCTCGCGGAGGGCTCGGCGGCTTCAGAGTGTGTAGTGCGCATGCGCGCCGCTCCTTGGCCAGGCCTGGTGCTGCCACGCCCGCTGGCGCTGGGCCGGGTTAGAGCTACGCGGGACAGACGTTTTCCATTGACGGTTTAGTATTTTTGCGTACCTACAAGTATTTTTTAAAGTTAAAGCTTGGAACGCCACCTCCTTCCTAGCATCCAACTTGACAGTCCCCGGGGACACAAGGATGGTCACCTGGGTTTCCATTAGTTTGATGGGGAGACGGTGCGCACCGCACCCTCCTCAATTTGCCTCTTCTGCTGCAGCCTCTCAGCTGAATGCTAGCACCTTGGTGATAGCATTCAGCTGAGAGGTGAATGCTTGGTGCAGACTTAAACTCTGCCCAGATAGTGGAGAGAGGTATGTTCGAGAAACAGTGCATTCCTTTGTTTACATCCACTCTTCAAACTCTGGCTCCCATTCTACAGGGCAGACAATAAATTGACCTCCGATTTTGGGAGGCTAAGCTCTTCTTGCAATACCAAGGCCTAGGGTCTAATACAAGGATCTGGAGAGTCCTCTCTTGTCTTTAGCAGGCAGTGTATTCCGCAGATACTGTCTTGTTCCCGTCGCCTTGTCACTGTTACTCCTGGGGCACGGAAGTTTCTGGAGAGGCTGGGAGCCTGCAGAGGGAATGGCTGTGAAGCTCCACAGCTGAGTGTGTGTGCACCGCAGCTCAGGGCTTGCAGAGATGTCTGCCCCCTCTTCTTCAGTCCCCATGTATCCCCTAGAAGTTCTCCTTCCCTTTCTTAACCTCTGAGACCCTGTCATACAAACCATAAACAGCTCAGTAGCTTAACTTTGGGAAGCAAAAGTCACCATGGCAAGCGCCTACAGGCATGTTCCTTCTGCTTTGGCAAACCATTAACCACCAAGGCAGGGAGGAAGTAAAGAGGTAAACATTAGTGAACGTCTCAAGAAGTCATCTGCCACCCAATGATCACAGTCCCCCAAAGCGATAGAAGGGTAGAGACTGGCAAAAGGAAGGGAGTGGGAGACCTCTAGAGCTGCCTGTGCCAGGGCTGTCCTGGGGAACCCTGCCCTCCTGGCTCTCAATCATAGCAGTTACCAGGAGGGTCTTTTCAACTCTGCTTTGCTCATACCTCTCACTGTGTCTAAAAGCTCCCCTCATTTCTCCCCCGGGCTGTTGCAGAAGTCTCAATCCATTCTCATGCAAATCTATTCTCACGGTTTTCAAATCTGCCTGTGTTTGTTGTCTTTTTCTCCTTCCCGGCCCCATCTGGCTCCTTGAGCCTTATTTTCCAGCCATTTACAGAACAGCACCATGGTGTTTCACCTCGGTAGTCACCAAGGTGACTCCTGTTTCTTGCTGTTCCCCTACTAGGAAAGAAATACTTACCTAGCAACATGCAAAAGTTGCTTTTTTCTCTAAAAATCCGCAGATGCTTATTAGGGGAGTGAAAATACTGTGTCTGATACTATAATGGTGGAAACATGTGGTGACACATTTGTCTAAACCCATGGAATGTATAATACCAGCAGCAAACTCTAATGTAAATATGGATTTGGAGTGATAATGATGTGTCAGTGTAGGTCCATCAATGGTAATAAATGCTCCAGTGGGGGAATGTTGATAATGGGGGAGGCTGTGTATGTGTAAGGGGAAGGGCTAGAGGGGAACTCTGCACATTCCTCTCACTTTTTTGGCAAACCTAAAGCTACTCTAAAAAAAATAGAGTATTTACAAAATCATTTTTTAATAAAGTATTTTTTCTGCCCCACTTATTAACAGACCTTCCTTGGGAATTCCCACCTGTTCCCTGTTCCCATTTCCCTCTCAGCACTAGGCTCCCTTCAAGGTCCTTGCTGATTTGCATATTTTCCTACCCCAATGGCCAGAGGCATGTGGGTCTGCCATGGCTGTTGGTGGAGGTGATGTTCCCTGGCGGGTTGGGGAGGCTCCACGGGAGAAGGAAGGGCTGGGCTCCTTTTCTTTGTTCTTCCTTCATTTAGCTTCCTTCCTTTCCCCTGTGTTTGGAAACCCATTTTGTTTGTTTGTTTAGAAAGGTTAACTAGTAATTCACTAGTCCAAACAGGCTGTAGGGTAGAGGATGGAGTGGCTCACTTCATGTGTTTTATTCTTGCGAAAATTAGGGGTGAGAGGGAAAGAGAATGAGAGAACGAATGTAAGGAGGAGGGGCAGTGTCCAGTTGCTGTTTGCAGGGAGACTCATCTTACTAAAATTTTGCTGAGTCATCAGCTAGTCCAATTGGTTTTTAGGGTCAAGGAGAAAGTTTTCCCTTGGGGACTGGACAGGTGGAAACTGGCTTCGCAGTTTCCACAACATATGGCAGGATCCTGCTCTTCTGTCCCCTGCAGCGGGTTGTCCCGTGTCCCCCTTGAGGAAGAAATTGCAGTTTTTGTCCTCCTGGTGCTTCCAGCTGGAGGTTCACCTGCTAGTCCCTGATCCTCTTTGCTTAGCGATGCACAGGGGTCTACTCATCCCCCTGCAACTCCCACCCCCCACTACTCTAGGCAAAATGCAAGTGGTGAGAGAGTGTGGGTGGGCAGTTCTTTCTCTGGAGGGTGTAGGTGGGTACCTCAAAACAGCAGCCATCTAGGACCTGAAGTGGTGGCTTTCGCAGCTAACATGTTCCCTTGTTCCATGTGATGGGCAGGGTTAGGGTACGAAAGACCTCACTGTTTGGGGTTTCAGAGGATGCCCCTCTTTCTATCCCTCCTATCCATAGTTCCCCCTATTTCCTCCCTTATACCCCCTTTTAAGCATTGTTCTCACCCCCAATCCATCTCCAAAAAGTGACCTTACCCACATGGTCAGAAGTCCTTCAAGACTCTCCTGGAAAAGAAATCACATCTACTTTTAAATAAAATGTATGACTAATTTTGGAACACTGAGAGAAGGGGGTTGGTTTCAGTCATCTTTGGGTCAAGTGCTCAATACAAGTTTGCTGAATGAATGCCTGACTAGTCAAGACAAAATCAGTTTTTCAGACAGAAGCTAGAAATCAAAGGTTGCCTGTAGCCCCACCCTCTGTCCATACACTGCACCTGATGGGGTCTGCCCATCTGTTGAGATGGCACAATTTCAGAAAAACATCCCTCCCACTGGTCAATCATTTGAAAGCTTAATTATTCAGAGTTCTAAATGACCCCTTTCAGGATTGACCATACAATGATTTGACCCCTTGGACTGTACCCTTAGAGGGGCCCCACTATTTCTGTGAGAGCAGTGGATGTTCTGTGTTCCCCAAACCTCTTCATCCAAGAATTCCAAAGAGACTCCTCCTGCCTAGATCTCTCCCGATGGTCCTCTCGTCCTCACAGCCCATGGGGAACTCTTGCTGGGGTGTGACCCTGTCCACGGAGGGGTAGAATTGCTTCTTAATGCAGAATGTGTGTGCACAACTGTGAGACAGCAATAGTGGGGGAGAAAGCGTAAGTTTCTGTGTGCATGGTACCCTTGGGACTGGCTGTGTGCCCACCCACAAGCCAGCAAAGGAGGTGGGAACCAGGGATTCTGTTTACCCAGCCACCAACCAGTCATGTGGCCTTTCTGGCACGCATAGGCCCAATCACCCAGAACTCCTGAAAATATAAATGTTCTCAGGATCTCATGTGGGAGCCTCTTAGCTCAGAGCAGCCACAGATACAGGAGAATGGAAGCATGATTTCCCAGGGGTAATACAACCTGCTCAGACTCATTTTTGGATTGGAGGATGCCCATGTCAGTATGGATTCTCCTAAGAGCAGATCTTGAGACAAGAGCTTGGATGTAGGTAATTTTTTTTGGAGGTGATTCCAGGAAATAGGAGTGAAGAAAGGGGGAAAGCAAACTGTGAAAGGGAGAGAAGCTAACATTAAGGTATGTTGATGGGCCAATCACTGCCATAGGCAACTGAGGCTCAGTCCAGCTAGGCGTCCACTGAGAAATCTTGTAGAACAGCCCTCAGCATCATCTTCCTGGATGACAAGGAGGCTAGAGTATTTGTCCACTGACTTCAGTGTCTCTGTTGCTTGCAGATGACCATCAGGGTGCCTTCTTTTCTTTTCTTTTTTCCCTTTTTCTACTGGGCAGAGCTGGGCATCTGGCAGGGCTGGCTTTGTCCCCTGGGCCTCTGGCTCCAATGGCCCCTGTGCCCAGCAGTCCAGCTCTTGGAACCTGGCTGAATGGCAGCCTCTTGGGGGCCTGGAGCTCTGGCAGCCCAGCTGTGTGTGGTGTCGGGTTCCCTTCCCTCCCCTCCCCACCTTTCCCTTCCCCTCCCATCCCTTCATCTTCCTGTCTTTCTTTTAGTCTTTATTTTCTTTCCTTCCTTCCTCCCTCCCTCCCTTCCTTCCTTCTTTCCTTCCTTCCTTCCTGTCTTCCTGTCTTTCTTTTAGTCTTTATTCCCCTCCCTCCCTCCTTCCCTCCCCTCCCTCCCCTCCCTCCCTCTCTCCTTCCTTCCTTCCTCCCTTCCTTCTTTCCCCAGTCTCACCCTTGTCACCCAGGCTGGAGTGCAGTGGCGTGATCTATACTTACTGCAACCTCTGCCTCCTGGTTGTTCAAGTGATTCTTGTACCTCAGCCTCCTGAGTAGTTGGGATTACAGGTGTGCACCACCACACCCAGCTAATTTTTGTATTCTTACTAGAGACACAGTTTTGCCATGTTGGCCAGGCTGGTCTCAAAATCCTGGCCTCAAGTGATCTGCCCACCTCAGCCTCCCACAGGGTACTTTCAAGTTACGCCTATGGAACAAAGCAAGCTGTTCTTCTAAGCTCTTCCAGTTATTAATTACATAACCCCCACAACTGTCACCACCATTAAGATACCACCATCATCACAGCTTCTGACCCTCCAATATCCCCTAGCCAATTATGTCGCTGCCTTTTCTCCCTGCTGGGTTCTGTTAGGCCTGAGCTTGAAAGAGAAAGGAATAAAGTGGGATGATATCTTTGCCCATAACTCATTCTAAGAAAAAGGAACTATACTGGTTTTCTTCTTCCATTTAAACTCATCCAGTCTACCCAAATAGCTCTCAATCATATCACCTTATCCCAAAGCAAGGGACAGGAAAGAGGAACAGGGCAAGAAAGCAGGCAGGCTTTCTGGAATGACTTCTGCCACCACAGAGTCATAGATGCAGAGCTGGAAGGGATGAATTCTCTCATTTGGGAGATGAGGTCACCATGCAGATAAAGAGACTCAGCATCCTCTGCTTTTCCTGCTGCTGCAGCACTTCCTCCAGGCAGGCTTCCTTGGTTTTTCTTGGCTTCCTACCCTTCCAACCTACACCATCATAATCTGGACTCAGCCTTTTATTCCCTCAAAGGCTGACTCAGGCTATGACTGACGGAAGAAGCTTGGACTCTGTAGGGGAACAGCATTGTCCATGGAGAGACTCGGCTTCCATCCCAGGCCTTTAGTTCCGTTACTTAGAGTTTCTTATTTGCCTGTCTGTCATCCAAAAAGACTCACAAAGAAGGGAATTTAGGGAGGAGATATCTCCTTAATACGGCTAGAGTTTTTTTCCAGGTTAAGATAGTGCATTAAATCCACCCATCTACTTTTGCTCCTCCCAAAACTCAGTAAAACTATTAAAAAGGGATTTTTTTTTTTTTTTAAGACACAAACTCATGGTCATGAAGACAGAAGAGAAGAGACAATAGTGGTGGGGGATGGGCAAGAAGAAGTTGGAAAATAGAAAACAGATGAATGAGTGGTAATTGACTTAGCAGCCCCAAGAAAGCTGAAACCCAGGGAAAGTTAAAAGCAGCCCTATTTTCATGGCAAAATCCAAGAAAAAAAAAAAGAAAAAGAAAAGGAATTGGCAGTCTTAGATATCTCTGGTACTGAGCAAGCCAAAAACTCAGGATAACTGGGTGAAAGGTGATTGAGAAGCAGTTAAAGTCTTGGTTCCCCTTTTCCACCCTCCAAGCTGCAGGTCTCTCTCTCACCAGGCAGAGGACTGGAGATTTCATCTCCAGAGAGAGTGAAAAGGAGGTTCTCTGAGCTGGGGCAGCAGGCACAGCTGAGGACAAAGGTGGCATATGGAGAACAGGGGCTGTTAAGTGAATATTTCCTCACTGCTTGCTGAGAACCTCAGCTTTCTTCTCTGCTCACTTCCCAAATCACTGGCAGCGACACTCTACCTCTTTTCTCTGAGAACTCTGACCAGCCAAAAGGGAAAAGATAAAGGATACTGGCATTCAAATTTCCGGTAAATGACCATTCACATCTCCCTATAGTGAACCTCAGTTGACAAGCCCAGCTCCTATATCAGGGCTTTTCAGTCCTTTACTCTTAATCAAGAGCAGACAGCTAAAGATTATGTCTTAGGTTCCTTAGAAACAGAGGCTGTGATGCAGATTCAGGTTCATGTGATTTATTGAGGGCAGGCTCTCGGAAGAAGCACCTTTTTCCACCCCCAGAACGAGCATGAAAAGGAACTGAGCAAGGATGTGGTCTTGGCTGGAGTCTAGCCTCAGTCTAACTCACAGGCTCTGGAGCATGAATTGCACCACAAGGTTGATCTCACCTTGGAGCAAGAGGGCCAGCTTTTGTATCCATATATTGATAAATCACTGGCTGTGGTCATCTAGGCACGGTGGCTCACGCCTATAATCCCAGCCAGGGAGGAAGTCATGAATTCCCAGGCAAGGTAGTTCCTGGCCGAGGACAATTCCCTAGAGAAAGTGGTGGTTCTGGTCTATTAATGACTGAGACTTATAGCCGCTGACGATATGGGCAGAACACCAATAACATCTACTATAGATGACCAGAGTACCAAATATCTGAGGAAAGCTGCTAACATAGAAGATAGAGAACAAATAACCATAAAAACAAGTCAAAACAAGCAAGCAAACTCACAATCAAAATAAACAGAAAAAGACAAGTTAGAAGAAACCAATACTTTTTTTTTTTTTTTTAAACCGAATCTCACTTTTGTTGCCCAAGCTGGAATGCAATGACATGATTTTGGCTCACTGCAACCTCCGCGTCCCAGGTTCAATCGATTCTCCTGCCTCAGCCTCCCGAGTAGCTGGCATTATGGACATGCACCACGACACATGGGTAACTTTCTATTTTTAGTAGAGACAGGGTTTCTCTGTGTTGGTCACGCTGGCCTCGAACTCCTGACCTCAGGTGATCCACCTGCCTCGGCCTCCCAATGAGCTGGGATTACAGATGTGAGCCACCAAGCCCGGCAATCAAGACTTATTTTTAAGAATAGGAGGTGATATTATACCCATGAAGCAAGAATAAGATGCTATTTTGAGACAGGAAACAAAAAATAAGCTTTAAAACACACACACACACACACACACACACACACACACACACACACAGTAGCAGAAATGAAAATTTCAATAGATGTTTTGGTTAAAATGTCTACAATATCTCACAGAAAATAGATCTGAAAGACAAAACAATGAAAAACAGGAAAGAAAAGATGAGGAACGTATGAGGAATAGTCCAAAAGGTTTAACATCTGAATAACAAAAGTATTTCAGAAAAGGAGGGAAGGAAATTATTAATGAGATAATTCCAGAAAAATTCTCAAACTGAAAAACGTAAATTGTCAGGTCAAAAGAGCTCACTGGCTGGGTGCAATGGCTCACGCTTGTAATCCCAGCACTTTGGGAGGCCGAGGAAGGCAGATCAAGAGGTCAAGAGATCGAGACCATTCTGGCCAACCTGGCAAACCTCGTCTCTACTAAAAATAAAAAAATCAGCTGGGCGTGGTGGCGCATGCTTGTAGTCCCAGCTACTCGGGAGGCTGAGGCAGGAGAATTGCTTGAACCCAGGAGGTAGAGGTTGCAGTGAGCCAAGATCGAGCCACTGTACTCCAACCTGGTGCCTGGTGACAGAGCGAAACTGTGTCTCAAAAAAAAAAAAAAAAAAAAAAAGGGCTCACCGTTTGCCTAGTTCAACCAAGGCACATAATTGTGAAATTTCACAGCCCTGAGGGTAAAGAGAAGATTCCACAAGCTTGAATAAATAAAAGAACAAGTCATATACTAAATGTTAAGGATCAGAATGGCTCCGTACTTCTCTTCACTGGTAAAGTTCCAGTAACACTGGAAGGGAGAATACTAGAGTAATATCTTCAAAATTCTGAAGAAAAATTGTTTCCAGTCTAGAATTCTATATACAGTGAAACAATCACAAAATGAGTGGAATGAAGACAATTTCAGATATGCACATCCCATGTTTCCTTTTCTAGGAAGTAATTTAAGGATGTGTTCTACCAAACCAATGGGGTAACCCAAAGAGAAAGACACAAGATGTGGGAAGTGGGGGATCCAACACAGGGGAGAGGGATGAGGAATCCCTATGAGGCTGAGATGATGAGTCTTGGAGGATTGGAGCAGAGAGACTCAAGAGATAGATATGGTAAAGACTGTCATCACCAAAGTGACTAGTGTCATTTCGTCATTTTTATAGCCACTTTTTGTTAGAAGCACAGACTTTTGAGGTAAATTAGATAAAAGACAGAGACCTCACTTATTGTTGGAAAGAAGACTGGCCTAATACTGTTGAGGCTTGGGTTTTAGTTCTGGCGCACTCTTGAAGTAGGTATAAGATCTGTGTAAGTCATTTTTCCTCCCTGGATCGCAGAATTATCCTCTGTAAATGACAAGGAGAGGCTAAGTGAATTCTATGTATCTTTAAGGCCATAATGCCTTGGTGGCCTGTATTCTTCATGGTATTTTCAATGGCTTTTGAAAAATGCAGAGTCATGTAACTACCTCCACAGGCATGCTCCAGAACAGTTGCATCACCCCCCAAAAATCTCTCACGCTACCCCTTTGTAGTCAACCTCTTGCCTTCCCTTAGCCTCTGTCAACCACTGACCTTTTCACCATCCCTATAGTCTTACCTTTTCTAGAATGTCAGATAAATGCAATCATACAGTATGAAGCCTTTCGGATCTGGTTTCTTTCATTTAACACAGCGCATTTGGTTTGATGTACTAACCAGCAATTACACTGATCTTGTTTTCAGTTCTCCCCCAAAGCAGATGCTAAGACAAGAATTCAAGTGCAAGTAGGTATGTGGGAGGTGATCTCAGGAAGCACCAGTTAGCAGAGGGAGACAGGGAAGGGAAAGAAGCCAATACAGTGTGTGTCAGCATCGAGCTACCACTGGGAAATAAGCTCACCCCCCTGGAGACTCTGGGATCCAGTGCAGAGCACACATCTCAGCTCTATCCAGTCCAGGGAGTGAAAAATCTGAGATATTTATCTACCAACTCCCTATCTATCAGTGGTTGAGTCCTACTTCTTAGGGCCTTCTCTCTCTAGCACTTCTGGCTTGCCCTGTACACAAACCAAGCATGTTCCTGTGGCTAGAAATAAAAGCCTCCATGCAGAAAGCAACAGGTGTTCACATTCAGCAGCTTTCCTTGTGCAGGGGCGAATGCCAAGGGTGATGTGTAAGACACTGGCAGCCTCAGCTACTTCCAACATGATCCAAACATTTTTATTGTTGTATGTGAAAGGAAACACATATATACCATAAATTCTTAAATTCATTGTGCTGGATAAAGAGAGAAAGTCTTGGATTTCTTTGCATTAGGCCAATTTTAAAGGCTACTTTTCACATATAAGATGGGCAAAGCACTTTTTAAAACATTTGCCTTAGATTTTCACTGTATTTACGGCTCATAAGGGTGCTTTGTATATAAAACTTAATGTTTAAGAAGCACAAGCCCATATGGTCCATATTCAATTCCTCAATTACTAATACAAATCTCAATTCAAGCAAAGACAAAGGATGATATAACAGAAGCTAAACCCAACTTGTGAATAATGAGAATAATTGATTTGTTTAGGTTCTATTATTCAGAACATAGTCTTTCTTTTCTTTTTTTTGAGACAGGGTCTTGCCTTGTAGCCCAAGTTGGGGTTGGAGTGCAGTGGCACAATCATGGCTCACTGCAGCCTTGACCTCCAGGGATCAAGCGATTCCCGAGTAGCTGGGACCAGAGGCACATGCCACCATGGCTGGCTAATTTTAGTATTTTTTGTAGAGACAGTGTTTTGCCATGTTGCCCAGGCTGGTCTCAAACTCCTAGGCTCAAGCAATTCACCTGCCTCGGACACCCAAAGTGGTGGGATTACATGGGTGAGGCACTGTGCTCAGCCAGAATGTTATGTCTTAAATTTATCTGTGTTGCCAGTTGGGTCTCTTTGCTTTTTTAAAGAAAATTTAATTTTAAAATTTACTTTTTTTTTTTTTGAGATGGAGTCTTGCTATGTCGCCCAGGCTGGAGTACAGTAGCACAAGCTCAACTCACTGCAACCTCCCCCTCCCTGGTTCAAGCAATTCTCCTGCCTCAGTCTCCTGAGTAGCTGGGAATACAGGCACTCACTACCACACCTGGCTAATTTTTGTAATTTTTAGTAGAGATGGGGATTTCACCATGTTAGCCAGGCTGGTCTCAAACTCCTGACCTCAAATGATCTACCCACCTTGGCCTCCCAAAGTGCTGCTGGGATTATAGGCATGAGCCACCACACCAGGCCTGAGCTCTTTTTCTTAGCTATCCACCATCATGTAACTCTCCTTACTACTCAGTTTGGGATTTATTCTGTACATATGGGTGAGTGCTTGCTCTCAAATGCATACTCTCAAATTTCTTATATTGTGTACATCTAGATTCCTCCAGGTTTCTTGCTAATGAAATTCCTTTAAAATTGACATTTAATTTTCAGATGATGGTGGATTCACATGAAGAAATAATACGGAACAGCCAGGCACAGGGGCTCATGCCTGTAATCCCAGCACTTTGGGAGGCTGAGGCGGGTGGATCACGAGGTCAGGAGTTCAAGACCAGCCTGGCCAAGATGGTGAAACACTATCTCTACTAAAAATACAAAAATCAGCCGGGCATGATGGTGGGCACCTGTAACCCCAGCTACTCAGGAGGCTGAGGCAGAGAACGGCTTGAACCCGGGAGGCGGAGGCTGCAGTGAGCCGGGATTGCGCCACTGCACTCCAGCCTGGATGACAGAACGAGACTCCATCTAAAAAAAAAAGAAAAGAGAAAAAGAGATAATATGGAACAATTCTGTATACTCTTCATCCAGTTTCCCACATCTTGCCTAACTATACCATAGTATCATAGCCAGGAGGGTGACATTGATATATCAATCTTATTCCATTTTCACTAGTTTTATAGGACTTGTGTGTATGTGTGTATTTAATTCTATGCAATTTATCATGTGTAGATTCATATAATCATCATCATCGTTGAGATTAAAAAAATAGTCCAACCCCTGCAAGGATATCTTGTGCTGCCCTTTTATAATCACACCTGCATCCTCCCTTCCCACCCGCCTTGTCCCTAACTGGCAACTACGAATGAGGGCTCTCCATCTGTTTAATTTTGTCATTTCAAAATATTATATGAATGAAATCATGCTGTATTCAACCTTTGAGAATTGGCTTTTCCACATCTCGTATATTCTGGGAGAGATTGTGTAAAATTAGTGTTGATTCTCTAGATGTTTGTTAGAAGTCTTCAGTGATTCCATCTGGACCTGAAGATTTTTTTCTTAGGAGCTTTTAAATTATAGATGCAATGTATTTAATGCCTATAGGATTTTTTAGATTGTCTGTTTCATCTTGGTTGAAATTTGGTAGCTTGATAGATTGAAATTGGTTCATTTCTTCTCAGTTGTCAATTTTATGAGCATACAGCTTTTCATGGGATTTCCTTATTATCCCTTTAATGGTTGAAGAAATGAAGTGATATTCCCTGATTCATTCCTGATATTGGTAATATTTGTCATTGCTTTTTGTTATCTTTATCAGTCTTGCAAAAAGTTTAGAAATTTTATGAAGTTCTTTGAAGAAACAGCTTCTTGCTCATTGATTTTACAAATTGTTTTCCTATTTTCAATTTCATTGATTTTTGCTCTTTATTGTTTCATTCCTCTTGTTCGATTTGGGTTTATTGTGCTCTCTTTTTTTCTAGCTCATTAAGGCAAAAGCTTAGATTGTTGATTTGAGGCTTTAGCTATTTTTTTTTTTTTAGAGGAAGAACGAGAGAAAGAAAGAAAAAGATAAAGAAAAAGAATAAAGGAAAGGAAGGAAGAGGAAGAGGAAGAGGGAGAGAGAACAGGGGTGTTGCTTCATTGCCCGGGCTAGAATGCAGTCTAAAACTGGGTATGCCTGTAATTGTGTTTAATAATAGAGACATAAAAAAAAAATGAGGGAAGAAAATAATTAACAAGCAGCCAACCAATATTTCATTTAAACCTGTAAATACGTGTGATGTAGTACTGATAAGAGTGTATATTTTGTGTATTTAAAGTGGAGAGTTCTATGAATGTTAATTAAGTCTACTTGTTACGAGTCTGAGTTCAAGTCCTAAATATTGATGTTAACTTTCTGTCTCATTGATCTATCTAATATTGATGTTGAAGCCTCCCACTATTATTGTGTGGGAGTCCAAGTCTCTTTGTAAGTCTTATATATCTGGGTATTTCTGTATTGGGTGCATATATGTTTAGGATCTTTAGCTCTTCTTGTTACATTGATCCTTTTATCTTTATGTAATATCCTTCTTTGCTTCTTTTGATCTTTGTTGCTTTGAAATCTATTTTATCAGCAAAAACTGCAACTCCCGCTTTCTATTTATTTATTTTAGCTCTCCATTTGGTTGGTAAATTTTTCTCCATCCCTTTGTTTTGAGTCTTTGTGTATCCTTGCATGTGAGATGGATCTGGATATAGCATACCAATGGGTCTATAAATGTGTGTTTGATACTGTCATTTAATGTTAGCTGGCTGTTTTGCCCATTAGTTGATGCAATTTCTTAATTATGTTGATGTTCTTTATTTTTTGGTATTTTTTAGAAAGGCTGATACTGGTTGTTCCTTTCTATTTGTAGTGGTTCTTTCAGAAGCTCTTGTAAAGCAGGCCTGGTGGTGATGAAATCTCTGAGTGCTTGCTTGTTCACAAAAGATTTTATTTTTCCTTCGCTTATGAAACTTAGTTTGGCTGGATGTAAAATTCTGGGTTGAAAGTTCTTTTCTAAGGATGTTGAATATTGGCCCCCACTCTCTTCTGTCTTGTAGGGTTTCTGCTGAGAGATCTGCTGTGAGTCTGATGGGCTTCCCTTTGTGGGTAACCTGACCTTTCTCTCTGGCTGCCCTCAGTATTTTCTCTTTCTTTCTTTTTTTTTTTTTTTTTTTTGAGACGGAGTGTCGCTCTTGTTGCCCAGGCTGGAGTGCAATGGCGCGATCTCGGCTCACCGCAACCTCCGCCTCCTGGGTTCAGGCAATTCTCCTGCCTCAGCCTCCTGAGTAGCTGGGATTACAAGCACGCGCCACCATGCCCAGCTAATGTTTTGTATTTTTAGTAGAGACGGGGTTTCACCATGTTGACCAGGATGGTCTCGATCTCTTGACCTCGTGATCCACCCGCCTCGGCCTCCCAAAGTGCTGGGATTACAGGCGTGAGCCACCGCGCCCGGCCAGTATTTTCTCTTTCATTTCAACCCTAGTGAATCTGGCGATTATGTGCCTTGAGGTTGGTCTTCTTGAGGAATATTTTTGTGGTGTTCTCTGTATTTCCTGGAGTTGAAAATTGTCCTGCCTTGCTAGGTTGGGAAACTTTTCCTGAATAATATCCTGAAACGTATTTTCCAGCTTGGATTGATTCTCTTCGTCACATTCAGGTACACCTATCAAACGTAGATTAGGTCTTTTCACATAGTCCCATATTTCTTGGAGACTTTGCTCGTTCTTTTTTATCCTTTTTTCTCTAATCTTGTCTTTTTGTTTTATTTCATGAAGTTGGTCTTCGACCTCTGATATCTTTTCTTCTGCTTGATCAATTCGGCTGCTAAAACTTGTGCATAGTTCGTGAAGTTCTCGTGCTGTATTTTTCAGCTCCATTAATTCACTTATATTCCTCTCTAAATTGTGTGTTATTGTTAACATTTCGTCAAACCTTTTTTCAAAGTTCTTAGTTTCTTTGCATTGGGCTAGAACAAGTTCTTTTAATTCCCAGAAGCTTCTTATCATCCACTTTTTAAAGCCAGCTTCTGCTAATGGAACACAGTCTTTCTCCATCAGGCCTTGTTCTGTTGCTGATGAGGAACTGTGATCCCCTGTAGAGGGAGAGGCATTCTGATTTTGGGTATTCTCAGCCTTTTTAGCCTGGTTTCTTTCCTTCGTTATAAATTTGTCCATCTGTGGTCTTTATAATTACTGTCTTTATAGTTGGGTTTCTGAATGGACGTCCAACTTGTTGATTCCGGGCGCTAAAATCTGAGCAACCCACTGCGCCGGCCAAAACAGCGGCTTTAAGATTGACGGTGCTTTTCTGACTCTGCACCAAAAACCGCCACACCAAGGCAGCGGCAAAACCGCTTCACCGGCCTCAAGAGTCGCTCTGACGACACGTGGGGCTCCTCCGCTGGGAATCTCCTGGTGTGTGAGCAACAAAAATTGATCTGAAAGTGTGGCGTCCTCTCGTTCTCTGCTCTTTCAGTGGGAGCTGCAATCCCGAGCTGCTAGTGATCAGCCATCTTGGATCTCTCTCTCCTATTTTTTTTTTTTTTTTTTTTGAGATGGAGTTTCACTCTTGTTGCCCAGCCTGGAGTGCAGTGGCGCAGTCTCAGCTCACTGCAATCTCCGCCTCCTGGGTTCAAGGGATTCTCCTGCCTCAGCCTCCCAAACAGCTAGGATTACAGGTGTGTGCCACAACCCCCAGTTAATTTTTGTATTTTTAGTAGAGACAGGGTTTCACCATGTTGGCCAGGCTGGTCTCCAACTCTTGACCTCAGGTGATCCACCCGCCTCGGCCTCCCAAAGCACTGGGATTACACCTTTTCTAACGTAAGCATCTAGTTCTTTAAAACTGCCTTTCAGCACTGCTTTAGTTGTATCCCACAATTTTTTTTTTTTTTTTTTTTGAGACAGAGTTTTGCTCTTGTCACCCAGGCTGGAGTGTAATGGTGCAATCTAGGCTCACGGCAACCTTCGCCTTCTGAGTTCAAGCGATCCTCCTACCTCAGCCTCCTGAGCTGGGATTACAGGCATGCGCCACCACACCTGGGTATTTTGTGTTTTTAGTAGAGATGGGGTTTCACCATGTTGGTCAGGCTGGTCTCGAACTCCTGACGTCAGGTAATCTGCCGGCCTCAGCCTCCCAAAGCGCTGGGATTACACGTGTGAGCCACCATGTCTGGCTGTATCCCACAAATTTTAATATGTTGTATTTTCATGTTTATTTGTTCTGTTAAGACTTCTTTGACCAATGGATTATTTAGAAATGTGTTTAGTTTCCAATGTTTGGACATTTTCATGTTGCCTTTCCATTACCGTTTTCTATTTTCAAATCATTATGATCAGAAAACATACTCTGTATGTATGATTTTAGTTATTTGAATTAGTTGAGGTTTGTTTTATGGCCAAGGATATGGTTTATCTTGGTGAATATTCTATGAGTTCTTGAAAAGAATGTGTGCTCTGCTATTGTTGGGTGTAATGTTCTTTATTTGTATGCTAAATATATCCTGCTGGTTGATGGTATTGTTGAATTCATCTATGTCCTTGTTGCTTTTCTAATAGCTTTTTTAAAAAATTTCTTTCTTTCTTTTTATTAGGGAATCCCCCTCTGTTGCCCAGGCTGGAGTGCAGTGGTTCAGTCAGCTCACTGCAACCTCCATCTCCTGGGTTCAAGTGATTCTCCTACCTTGGTCTCTCAAGCAGCTAGGACTACAGTACCCCCCACCATGCCTGGCTAATTTTTGTAATTTTAGTAACAGCAGGATTTCACCATGTTGGCCAGGTTGGTCTTGAACTCCTGACCTTAAATGATCCACCCACCTTGACCTCCCAGAGTGCTGGGATTACAGGGGTGAGCCACTGCACCTACCCAGTTTTATTATTTTCTGAGAATGGAGTTAAAGCCTTCACCTATGGATTTGTCTATTTCTCCATTCAGCTCTATCAGTTTTTGCATTTTGTATTTTGAGGTCTTTTTGGTGCATAGACATTTAGAATCCCTGCACTTTCCTGGCAAATGGGCCCTTTTATCCTTATGTAATGTTGCTCTTTTTTTCTAATAATTTTCTTTGCTTTAACATCTATTTACCTAACAGAAAAAGTCTGCTTTATTTTGATTAATGTTTGCACAATGTTTCTTTTTTCATTCTTTTCCTTCCCCCCTCCCCTGCTTTTTTTTCCTTGAGACAGAGTCTTAACTCTGTCGTCTAGGCTGGAGCACAGTGGCATGATCACAGCTCGCTGCAACCCCCACCTCCTGGGTTCAAGTGGTTCTCATGTCTCAGTCTCCTGAGTAGCTGGGATTACAGACATGCACCAACACACCTGGCTAATATTTTTTTGTAGTTTTAGTAGGAGTTTTTTGGAGTTTTACCATGTTGGCCAGGATAGTCTCAAACTCCTGTCCTCAACTGATCTGCCTATCTTGGCCCAAAGTGCTGGAATCACAGGCGTGAGCCACTGTGCTGGACCATATCCTTTTACCTTCAGCCTATCTATATCATTATATTTGAAATAAATTTCTTTTTAACAGCATATAATTGGTCAAGTTTTTAATCCACTCTATGTCTTTTAATGGGTATATTTAGTCCATTTATATTTAATATAATTATTGATATGTTTGGGCCTAAGTCTGTCATTTTTCCCTATTTGTTCTTTTTCTTTCTCTTTTTTTCTGCTTTCCTGTGGATTACTTAAACATTATTGATTTATCTGTAAAAAAAATTTTTTTTTGAGATGGAGTCTTGCTCTGTCGCCTAGGCTGGAGTGCAGTGGCATGATCATGGCTCACTGCAACCTCACCTCCTGGGTTCAAATGATTCTCCTGCATCAGCCTCCCAAGTAGCTGGGATTACAGGTGTCCACCACCATGCCTG
>NW_022436973.1:21724246-21777472 GCF_009761245.1 Sapajus apella | reverse complement strand
CCAGCCTGGGTTCAGGCAATTCTCCTGCCTCAGCCTCCTGAGTAGCTGGGATTACAGGCACGTGCCACCATGCCCAGCTAATTTTTTGTATTTTTAGTAGAGACGGGGTTTCACCATGTTGACCAGGATGGTCTCGATCTCTTGACCTCGTGATCCACCCGCCTCGGCCTCCCAAAGTGCTGGGATTACAGGCTTGAGCCACCGCGCCCGGCAATTTTTGTATTTTTAATAGAGATGGGGTTTCACCATGTTGGCCAGGCTGGTCTTGAACTCCTGACCTCAAGTGATCAGCCTGCCTTAGCCTCCCAAAGTGCTGGGATTACAGGCGTGAGCTACTATGCCTGGCCAATGTTTTTGAGTATATATTGTTATATAATTTTCATAGTGATTGCTTTAGATACTAAAACACACACACATTCACACACATACACACACACACACGTATGCACACACATTTATTATCATAGTCTACTGGCATCAACATTTTACCATTAAAGTGTAGAAATCTTACCTCCCTCTAGGACCTTTTACTGTCCTTCATTTACAATATAACTGTCTTAAATATTTCCTTTGCATGCATGGAGAACCACATAAGATAGTGTTATAATTTTCACTTTAACTACAAACAAACTCAAGAGAAGGAAAGTCTGCTGTATTTACTCATACTTTTGATCTTTTGTTCTTTCTTCCTGATATTCTAAGATTTCTTCTTTTATCATTTCCTTTCTCTTTAGAGAACTTTCTTTAGTCATTCTTTTAAAGTGGGCTTTCGACAACGAATTCTCTGACTTGTCCTCATCTGAGAATGTCTCGATTTCCCTTTCATTCCTGAAGGATATTTTAACTGAATATAGGATTCTGGGTTGACAGGTCTTTTCTTTCAGCACTTGAAAAATGTCATCCTACTTTCTTCTGGGTTTTATGTGGTTTTTGTTTGTTTGTTTGGAGAAACAGGGTCTTGCTCTGTTGCCCAGGCTGGATTGCAGTGGCACAAACCTGACTCACTACAGCCTCTACCTCCTGAGTTCAAGCAATCCTCCTGCCTCAGCCTCTTAAGTTGCTGGGGCTACAGGCATGCACCAACATGTCTGGCTAATTTTTAACATATTTTGTAGGGATAGGGTCTCTCTATTTGGCCTAGACGGGTCTTGAGCTCCTGGGCTCAAGTAATCTTCCTGCCTTGGCCTCCCAAAGTGCTAGGAATATAGCCATGAGCCATTATACCTGGTGCGGTCCCTATGTTTTCTTTAGGGGAAAGCCACTGACATTCCAATAAATTTCCCCTTATAGGTAGTGCATTCTTTTTCTCTGCTTTTAAGATTTTGTTTGTCTTTAGTTTTCAAAAGTTTGACTATGATGTATCTTGCTGTTCATTTTGGATTTATTCAGTTTGGAGATTGCTCAACCTCTTAATCTGTAGGTTTGTGTCTTTTGCCAGATTTGAGAAATTCAGCTATTATGTCTCCAAATACAGTGGTCCCCCCTTATTTATGGGGCATACATTCCAAGATTCCCAGTAGATGCATGAAACCGTGGATAGTATCAAACCTTAAATATACCATGTTTTTTGTCATAAAAGTTTGATGTATATGATAAAGTTTGATTTATAAATTGGGCACAGTAAGAGATTAACAACAACTAATAATAAAGTAGAATAATTTTAACGATATACCATAATAAAAGTTATGTGAATGTACTCTCTGTCTCTCTCAAAATATCTTACTATGGCTGGGAGCAGTAGCTCACACCTGTAATCCCGGCATTTTAGGAAGCTGAGGCAGGTGGACTGCTTTGAGCTCAGGAGTTCAAGACCAGCCTGGGCAACATAGTGAAACTTGTTTCTACAAAACACACACACACACACACACACACACACACACACACAAAATTAGCTGGGCATGGTGGCTCATTCCTGTAGCCCCCGCTACTTGGGAGGCTGAGGCTGGAGGCCAGTTCCTGAGAAGTCTTTTCTTTCCTTCATCTCTTCTCTTGGTCTCTGTTGTACTAAGTCAAGGATAGCTTTCTCCTTTGACAGATTATCTATGATTTTGCCCATCAGGTGAGAGGTCACTATCAACCTCAGGCCCACTCCCTCGTTTACTCAACTGGGAGATATTATGCTCCCTGTGGTGTGGGTGTGGACCCTTTACTCTGGAATCCCTTCCAGTGGAAGTTAAGCATCACCATCAGGGTGTGGAGAGGACAAATGAACAAGGGAAGCAGGGCAGGGAGAGTCTAAGGCGTGTGGCTGATGACCCAAGTCCTCTCCTGAGTGATGCTGGGAAAAGAAGCACATTTACTGAGCACCTGTGATGTGCCATACACTTTCATATGTGTTCATTAATCCCGTAGTGACCCTGTGAGGTATAATGAGCATCGCTATTTATGAATGAGGAAACTGCAGTGTAAAATAATTTAAAACTGGGTCTAAAACTGAGGGAAATAGAAAATCACCATTAGGTAAACCTACAGTAATAATGGTTGCAGATTCACCGATAGCTGCTAAAAGTATATTTACTAATTATAAAGGAAAAAATGCCTGGGTATGGTGGCTTGAGCCTGTAATTCTAGCACATGGGGAGGCTGAGGTGGGAGGATTGCTTGAGGTTAGGAGTTTGAGACCAGCCTGGTCAATAGAACAAGACTACATCTCTATTTTTAAAAAGACTAAAACAATTTTAAAATAAATAATTTAAAAAAATGTTTTAAGAAGGAAAAAATATAAAAGCGGAGAAACCCAGTAAATACCACCCTAATCAAATGATCAAGGTTAGTTTTACTAGCAATAATTGATATTGACATTATGTACTTCCTGATGCGATGCCTTGAGATGGGCACAGTATCATCTCTCGCATCAATCTAATCATGATAAAACACTAGAACCCAAACTGAGATGGGATTCCACAGACTCCTACTCAGGTGTCAGGATTAGAACCCAGAGACCCTCACCTTTCCAGTTTGAGCAGGAAAGGTATGGAGGCCAAGGGTATGGGGATGCCTCCTTTCTGGAGGGAGGCACTGCTGCCTGAACGTGTACCCACCTCGGCACATGGGACTCATGACTACAGTGTGCTCTGTGTCTAGAAGCCACATCTCTTTGCCCGAAGGCTTTTTCCAAAGCACACAGGTGGTTCTGTCTGTGCTGGCCTTCCCATACTCTTTTTTTTTTTTTTTTTTTGAGACAGACTCTTACCCTGTCACCCAGGCTGGAGTGCAGTGGCGTGATCTTGGCTCACTGCAGCCTCTGCCTCCTGGGTTCAAGCAGTTCCCCTGCCTCAGCCTCCTGAGTAGCTGGGATTATAGGTGAGTGCCACCACGCTCAACTAATTTTTATACTTTTAGTAGAGACTAAAAGTATAGTTCTTGGGGTTTCACCATGTTGGCCAGGCTGGTCTTGAACTCCTGACCTCGTGATCTGCCTGCCTCAGCCTCCCAAAGTGCTGGGATTACAGGCGTGAGCCACCATGTCTGGCCCCTTCCCTCACCCTTATACAGCCTCAGCCAATGACTGTGGGGCAGTAAGTGCATAACAACCCAGTTCCCTTCCCCCCTGGTGGGGGGTAATCCTGAGGCATGTTTCACACGGCTCTCAGAGTTCCTCTGTGGGACTGAGCTCTGGTTTCCCACAGTGCTGACTTGATAATAACACCCTTTATTGGCTGACTTCCCTTCCCTTCTTGGTCTCACTTCCCTACTCCTCTACCAGTGTTTCCTGGTGTTACCTTTCAATTAAACTACTATATCCAACTCCTAGTATTAAAGTCTATTTCTTGGGGAGCCTAAACCAAGACAACCACTGAAGGGAATCATAGACAGATTTAAACCAGCAAAGGCATCTAGGCATCTATGTGTGTGTGTCTGGGGGAAAGAGGTGGAGGAAGTGCGATGATGGTGACAGCATTAAACTGGGCTGCCACCAACAGCTGCCCAAGCTATGCACTGTGAAACTACTAGGGTTGTACCAATGGGTGCCTGGATGAGTTTCCTATTGCTGCTGCAACAAATTAGCTTAAAATAGTATAAATCATATTATTTTACAGCCCCGGAGGTCAGAAATCCAAAATGGGTTTCACTGAGCTAAACTCAAGGGGTTGGCAGGTCTGTGCTCCTTCCGGAGGCTCTAGGAGGCGAACTCTTTCTTTGCCTTTTCCAACTTCTTAATTCTTGCATTCTTTAGCTTGTGGCTTTTTCCACCATCTTCAAAGCCAACAGTGTAACATCTGCAACTCCCCCACACCCACATGCATACAGATGGGTCATCACATCTTCTCTGACTCTCTTGTCCCCCTCTTTTCTTTATAAGGACCTTGTGATTACATTGAACCAACGTGGGAAATTCAGGATTATCTCTCCTTCTCAAGATTGTCTCTCTCTCTCTCTCTCTCTTTTTGGAGACAGAGTCTCACTCTGTTACATAGGCTGTAATGCAGTGGCATGATCTTGGCTCACTGCAACCTCCACCTCCCAGGTTCAAGCAATTCTCCTGCCTCAGCCTCTCAAGTAGCTTGGGACTACAGGCGTGTACCACAATGCCTGGCTAATTTTTATATTTTTTGGTGGAGACTGGGTTTCACTATGTTGCCCACGTTGATCTCGAACTGACCTCAAATGATCCACCCACCTCGGCCTCCCAGATCCATCCACCTTGGTATTACAGGCTCTCAAGAGTCTTAAACACATCACATTATAAAGTCCCTTGTGCCATGTAAAGTAATATACTCACAGGTTCTGGAAATTAGGATGTGGGCATCTTGAAGGGCATCATTATTCTATCCACCACAGTGCCCATGGTCCAGAATAAAAGGGGCTCTGAGTTGGCAATATCTGCCCAGAGGAAGGCAGTGCCCTAAGCAGGGGAAGGTGGTATACGGGGCTATGATCTAAAATGCAGAAATACAGAGGAAGATATATTTCAGTAGTTACACAGCATGTGGTGTGTGTATGGAAGAGTGTGTGTGTTTGTGTGCATGTGCGTGTGTGTCTAGGGGAAGGAGGTGGAGGAAGTGAGCTGATGATGACAATGACAGCAGCCTGGAGAAGACAAGGGAGTAGGTTTACTTCTGAGGAAGTCCTTGGCTGAGGTGGGGCTGCAGAGAGGCAGGGTGAGGGTGGAACCCGTGGTTTCAGAGAGGAGTTTTAATGGCTGCCAGGAATGTGCACATTAAGTGGAAAGGGAGCTGCAGTCAGCCCAGAGGGCAAGCGGAGCCTGTCCTAGGGCAGGGCACAAGGATCACAGAGACTGACAGGAGGGAGCAGGGCTCTATGAGCACGGAGAGGAAAAAGAAAGAGAAACTAGGTTTGTGATGGGAAATGGGCTGTGGTTTCATATTGGAAGTGCCTGTGAGCAGTGAGTGTAAGTGGGGGTTTGGTAACACATGGGGAAGACTTATTAATTTGGAACTTCTATGAAGGCTTTGTTTCCTATTAAAAACCTCTGTGTGTACCAAGTGAGTTTCATCACTTGGTTCACTCAATAAACACTGAACCGCTACTTTGCATGGGACAACATTCTCTGGAGATACACACAGTGAGCAAACAAGGTGAATGAATAGACTCAGGGAATTAAGTGTCACTGGAATAGAAAGGCAAGGAGATGAAGGAGTAAGTGGGCAAGTGGATGATGGAGGCAGAATTGGCTTTCCTCGGCAGGGGATGACGTGGGGTTTTCTATATCACCTGCCTAGGGACGCTTGCCCATTTCCCCTCTCCAGCCTAACTGCCCAGGGGAGCGGCTTTGAGCATATATTCCCCACTCTCTTCCTTCTTGGAGCCTTCCTTTGTTTCTTCCTTCCTCCTCTTCCTCTCCCCTTGTCTTCCTTTGCCTTGGAGCTTGGGGGGCTCCAGGTAAGAAGAGAGGGACTGTGGCTTCTTTCTCTTTTCTTTCTACCCTTGGGATCCAATTCAAGATAGATGAATAGAGGCCCGCTGTGGGCCTGGAATCATTCAGGGGTTATAAGATGGGGGATTCCCATGACCAAGGGTGATTCTCCAGCAAGGGGATTTCTGGGAGCCATTAGCAGGTGACAGGCACAGCAGCTGGGCTAGGGGTGGACCAGCCTGTTAAGGGGATCTGTGTGGGGCACCAGCATCCTCCACTATAGCAAGGATGTGGAGTAGCAGATAATCTCACACCCTGCTGTAGACTGGAAGAAAACTTTGGAAAGCAATTTGCTAACATTGTATAGAGTGGAAGATACGCATATAAAGTAAAAGTGTAAGAGCATGCTTGGGAATGCTAATACTCAACATAGAGTAGTGGGACTTGCAGCCAGATTGCTTAGATTTGCATCCTAGTTCCAGCTGTTACTAGTTGTATAATCTTGGAAAAGTTACTTAACCTCTGCAGGCCTCAGTTTGCTTATGTGTTAAATGGGAAATGCCCATTGTATCAGCCAGCAATTGCTGCCCTAATGCTGTGTAACAAAAAACCCCCCTAAGCTCAGCAGCTTTCAACCACAAGCAGTTATTTTCCATCCACAGGCCTGTGGGTTGGCTGTGCACTCTGCTGGACTGGGCTCCAGGCAGTGGCTTAGGTTCATGTCTGCTCCACGTGTCTCCACCAGCAACTATCCAGGGCGTGTTCTTTCTAGGGCAGAGGTCACACCCATGAGTGGCTGCTGGAAGCACATGATGCTTTCTCGAGTCTTTGGCCCAAAACTGGCATGTTGCTTCCACCCACTTTCTAGTGGGGTAGGGAAAGTATACACCGCCCACAGTGATCCAGAGCAACAGCATCAGGAGAAGAGGTACTGGGAGCAAATAATGGCACAATAATGCCTACCTGCTTTGTTTGATGGATTAAATGAGTTAATGTGTGTGAAGTGCCTGGCACATAGTAGGTGCTGTATTCTTACTGATAAGGAGAATGATGAACTCTGGGAATAAGAGGAAATATAACTTATTTATTAAATTTCTTTTTTAAAAACACAGATCGTAAAAAGAAAAAGGGAAAATATTTGTTTTCAGAATAGAGAGAGAAGAGAGGACAAGAATGCTGCAGACTGAACCACAGGGAGCATTGGTATTCAGGAAGAAGCGGAAAACGGAAGACTTAATTGTAGCCTCCAGGAGGCAGGGACTGTGTGGCCTCATTCATTTCTGTGTCCCCAGCACCATGTCTGACACATCGTAAATGCTCCTAAGGAGCACAGGGAAAGAAGAAACAATGATAGAGGCAGAGGTTGGAGAGAATCTGGGAAAAATGAGCCTCCCCTAAGACTCTCATCCCAAAAGCTAGAGGAGATCATTAAAAGGGGTTGGACGGCTGCCTGGTAGACTGGTCAGCAGTGGCCATCATCCCCTTTGGACCCAGTTTCACTGCTGGGTCTGGTGTTCCAGGACACAGGAAACAGACTTGTCATTTCATTTGATGAGTTTTGTCTCAGGGCCAGCTTCTGAGCAGCAGGAGGTGAAAGGCCTGGTCCCCTCCTATTGATCTCTTAGTTCCAGCATTCTCTTCTCTTCCTTTCCCTTTGGCCATCCCTGACTCTCCCTTTCAAGTCTGCTTCCAGCCTCCCCCTCCTCAGGTCCCCACTGCATGGAGGAATATGTAGAGGCCAAGACAGGAAGGAGGCTGGGGACAGAGGCTCATGCCTGTAATCCCAGCTCCTTTGGAGGCCAAGGCAGGCAGGTCACTTGAGCCCAGGAGTTCAAGACCAGCCTGGGCAACATGGCAAAAGCCCATCTCTACTAAAAATACAAAAACTAGCCAGTTTGTGGTGACATGAGCCTGTACTTGGGAGGCTAGCTTGAGCCCTGGAGGTTGAAGCTGCAGTGAGCTGTGATCACAGGCTGCACTCCATCCTGGGAGGTGAAGCAACGGGCGTTGGGGGCTCTCAGAGACCGGGAGGGGGGCCAGGATAGAGCCCCTCTTCCTTGCTTTCCTACTTCGGCCTGAAAAGCTCCACTGAGCCTTCCTGAAGGGCAGGCAGCCAAAGGCTGAGGAGAAGGTGGACTCATTTCCTTGTAAATTACGTGGTTATGAGGGCGGGAGTTTCACGTGTGGCTTTTTGCATAATCAGGTTATCAGTTAGTTGGTCCATTCGTGGGCTCATAAAGTCTCTGGCTGCTCTGACTCACAGCATGGAGCGGGAGGCGAGCCAGCAGGGATGGGGCTCAGATGAGGAGCCTGCCAGCTGCCTGCTTCGGTGGTGTCAGGTGGGGATCATTTTTGGAGCCCAAGTGTCATAAACATCTAGGCTTGAGAATCTGTCTGCTTGAGTTCAAGTCTTGGCCTCACACTTGCCAGCTGTGTGACCTTGGGCAAGTTCCTAACCCTCCCTAATCCTTTATTTCCGAGCTAGGGCAACGGTGGTGGTTTAAGGATTTGCCTGGGAAAGAGCAGGTGGCTGCTCAGGCAGATCCCCAGGAGGGCAGTATGTGGGTGTGGCCGCCAACCTCCTGAATCCAATCCTCAGATTTCCCTCAAAAATGTAGTGGGTTGGCACTCTGGCAAACCGCTGGGCAATATCTGATAAACTCACTGCCTTAGTGTTTTAGGGCTGCCATGACAAAGTACCATAGAGTGGGTGGACAGAAACAACAGATATTTATCCTCCCACAATTCTGGAAGCTAGATCAAGGTGTTGGCAGAGCCAGGCTCCCTCCAAGGCTCTAAGAGAGAATCTGTTCCATGCCTTTTCTTTTTTGAGACAGCGTCTTGCTCTGTTGCCAGACTGAGTGCAATAGCATATCTCGGCTCACTGCAACCTCCACCTCCTGGGTTCAAGCAATTCTCTTACCTCAGGCTCCTGAGTAACTGCAATTACAGGCAGCTGCCACAACACCCAGCAATTTTTTTTTTTTTTTTTTTTTTTGTATTTTTAGTAGAGACAGGGTTTCATCATGTTGGCCAGGCTGGTCTTGAACTCCTGACCTCAGGTGATCCACCTGCCTCGGCCTCCCAAAGTGCTGGTATTACAGGCATGAGCCACCGTGCCTGGCCTATTCTGTGCTTTTCTCTGAGTTTCTGGAGTGGCATTCCTTGGCTTGAGGCAGCGTCACCCTAAGCTCTGCCTCTGTTGTCATGTGGCGTGCTCCTTGTGTGTCTCTGTCTCACATGGCCCTCTCCTCTGTGTGTGTCTGTGTCCAATTTCCTTCTTACAAGGATCCAAGTCATGTTGGATTACAGTCCACCCTAATGACCTTCTCTTCATTTGATTACATCTTCGAAGACCCTGTTTCTAAAGCAAGTCATGTTTGTAAGTACCAGGGGTTAAGGCTTTAACATATCTTTTTGGGGGACATGATTCAATCCATATCACCCACTTTACCTATGAAGAGTAAGACTGAAAGGCTCAGTCCCCTCCTGTCCATCTCAATTCCATCATCTCCTGGGAATATAATCTAAAGAAATTAGTGATTAGTCCACTGAAAGCTGAAGGCATGTACTAGAATGTTCCTTCCCTCCTTCCTTCCTTCCTTCCTTCCTTCCTTCCCTTCCTTCCTTCCTTCCTTCCTTCCTTCCTTCCTTCCCTCCTTCCTTCCTTCCTTCCTTTTGTTTCTCTCCCTCTCTCTTTCTCTCTTTCTCTCTTCGAAGTCTGGCTCTGTCATCCAGGCTGGAATATAATCTAAAGAAATTAGTGCTTAGTCCACTGAAAGCTGAAAGGAATGTACTATAATGTTTCTAGCAACTTTTTTTTCCCTCCCTTCCTCCCTCCCTCCCTCCCTCCCTTCCTCCCTTCCTTCCTTCCTTCCTTCCTTCCCTCCTTCCCTCCCTCCCTCCCTCCCTCCCTCCCCTCTCCCTCCTGCTTGCTTTCTTGCTTTCTTTTTTGATGGAGTCTGGCTCTGTCACCCAGGCTGGAGTGCAGTGGCACGATCTCAGCTCACTGCAACTTCCACCTCCTAGGTTCAAGCAATTCTCTGCCTCAGCCTCCTGAATAGCTGGGACTACAGGTGCGCACCACCATGCCTGGCTAATTTTTGTGTTTTTAGTAGAGATGGGGTTTCATCATCTGGCCAGGCTGGTCTTGAACTCCTGACCTCGTGATCCACCCGCCTCAGCCTCCCAAAGTGCTGGGATTACAGGCGTGAGCCACCTCGTCCAGCAACTTTATTTTTAATAGTCCCAAACTGGACACAACTCTAAGGTCTATCCACAGGAGAACTGATAAACAGATTAGAGTACATTCACACAGTGGAATACTACTTGGCAACAAAAAGGACAAATTGCTGATATAAGCAATAATATGAATGAAAGACTACTTCTGTTTGGCCCTGACTATTTGTAGTCCTGCTATGTGACTCTCTTTTACGAAATTCAAGAAGAGGGAAAACTAGTCTGATAGATGTCAGACTAGTGGGGGAAGGTATCAAGTGGGAAGGAGCATGAGAGAACCTTCACGGGGTGCAGCTGGGAATGTTCCATATCTGAAAGGGAGTGTGGGTTGCATATGCATACTAATACATAAATAAAAATTCATTGAGCTGTACACTTAAGCTATGTAAATTATCTTTCAATTTAAGAAGTTTAATAAATTAAAAAAAATCTGGTCCTTGGCATGCCCAGAAGTCAGTGACTTACTTCCAGGGCTTGACTCCCATTTGCCAAAGTCTTAGGAGCTTAATGTATAAACTGGAAAGTTGACAAGGTAAGTTCTAATGAGAACTCTAATGATCCAGGGACCCAGTACCTGTGTCACCTGGATAGAGGCAGAGACAGACTGTGCAGTGAGATACTCAGGACACCCTCTTCGGAGATGCTGCTTGTTGATTATGCCTCTTCCTTGGACTGGATGCCACATAATCAGCTGGGTTCTAACTTCACCAGTGAAGTCCTGTGTCCTTGTGGAAATGACTCAGCTCCCTGTGATCTAGTTTCCTCATCTCTAAAATGTGTATACTAACCCTCCCTCCCAGGATGGTTGTGAGAAGCATTAGACAAATCACTGAATTTAAAGTCGCATTCATAGGAGGCGGGTACTCAGCTAATGTGGTTTCCCCTTCCTTTCACAGAGCTGGGATTCAACGACTGGCTCAGAGATTTTTCTTTTGATTCTTTTGGGTGCAGAGCCTTTTGCTGGTAGCCAAAAGAGGTGACGAAACGCTCCTGTGAACTTCCTTGTTTCTCAGGTCACATAGATAAATAGGTAATAACTTATATCTGCGAAGCTATTTAAAAAATACTAGGGCTGAGTGCGGTGGCTCACGCCTGTAATCCCAGCACTTTGCGAGGCCAAGGTGGGTGGATCACCTAAGGTCAGGAGTTCAAGACCAGCCTGACCAACATGGAGAAACCATGTCTCTACTAAAAATACAAAATTAGCCAGGTGTGGTGGTGCATGCCTGTAATCCCAGCTACTCAGGAGGCTGAGGCAGGAGAATCGCTTGAACCTGGGAGGTGGAGGTTGTGGTGAGCTGAGATCACGCCATTGCACTCCAGCCTGGGGAACAAGAGTGAAATTTTGTCTCAAAAAAACAAAACAAAACAACACAAAAAAACAAAACAAAAACCCAGGAAGCTCACAGCCTAAGAATATATCCTCTACCAGCCAGCTGCCTGGAGTCCCCTCTAAGCGTGTCTTCCTGTGGGGTCACTATTGCCCTTGTCCAATGTGCTGACTTTGTGAGTGCCAGGGTGGGGCACAATGGTGCATTTATTAGTCCTGATGGTGAATGGAAGGGTTGGGAGCCCTCATTGTAGGAAGAAAGAACAGAATATTTTGGAGCCTGAGCTCACTGAGGGGGAGATAGTTTAGGGTCCTCACATTCCCCGTGTTGCCTTGAGATGGCCCTGAGTCCTCAGCACGCTGGTAAGATTACCAGGAGTAGGCAGGAGTGGTGGGCTCTGGCAACTGCTGCCCTTTTGGGTCTCCCCTCCACCGCAGGGACCCACCCTTTCATGTCCCTACCACCTTAGATGGGGACAGGAAGGCTGTAGAGCGGCAGGGCTGGTGGGGACTGGTGGGCAGTGCCTGGGGACAAGGTACCTTCCTGAAGGGGCTACTTGAGGAGCAAACTCCCCAGGTGGATGCCAGGCTACATTGAGAGGGTGGGGATCTGTTTTGATTCCCAAGAATTCAGCTTTAGAACAAGTAGTGAATGGGGGGCTTACAAACTTCCTACAAGCATAGTTGAGTGGTGCATAGGAACGTGACCTTGGGTCAATGTCATGAGCCCTGGGCTACCCACCTCTTGCTGTTTTTTCCCTCTGTATTAGATTTCCCCAGAGAATCAGAACCAATAGAATGAATACATAATGAGAGAGAGAGAGATTAATTTTAAGGAATTGGTTCATGCAACTATGGAGGCCAGCAAGTCCAAAATCTGCAGGGTGGGCTGGCAAGCTGGAGATCTGGGGAAGAGCCGAGGTCGCAGTTGCAGTCTGAAAAACCCTCTGCAGGTAGAACTCTCTCTTTTTCAGGTTGGGGGCAGGGGAACGTCAGCCTTGTTCTATTCAGGGCTTCAGCTGATTGGATGAGGCCCACCCACATTATGGAGGGCAATCTGCCTTACTCAAATTCTACTGATTTAAATGTTAACCTCATCAAAACAGCCTCACAGAAACATCCAGAAGAATGTTTGATCAAATATCTGGGCTCTGTGGCTTAGCCAAGCTGACACATAAAACTAACTTCTTTATTAAAATGACTTCCCCAAGCAAAAGGAACGGTAGCTCCCTGTTCCTGAGGCCCTGCCTTGTGTTGGGGGCCTTGTGCTTTGCGCCACAATGGCCTGATTCAGGTGGACCTTCCCAACATACCTCTGTGGTAAGTGTCATGCTTATTTCACAGATGAGGCAACTGAATCTGGCCTGATGTGACAGGTGATGTTGGTGTCCTATCTGGACCCCTTTTGCCAGCCAGTGTTCCCCTCCACAGCTGCTCACGGCGCAGTGGCTAACGCTTACATGTGAGACCTTTCCTGCAGGATTTCCCTGGCAATGGGATTGTCCTTGTCCAGAACCTAGGAACTCATATTCCCTTCTCCCATCCTTCAGGGGTCCTGCTTATCTTGGGGAGAGGTGTGCAATTCTGTGGACAGCTTATACCCCAGAGCTCCCTGTGGGTCAGGCTGAGGCCAGGCTGGGCTGAGGCCACACCCTTGCTGGACATCTTCCTCTGCCACTTCCTGCGTCCCTCCCTCCCTTTCTCCTGAGACCATTTCCTCCATAAATCATGGGGGATTCCACAAATCCTCATCCCGGGCTCTGAGTCTAGACGATGGGATCTAAGACACCTGTGGGTGAGGAATGTAAACCCAGGTCTAGCTGCCTTCAAAGGTGGCCCACAGGATCCTCGCATTGTCTGTAGCTGCCAGGGGTGAGGACCTCCCTGGGGAGGGGTTCCTGGCTGCAGAGAGGGAAGACTCCTTGCCTTCTGGAAGGCCTCTTGGATTTGTCCCCTTCCTCCCTTACTTGCTCCTTTCTTTCTTGCCTCATTGCGCAGATCAGCACCAGCTGCAGGCTAGGAGCTTCTACCCAGGGAGGGCAAGGGGAGGTTGAGGGCTGCACTTGTGGATGGGAAAGGTTGTGTCTATGTGTCCCATCCCCAAAGCTACCCAGAGCAGGGAGTTGCTGTTTTCTGGGGGAGGGGTGCAGATTCACAGCAATGGGAATGTGCTGGAACGCCTGAGGTGCTGCTTGGGAGAGAGCATGAGCCCAATCCGGAGGGCACGCCGCCTGGTCAGCGGGCTCCAGGCCTAGGCTTCGCTCCGAGGTCTCCATTTGTAGCCCCCAATTGTGTGAGTGCTGCATCACCTCCCTGGGAAGGCCTCTGCTGGGTTTTTCCAGAACCTGGAGGCTTAGAAGTGCCCCAGTCATGGCTGCTGTAGTTAAAATTTTGCCTCCAGCTTTCCCAGGAGGGCCTCCAGCCCTCTCAGAGACACAGCTGCTCCAGGACAGCGAATGAGTGACAGCAAGGGGCCACCTGTAGGGATTAGAGAGCTTGGAGCAGAGAGGGTGGTGCTCTGGCCTGGCAGAGAAACTGCTGGGGGCAGCTGTGTGATGGGGCAAGGCTGCTCACTGATGCTCAAAGTGCCTTCCATCCCGCCTGGCTGGAGAAGACAATGAAGGATGATGCAGTGGGGGAGTTGCACCAGTCAGCGGAAGGCTTCTTCTCTTAACAAAAAAGAGGAGAGTGTTGAGGTGTTCCATTTGGTTACAGGCCTTTACCACCGCTTCTCTATGAAAAGATATAGTGTGGGGGCTTTGGTGTCACACACACCTGGTTCAAAAACCTCTGTTTTATTCTTATAAATTTGCTCACTGCACAGGCTTGCTGTCTGGGAAGGGGCAAGTAAATGAAGAAAGAGGCAGAGACAGCTTTGCAATCTCTGGAGTGTGAATGAAAAATTCAGCTGACTTCACCATGAAGGAACTCATTTGCTTCTAGATCTGTGGTGACAGGAGCAGACATAAGGCCACTGCTCACCCATTCCAATGCTTAATGCAGACATCACTAATTGTATCTGCACACTCCAAGCCTGGATAGAGAAGCCAGGTAACTTCTCTTAATTGATTGGAGGTGGCACTTGAAATAGAACTTATGTGTCATCTCTGCCCTCTGCCAAGAGGCCTTGACAGCCACCCTGGAGGAGTCCCTAGGTGTTTGAGGGAGGATTTAAGGAAAAGTAAGTTTGCTTTTTAGGTCTTCTAGTTTGAGTGCCTGGGAAAAGAGATGGGCAGCCCAAAGGCTCTACTGTTTTCTAGTAGGTTAAGCTACTGAGAAGAGGCCAGGCTTGGAGTGGGCCTTCTGATGACCACTTGCTTGGCAGGGCTGGCCTCACCAAAGGTGGACTCTTATCTGCTCCTGCCAGGAGCAGATCCTGAGACACGGATTCAAGTGTAAGTAGCTTATTTGTGAAGTGAACCTAGGATCTCCAGTAGGAGAGTGAGGATGTGAGGTTGGGAAGAGAAAGCAGAGAGGGAGCTGGGGTATTTATACACCAATTTCCACTGGTTGTTAGTTGAGGACTTCCGGGGTAGGATGTTAAGTCCTGGTTACGGATGAACAGAACAGGTTCAGGTAGCCAGAGAAAGCTCTTTGACAAAAATAATCCCAGGTACTGGTAGTTGGAAGTGGTAAGAGCCCAAAGCAGGATCTGCTACGCATGTGGTCCCACAAATCCTGAGGAACTCAAGTGAGTTTGTTAATTGAAAATCAGAACAGCTTAACCTTTCCAAATGTAGAGCTCTCTTTAAAATGCAGGCAGCCTCACCCTGTCCTACTCTGCCTGTCTCAGGGGGAGACATAGTCCCTACCCAGCATGCCTTCTCCTACAACCATGAGGACGGTGCTCACTGATCACAAGACTCCTTCAGACAAGACCTCATAATCCCTCTCAAGAGACTGAGGGCTCTAGTTAGCTTCTGTAATGTAAAAGGAATAATCCCAGAATTATCTCTGATGAACATTTAGCATGAGACCTGGCACACATTAGGTGCCCAATAAATGAAAGCTGTTGGTGGCACTACTGTTGCTGTTTAGAGGTAAAACCTATTGGCCAAACCTATCTTGACCCCAAGAGAGATGGAATTTGTCAGATTTGTTCCTTCCTGGCAGCTGCTAGAGAGCAGGAGTGGAGGGAGAGAGCTGGGAAAGGCTGGAAAAAGTTGGGGTAATTTGGAAGGGGAGTGAATTTGGAGCCTGGAGTCCTGCCAGGAAGGAGTCCTGGGCAATGTGAGTCAGGGGGGTCGATGAGAACTCGGTGCCCAGGAGAAGGTGGCAAGGGAGGAGAGATGAGAGGTGTTAAAATTTTGCCCTATTTTTCATTCTCTCCAGGTGAGTCCCTGTCGTTAGAAAGGGCATGTTCAGCCTCCTCTTCCCTTCTAGTTCTCGCTCAGAGTTAGAGATGAGGACTGGCCTCCAGGGCTTCCAGTGGCTTATTCCCATGTTTTCCCATGGTCTAGACTCCAGGAGGGAGGGGTCTTTCTCTCTCTTTCTTTTTTTTAAATTTAGAGACAGAGTCTGGCTCTGTCATTTGGGCTGGAATGTAGTGGTACAATCATAGTTCACCTCAGCCTTAACCTTCTGGGCTCAAGTGATCCTCCGACCTCAGCCTCCCAAGTAGCTGGGACTACAGGTGCACACCACCACGCCTGGCTAATTATTTTTTATTTTTGCATCATGTTTCACTAGCACCCAAACCTGTCAGAGAGCCCAGGATGAAACTTTATACAAAAGACTACAAACTGTATGATTTGAGATGCATCCAAACTGTTGAATGTATTAGGTAGTTGGTTCCTCTTTCTTGCTGAGTAGTATTTCATTTTCATGCTGTCATTTGTTTATCCATTTCCTTGTTGATTGACATTTAGGCTTTCTCTGTTTTTTTATTCTTGTGAATAAAGTTATGAACATTCATGTACAAGTCTTTCTGCAGTCAAGCATCTTTTTTTTACAGGGTTTTGATTTGCTGTCCTGCTTCACTGGAAAACTTCCCTGCCAAGCTAGTGATAGACCTCAGCTAGCAAGACGGATGAGTTGTTTCTCAATGAAGCTACAATCCATATCCCAAACTGAAATTCTCATCTATGTCCCTGTATTAGTCTGTTTTCACACTGCTGATAAAGACATACCTGAGACTGGGAATAAAAAGAGGTTTAATTGGACTTACAGTTTCATATGGCTGGGGATGCCTCAGAATCATGGCGGGAGGAGAAAGACACTTCTTACATGGTGGTGGCAAGGGAAAATGAGGAAGAAGCAAAAGCGGAAACTCCTGATAAGCCCATCAGATCTCATGAGACTTATTCACTATCACGAGAATTGCACGGGAAAGACCAGCTCCCATGATTCAATTACCTCCCCTGGGCTCCTCCCACAACATGGGGGAATCCTGGGACATACAATTAAAGCTGAAATTTGAGTAGGGACACAGCCAAACCATATCAGTGCCTAAACTCACTCCTTCCACAGTTTCTGTTTCAGTATGTTTCTGGACTTGTTGCACAGGCTAGAAACCTGGACTCCTCTCTTTGCTCATATTCTTCCACTAAGCGATCAGCAATCCCATCATAAGTACTTTCAAAATACCTGAACTTTTATCACCTCCTCTGCTACCAGCCTGGCCTGGGCCACCATCGCTTGTTACCTGGATCACTGTAGTGTCCTTCTCTCCAGTTTCTATGTTTGTTTCCCTTCCCACTCACCCTGCTCCTGATATGATTCTCAACACAGCAGCCAGATGAATCCTTTAAAGGCTGAGACCATGTTCCTTCTCTGCTGGAAACCCTCCAGTGCTCCCATGGCTCTCATCCCACAGTCCTTACAATGTCTGCGAGGCCTCAGGTGGTCTCCTCCGTCACACTTTCTTCCTATCATCCCCCTACCTTCTCCTCTTTGGTCACTCTGTGTGTGTCCCTTTAATATGCTAAGGTTGCCCTTACCTCTCAGCCCTTGCACTGGCTGTTACCCTGAATGGAATGTTCTTCCCTTTGATATCCATGTGGTTCCTTCCTTTACTTTCCTTCAGGCCTATCAACTTCACCAGCACTATCTGTCTCTACAGTACTTACTACCACCTGACACATTCTGTTTACCGGTTTACATGTTGTCATCTGTCTGTCTTGCTTATCAGCATGTCAAGTGCACAGTGCAGGGACTTTGCTTAGTATGCACTTGTATCCCTAGTGCCCAGAACAGCAGGGGCCTTGTCATAGACACTCAAATAAGAGACACAGTGGGGCCTAGGGATACCTAAAAGGGACAATCAAATCAGGCAGCTTCCAACTTTAGCTCACTAGTTGGGTGTTGTGTGTATTAAGAGGCATCCTTTGGGGGTCTGTCTCCTCAGAGATTTAGGTACCTGCTACGGTTTGAATACCTCCTCCAAAACTCACATTGAAACTTAATCCTCAATGTGGCAATATGGAGAGGCGGGACCTTTAAGAGGGATTACGTCATGAGGGATCTGCTCTCATGAATGGATTAATCCATTTAAGGATTAATGGCTTAATGGCTTAATGGATTAATGAGTTATCATGGGAGTGCAACTGGTGGCTTTACAAGAACAGGAAAGGAGACCCGAGAAAGTGCATTCAGTGTCCCCACCCGTGTGATGCCTTGTGCCACCTTGACACTCTGCAGAGTCCCACCAGCAAGAAGGCCCTCACCAGATGCAGCCCCTTGCCTTCGATTCTCAGCCTCCATAACTGCAAAAAATAAATTTCTCTCTCTTATAAATTACTCACTTTCAAGTATTCTAAGTAACAGAAAACAGACTAAGCCTGTGACATTAGCCCAAGCCCCCAAAATCTCCTAGTCTCACAGCCTATGTGAGTTCGGTGCAGTCTTGGGAACTGGAGAAGCCTTCAGGAAATGATGAAATCAGGCTGGGCCTGGGAGGGTAGGTGGAGTTTGGGTAGGCAGGGGACAGAAGGACAGTGTGGGCTAGTGTGGGGTAGTGCTGCTTAGGTGCGTTATAAGGGGCAGGCACGTCGAACACAGTCCCCGAAGGGCTGCATCCAGCAGTGACACCATCACCTCTCTCCTGTGCTGACTGGACCGGGCTCTGGGGGAGAGGTCCCAGCACTGGCCACCTCTTCTTGTTCTCCCAATATCTGTCATCAGCCCCTGTCTGCATTTCAGTTATTTTTAGATTGTTTTTTCCTTAGCAGTGAAGCAAGCCTGTGGAAGGAAACATTCTTTCTAAAGCGAGCCTGCAGTTTCTCTGGACAGGCAGAAGTGAGGCTGCCCTGCCGGAACAAAGAGAGGTCTGACATCTGCTAGTGTGTTCTGGGACTCAGTGGGTCCACCCCCGTCTTCAGTCTCAGACCTGTTCCCACACCCAGACCATTTCAAGGTTAAGACAATGACACATCTTGCTGGGTTTCGAAAGCTACGGGAGGAGCTTCCTAACCTCCTTGGCTGTCCCCATTATAGCTGCCTCCACTCCTGAGCCCCTGTGCTCAGTGTTTGTCGCAGGAAAGTTCTTCCTTAAGTCCAAACTGTGGCTCCAAAGATTTTCTTACCGAGGGAGAGAGGGAGAGACTGCCACTGTTTTGTGGTGCTCAGATTGGACTGGGTGGCTTGCTTGGGATGGGTCTGGGAGAAACTGTCACAGGGGTCATGGGAATGATGACAGCTGGAACACAGGGTGCCCTAGAGACTTCTCAACCCCTGGTAGGACAATAGTAGGCAGGCAGCTGGCTGCAGAGGCCTCTATACTCACCCCATATTCTGCCCTGCCTGGGTCTGGGCTCCCTTGAGCCTCAAGGTCTCTGCCCTCTCTTTAGAGGAGAGCTGGGTCCCAACTCACAGGACTTCCTCTAGACCCTCCTTACCTCTTCCAGAGTCAGGTCTGGGTAGCTCAAAGGAGGGTCCTCATTGGGGAGGACAACTGTCTCAGAGTTTGGCTTCTCAGGTCTCCCCCAAGACCAGGGTTCTTATCCCAGGATATGCGGGATTGGGCTGGGCTAAGCACTCCTGTCCCTTCCTGTAACTTTGTTCAGGCTGTGGACTCCTTTGGCAGGCTGGTGAAGTCCATGGAACTCTTCAGAATGATGCTCTTAAATGCCTAAAATAAAATGCACCGAATAACAAAGGAAACCAATTACACTAAAATGCAGATATTAACATATTTTAATATTTATAAGATCCAGCAATCCCACTACTGGGTATGTATCCAAATGAAATGAAATCAGCGTTGAAGAGATAGCTGCACTTCCATGTTTTTTCCAGTACTGTTCACAATATCCAAGATATAAAACCAACGTAAGTGTCTGTCAATGTATGAATGGATAAAGGAAATGTGCAGTACTATTCAGTCATAAAAAGGAGATCTTATCATTTGCGACAACATGCATGAACCTAGAGGACCTTATGCTAAGCGAAATGAACCAGATGCAGAAAGACAAATACCGCATGATCTCACTAATGTGGAATTTTTGAAAAAGTTGGTATCATGGAAGCAGAGAGTAGAGCAGTGGTTGCCAGAGACTTGAGAAAGGAGGGAAAAGGAAGGATGGGAGAGGTTGGTCAATGGGTACAAAGTGACAATTAGATTGGAGGAGTAAGTTTTATATGCTAAATATCCTGATTGGATCATGTATTGAAACGTGATCATGAGGTGGTGTATTTGTTAATTAGCTACATTTAACCATTCCACAATATATATACTTCAAAACATCATTGTTACATGTAATAAATATATACGGTGTCAAACGTCAATTAAAAAAAAAAATTTAACCAGACTAGGCAACCTAGTGAGACCCGGTTTCTACAAAAAAATTTTAAAATTAGCTGGGTGTGGTGGCATATGCCTGTACTCCCGGCTGCTTGGGAGGCTGAGGCAGGAGGAGTGCTTGAGCCTGGGAGATTGAGGCTGCAGTGAGCCGTGATCGCTCAGTGAACTCCAACTTGGGAGACAGAGAGACCCTGTCTCAAAAAAAATTTTTTTTTAATGTGATATATACTAAGGTATTTTTTTTTTAACACATTAAGGAAGAAAATCTAGCAGTGGATCAGCTATTGTTTAAATGTGTCCCCGACAATCATGTGTTGGAAATTTAATTTCCATTGCAACATCATTGAAAGGTGGGTCTTTTAAGAGGTGATTAGGCAGAGCCCTCATGAACCGATTAATGCCATTATCATGAGAGTGGATTGTTATAGTGAGTTTAGGCTGGGCACGGTGGCTCATGCCTGTAATCCCAGCACTTTGGGAAGTCGAGGCAAGCGGATGACTTGAGATCAGAAGTTCGAGACCAGCTTGACCAACATGGTGAAAGACTCTGCTGGCCGGGCGCGGTGGCTCAAGCCTGTAATCCCAGCACTTTGGGAGGCCGAGGCGGGTGGATCACGAGGTCAAGAGATCAAGACCATCCTGGCCAACAAGGTGAAACCCCGTCTCTACTAAAAATACAAAAAATTAGCTGGGCGTGGTGGTGCGTGCCTGTAATCCCAGCTACTCAGGAGGCTGAGGCAGGAGAATTGCCTGAACCCAGGAGGCGGAGGTTGCGGTGAGCCGAGATCGTGCCATTGCACTCCAGCCTGGGTAACATGAGTGAAACTCCGTCTCAAAAAAAAAAAAAAAAAAAAGACTCTCTCTGCTAAAAATACAAACATTAACTGGGCGTGGTGGTGCGCCATAATCCCAGCTACTTGGGAGGCTGAAACTGGAGAATCGCTTGAACCTGGGAGGCAGAGGTTGCAGTGAGCCAAGATTGCGCCATTGCACTTCAGCCTGAGCGGCAAAGCAAGGCTCTGTCTCAAAAAAAAAAAAAAAAAAAAAGTGACTTAGGTCCCTCTTGCTTTCTTGCTATTGCCCACTCTTGCCTTTCTGCCTTTTGCCATGGAATGACACAGCATGAAGCCCTCACCTGATGCTGGTGCCATGCTCTTGGACTTCGTGGTCTATGGAACTGTGAACCAAATAAATTCTGTTCGTGATAAATTACCCAGTTTCAGGCATTCTGCTATAGCAGCAAACAGGCTAAGACAGAATCTAATATTTATAATAATTTCATAAATGACATTTTAAGATATCTTCAATAACTGTGATATGTTAGGGAAATATCTGTGATTTTTGTTGGTACAAAGTTGCAGACACTGCTAAATACTACTGTTGTTTGTTGCTTACATTCATAATGCAAGGAAATACCATATTTCAGTTAGAGGCAGTGAAAATAACAGGGAAACTTTTTTTCCCCTCCAAGTTTATTGACATCGGGATAAGAATTTTGCCTTTGGGCCAGATGCAATGGCTCGGGCCTATAATCCCAGCACTTTAGGAGGCCGAGGTGGGCAGATCACTTGAGGTCAGGAGTTTGAGACCGGCTTGGCCAACATAGTGAAAGCCCGAATCTACTAAAAATACAAAAATTAGCTGGGTGGTGGTGGGCACCTGTAATCCCGCTGATTGGGAGGCTGAGGCAGGAGAATTGCTTGAACCTGGGAGGCGGAGGCTGCAGTGAGCGGAGATCATACCACTGCAGTCCAGCCTGGGCGACAGAGCAAGATTCTGTCTCAAAAAAAAAAAAAAAAGATAAAAAACCCAGAATTCTGCCTTTGACATTATCTCACCTACGTTTCTTTTGGGGTTAGATTGAGGACCTGGTGGGGTTGGAGGGGGCACCAGGCCTGGATTTCTCATTTGTAAAATATACTTATTTAATTTAAAAAAAATTTTTTTGAGATGGAGTCTAGCTCTGCTGCTCAGGCTGGAGTGCAATGGGGTGATCTCAACTCACTGCAACCTCCACCTCCCGGGTTCAAGTGATTCTCCTGCCTCAGCCTCCCGAGTAGCTGGGACTACACGTGCATGCCCCCATACCTGGCTAATTTTGTATTTTTAGTAGAGATGGGATTTCACCATGTTGGTCAAGCTGGTCTCTAAGTCCTGACCTCAGGTGAGCCACCCGAAAAATCAGATTTTTAAAGGAACTTTACTTACTGTACATATAGCAATACTTGGATTTGTATGTAGTTATTTTTTTCTAAATTAAGAAAAATACTAGATCTTTGGCTGGTACGTATGTAGTCTTTTCTCAAACGCAAATAGGAGCATACTGTACATGCTCTCTTGGAGCTTGCTCTTTTCCTGTACAATGTGACGTGGAGGTCTTTCCATGTTAGCACATATGGACTTGCTTTCTTTTTTTCTCTTATTCTTTTTACTGCTGCTTAGTATCTTAGTATTCAATACTGTAAATATATTTTACTTTATTTAGTCATTCTCCTAATCAATGGGATTTTAGGTTGTTTTCAGTTTTTTAGTATTTTGGACAGTCTAGCTGTGAACACCTTGTTGGTACCTCTGGGATATATAGCTAGACACATAAATGCTGGGTCAAAGGGAGAACCACATTCTGAAATTTTTTTTTGCTCTGTCACCAGGCTGGAATGCAGTGTTGCAATCTCAGCTCACTGGGTTCAAGCAATTCTCCTGCCTCACCTCCTGAGTAGCTGGGACCATAGGCGCCTGCTGCCACGCCTGGCTAATTTTTTGTATTTTAGTAGAGATGGGATTTCACTGTGTTGCCCAGGCTGGTCTTGAACTCCTGAGCTCATGCAATCCACCCGCCTTGGCTTCCCAAAATGCTTTGATCACAGGTGTGAGCCACCGCGCCTGGTCCTTGAATTTTAATCAATAGAATTCAGCAGCCTCTCACACGCCCAGGATGTGGGCCAGGCATCAGTTACCCAAGCTAGAATTTAGGCATTAATGCCCCTCTGCTCCCTGCTATTCTCCCAATCTATCAGCAAGCCTCCTGAGTACCTGCTAGCATTGGCTCCAGTTCTCCAACCCCACTGTCACTGCCTTGGTTCGTCATCTCTTTCTTTTGCAGGGTGAATGCATTAGCTTACCCCTCCCAGTCTTCCTTGCCCTGTCTCTTGTGTGGTCCATGTTATTCTGTAGTCAGGATTATCTTTCTTGATCTCAGATCCAATCATGTTCTCCCTGATCTTAACTCTTCCATGGCTTCCCATTACCTTAGGTTCATTTCCAAGTCCTTCAGCTTGGCCTATTCCCATCTCTCCAGCTGTGCCAACCTCTTCAGCATCACTCCTCTCAGGGATCTCACCTCACACCCTAGGTCTCAGCGATGCAGACAGTTGGGACCCTTAACACGTCAGGCTGTTTGCACTCCATGCCTTGCTCAGTTCCTCTGACTGTAATGCCCTTTCTACTTCCGTCTCTCTTTTCTCCTCCAATTCACCTGGTGAACACCCAGCCATCTTTTGGGGGCTCATCTTACCAGTCACTCATTCTGGAAATTTTTCCTTTTTTTGAGATGGAGTTTCACTCCTGTTGCCCAGGCTGGAGTGTAATGGCGAAATCTCTGCCTCCTGGGTTCAAGCGATTCTCCGCCTCAGCCTCCCGAGTAGCTAGGATTACAGGCATGCACCACCACGCCTGGCTAATTTTGTATTTTTAGTGGAGACGGGGTTTCTCCATGTTGGTCAGGCTGGTCTCGAACTCCCAACCTCAGGTGATCCGCCTGCCTTGGCCTCCCAAAGTACTGGGATTACAGGCATGAGCCATCATGCCCAGGCCTGGAAATTCTTTTCTATCCCCTAAAAGACAAGTGAGCATTTTCCTTTGAGCTACTACTGATGTGGTTCTGGCCTTCGGCATAAACTTGTCACCATTTAATGCTCAATTTGTTTCCCTGTCCTTCTACCCTCTATGCTGTGAGCTCTTAAGGAGACTGAATGAACAGTGATGACGTGCCATCTCCTGCAGGGAATGGACGTGCAAAAAGTACACACATCATAAGTGTGCAGCTTCCTGGCACTCTGTAAACTAAACCTACCCATGTCACCAGCACCCAGATCAACAGAATATTACCAGCACCCAGTAGTCCCCATGTGTCCATGCTCACCAGAATCCCCCTTCTTTTCCTTAAAGAAAATGGTCCACAACATCCTTGTTGAGTTTGAGTTTGTTTGTTTTGAAACAGGGTCTTGGACTGTCACCCAGGCTGGAGTGCAGTGGGGCTCACTGCAGCCTCAACCTCCCGGACTCAAGTGATCCTCCCACCTCAGCCTCTTGAGTAACTGGGACCACAGGTGCATGTTACCATGCCTGGCTATTAGATTTTTTTTTTTTTTTTGTAGAGATGGGGGTCTTACTATGCTGCCTAGGCTGGTCTCGAACTCCTGGCTTCAAGTGGTCCTCCTTCCTTGGCTTTCCAAAGTGCTCAGATTATAGTCATGAGCCGCTGTGCCTGACCTAAGTTGTTTTTTTCTTTCTAGTTTTAGTTCTTTTGCTTTCAGTTTTTCTTGTGTTTGTATTTTATATAAATGGATTCAAACAGTATGTTCTCTTTTGTGTCCAGTTTCTTTGGCTCAGCATCATATTTGTGAGGTTTATCAAAGTTATATGTGTAGTTATAGTTTGTTCATTCTAGCAGCTGTGTATTATTCCACTGCATGTATATACCACAGTTTATGCATCCATTCTACTATTGTTGGGTGTTTCCAAGACAAACTGGCAAATGAAAGTGTTGCAGAATGCACTTAGAATATATAAATATATACTTGCAAAACAATCCCAAGCATGTCTGTAAATGCATAGAGAAGGTGGTTGCCTGGGAGGAACTGGAGATCAGGAAGGGGACAGCCAAAGGGACCGTAAACTTATCTGTAATGTTTTTTTTTAATTAATTAATTTATTTATTTTTTATTTATTTTATTGCATTTTAGGTTTTGGGGTACATGTGAAGAACATGCAAGATTGTTGCATAGGTACACATGTGGCAGTGTGATTTGCTGCCTTCCTCCCCATCACCTACATCTGGCATCTCTCCCCTTGCTATCTCTCCCCAACTCCCCACCCCGCACCGTCCCTCCCCTATTTCCCCCCAACAGACCCCAGTGTGTAGTGCTCCCCTCCCTGTGTCCATGTGTTCTCATTGTTCAACACCTGCCTATGAGTGAGAACATGTGGTGTTTGATCTTCCGCTCTTCTGTCAGTTTGCTGAGAATGATGGTTTCCAGGTTCATCCGTGTCCCTACAAAGGACACAAACTCATCGTTTCTGATGGCTGCATAATATTCCATGGTGTATATGTGCCACATTTTCCCTGTCCAGTCTATCGTCGATGGGCATTTGGGTTGGTTCCAGGTCTTTGCTATTACAAACAGTGCTGCAATGAACATTCGTGTGCACGTGTCCTTATAGAAGAACGATTTATAATCCTTTGGATATATACCCAGTAACGGGATTGCTGGGTCAAATGGAATTTCTATTTCTAGGTCCTTGAGGAATCGCCACACTGTCTTCCACAATGGTTGAACTAATCTACACTCCCACCAACAGTGTAAAAGTGTTCCTATTTCTCCACATCCTCTCCAGCATCTGTTGTCTCTAGATTTTTTAATGATCGCCATTCTAACTGGCGTGAGATGGTATCTCAATGTAGTTTTGATTTGCATTTCTCTGATGACCAGTGATGATGAGCATTTTTTCATATGTTTGTTGGCCTCATGTATGTCTTCTTTTGTAAAGTATCTGTTCATATCCTTTGCCCACTTTTGAATGGGCTTGCTAGTTTTTTTCTTGTAAATCTGTTTTAGTTCTTTGTAAATTCTGGATATCAGCCCTTTGTCAGATGGGTAAACTGCAAAAATTTTTTCCCATTCTGTTGGTTGCCCCGTAATGTTTTAAATTTTTTGCATGGAAACTGCATTCCAGTATAACTTAGATAATTAAAAATATAATTTTTTTTTGAGACAGAGCCTCGCTCTGTCGCCAGACTGGAGTTCAGGGCTTCTGCCTCCTGGGTTCAGGTGATTCTCCTGCCTCAGCCTCCTGAGAAGCTGAGACTACAGGCGCATACCACCATGCCCAACTAATTTTTTTTTGTGTGTGTGTTTTAGTAGAGATGGGGTTTTACCAAGTTGACCAAAATGGTCTTGAACTCCTGACCTCATGATCCGCCCGCCTCGGCCTCCCAAAATGCTGGGATTACAGACGTGAGCCACTGCGCCCTACCAAAAATTAAATACAGTTTTTTACACATATTCATGTTCTGTGCATTTGGGTCCTCAGGGCTATGCTGGGAGAACACAGCAGTCAAACAAGCAAGCAATATTAAATATGTACTTATTATTTGATCAAATATATCAGATCAGATAGATCATACTTACAGGCCACGTGGCCTTGGGCAAGCGACTTCACCTCTTTGATCCTTAGTTCCTTTTTGTCTTAGCCTGGGTCCTCGCCCCGCCCCTCCTGCCACCCTCCAGCAGAACCTGAGACAAAGTGAACTGGTAGTTTATTTGTGAACAGGTAGTTCATTTAAGAATGTAATCTTAGGGAGTAGGAGAGAGGGACAGGGATATTGAATCAAGAGATGAGGGAGCGTCAAATACAAGATGTGCCACCAAGTTAGCCAGTGCTATCTCTGGGTATCCGGAGGGGGAGGCCAGCACAACCTTTCACGGAGCCTTCTGAAATGTCTCAGAACTCCCTGCTGGGGCACAAAAGGCGGAAGTATTATCCATTGGTTCTCACCCTCCGTTGGTCAAAGGACATCCCACACCTTCTTAGTTCCTCCCATATTGCTGGGCGCTTATGCATGCATGTTCCCTTGGGTGTCCCACCCAGCTGCAGTGGAGAAGCCCCAGGAGAGGTCAGCACTGGCTGGAGGAAGAGACCTGTTCAAGAGGTTTTTGAGGTGGTGTCCAAAATGTGTCTAACACATTCATCTCTAACATGATGGGGGTGTTTCCATTTCACAGAAACACTGCAAGGATTGGGCTGAATTCCATACCTAGGTAACAAGGCACCCAGGGTTGGTGTTCTGAGGCCCTGGGAAAGATTGGAAGTTGGGGAAACCTGGCCCCACCTCACTCCAGTGTGGGGCTAAAGAAGGGGGAAGCTGGAAAGGGAGCTGAGTGGGCAGGGGCTCTGCCATGTTGCTTCCCCAGGGCTGGGCAGAGGCTCAAGCAAGACAGTGGGAGGACAGCGGGTTCTAGGACATGGGGAGGAAGTAGGCCTGGAGGGATTTCCCTGGGCCCTGGAGGGATGAGGCTCCTAATAGGTGCCTGTGGCCTTGTTCCTGTGAGAGGAAGGAAACAGATGAGGCCACCAAATGGAGCAGAAAAGGTGCAATGAAAATCCTGACTGCCTCCTGCCCTGTGGGCTCTGCACAGTCACAGCGGTTGTGCTATTTCATATCATCGCTAATCATCCACTGTGGTCCAGCCTTGATCCCTCTCAAGATTATAAAATAATTTGATAGCAGCCCTTGCTTTTCAAGTATATTACAGGCTAGACCAAGGGTTCTTAATTTAGGGGCCTGCAGATACAGTGTAGAGGGATGAACGGAACTTAGTTGGAAAAAAAAATGACATCTCTATTTTGCTATAAATTAGATTGAGCACTACCTTCAGTTATGGATGTAGGCAACAAACCACACAGCTGAGTCTTTGTCACCAGCAGAAGCCACAGACATTTTCACCTCACATGACAGTTATAGATATTTTGAAAGCTCATTTATACTTCAAGATTATAGTAGCTATTAGGCCCCCTGCTAGATCTTGGTATGTAGTGTATCAAGAAGAAGCACATATATTCTTTTTTTTTTTTGAGGTGGAGTCTTGCACTGTCACCCAGGCTGGAGTACAATAGTGCTATCTTGGATTCTTCTGCCTCAGTCTCCTGAGTAGTGAATAGCTGGGATCACAGATGCCCGCCACCACACCTGGCAAATTTTTGAATTTTTAGTAGAGACGGGGTTTTGCCATGTTGGCCAGGCTGGTCTTGAACTCCTGAGCTCAGGTGATCCACCTGCCTCGGCCACACAAAGCGTTGTGATTACAGACATGAGCCACCGCATCCGGCCTGAAGCACATATATTCTTATATTACACATTTTAAAATATTTTGATAACAATATTTCAATATAACTGGTTTCCTTTGTAATCTGATATATTTTATTTTATGCATTTAAAACTATTATTCTTAGAAGGAGTCTATATGGTTAATCATACAAAAAGTGTAAGAATCCCTGCACTAGATCAGGAAAGACCAGCATTGACCTGCCTGCACTTATGGCAGACATTAGGAATCAATCATGGCAATCTTTCTAACAGATGCCAGATGTTCTCTAGGGATTTTCTACTAATTTATCTGTGGAGACCTATGGGGTCAAACTTAGTTGCCCTTCCTGGTCTATAATGAACCAATGCAGGATAAAACAAGGCAGGTTAAAGATATAATTAAGTGCTTCTTTGGCAAGCACAGCAAATTCGAGCAAAGTTTGAGACTAAATGTGCCAAAGAAGTTGGAACAAAAACACTCCAGAGTGAGGTAGACCCACAGTCAGGGATTAAAAAGACATGATTTTGAGAGATGGAGAAAGGAGGGTGATGGTATTCAGGATAGGGGCAGGGCCAAGACGAGGAGGAAAGACTTACATAAGCACAGGCTTTGAGGATGGAAAGAACAAGAAATTTCAGGGGACTCTGTGACAACCAGGTTTTGGAGAAGTTGTGGGAAATGAAACTGAGAGATCAACTTCATTAGAAAGGCTTGTGCATGAAGAATTTTGCCTCAGAGTCCTTAAGAGCCAGTGAATAGAGGACAAAAGGTGTACCAGTTTGCTTTTGCTTTGTAACAAGCCACCTCAAAATTTAGTAATTTAATACCACAACGATTTATTATTTCTTACTCATCTATGGGCCTGCTGGGTGGTCCTTCTGGTCTGGGCTGGCTTAGCTGATCATGGAGTTTCCTCATGCATCTGCAGTCAGCTGATTGGCAGGGGGGTGGGGCTGGTGGATTCAGGATGGCCTCATCATATGGTTGGTTTGGCTGGCTATTGGCTGGGCCAGTGGGGGTTCCTGGGCTGCATGGTTTCTCATCCTCCAGAAAGCTAGCCTGGGCTTACTCACATGGTGGCCAGACAGATTTCCAAAAGAAGAGGAAGTGCATATGGCATCTTGAAGCCTGGGCTCAGAATGGGCAATTCTGTCACTTCACTTCTACCATATTCGAATTGCCAAAGCAATTCATGAGGCCAGCCTGGTGTCAAGGAGTAGGAGAATAGGCTGTGCTTCTTGATGGGAGAAGATACAGTCACGCTGCAAAGGGGTGGATACAGGAAGAGGAACCATTGTGGCCGCCCCTCCCTTTTTTTTAAGAGGCAGGGTTTCACTTTGTGAAAACAGGCTGGAGTGCAGTGGCATAATCATAGCTCACTGCAGCCTCAAACTTCTGGGCTCAACTGATCCTCACACTTCAGTCTCCCAGATAGCTGGGACTATAGGCACACCACCACGCCCCAGATAACTTTTTTATTTTTATATTTGTAGAGTGGGATCTTGCTATGTTGCCCAGGCTGGTCTTGAACTCCTGGCATTGGGGCTGCTTTTGTAATTAATCTATTCTGGAGGGTTTGAGGGCAGCTGTGGAACATGAAATACTAGGAGAAAAGCCCCAGGGACAGGGGAGCTGGTTGGAAAGCAATGACAGTAGTGTTTGGGAAGATAGGGATAGGATATTTGCCCAGATTCTAAGATGCAGATGGGGAGGAAATAGGCCTCTGAATTTGGGGCCTGTGGGCCAGGCAAGGGACTTAACCATTCACAGAGCTGGAGATGTCAGCAGGTGGCTGATGGGATCAAGTCGTGTCTGATGTGGAGGCCCGCACTAGGAGGGCCTTGAGGCCTTGGCAGACAGCAGCCCAGGTGTGTGGCTGAGTCCTGAGGCCTCTGCTACCTACAGGCTGAGAGGTCTTGTGAAGCATATTAGCATGTCCTGCGCTGGGTGTTCTGCTCTGTAGAGTAGGGGTAGGAATGTGAACCTTGCAAGGCTGGGAGGGAGGGAGCTGGGGCTCACTGTGTGGAAGCATTTTGTAAACTTTTGGACTGTACACTTTTTAGTGGTTTTACGGTTTTGTTTTAAATTTAAGAGACATTAGCTACACAGATGAGGGACCTGGGGGAAACGTGAAGGGAGACGAGGAGGACCTGGGATTCTGTTTGGAGGAGGGGCTGCAACTGTTAGGAGGCCAGGGAATAGAAGGATCCAGAAAGAGAGAGAGCTGGGCTTGCACAGAGTTCCTCCAGCTTGAGACATGGGGAGCTCAGGACAGCAGTCGGGGTGGGGGTGGTGGCAGGGGGAGCATTCAGTCATGACTGGTTCTGTGCCTGCCCAATCCTTGGGGTCAGAGAGTTGGGAGTCAGGTGGTGGGAAAATTAGTCTCCCTGCCTAGTCCTCCAATTGCAAAGTCCTGGGTGGTCGGGACCGACGCCAGTGGAGTTCCCCACTCCTCCCTTCCTCCTCCTTGCTGCTCTGAAAAGTCCAGCAGAGTCACTGCTTCCAGATGTGGCCTCCAGATGTGGCCTGGAGTGTTTCCAGAGGATCAAGGATGCAGAGGCAGCAGCCAAGCTCCCAGCTTTTCTTCCTTCCTCCTTCTCCAATGGGGCCTGCCCATTGCTACCCTGACTTCTCTTCTACCACCAGGTCAGGTATCAGGTACCCAGGGGCCCTGATGGATGGATAGTTAAATACCAATTCTAAATAAACCTGAGTCAGACAGATCCATCTTTATTGGTGTTGGAAAGAGTTTACATCTTGGGGAGTGGAGAACTCTCCAATGTTTCTGTTCTGAGCAGTCCAGCAGCTCCAGAAAGAGGAAGTGAGCTGTCTCCTCGGCTGGGGACCTGCCAGGGCACTGGGCTCCGGGCCAGCCAGGGCCTGGGAGGAGCTGCTGGAAACCTTCCCCTTAATGGGAACAACCTGGGCCCTGATGTCTCACCGGGATGGAGCCCCAGTTAGGGGGAAAAGGCAGCTGTTTTATTAGTAGCAGACCATGGAAACCAGGTGCTGCTGCTAAAAGTGAGTTCTCTAGTTGCCTGGATCATTGTGTCACAATCAGTAACTCCTGCTCTAATTCCCCTGGGCTCTTGTTAAAAATGCAGATTTTGACTCAGTTTATTTGGAGTAGGGTCTGGGGTTCTGCATTTCTAACTAGTTTTCAGGTGATTCTGTTGCTGCTGGTCTGTGGACCACATTTTGAATAGGAAGGTTCTAGACTGGACATCTAAAACATGTCTCTACTTTTCTGTCTTTTTTTGTGTGTATACGTTTCTGTATTTTTTTGTACACATTTTGTATTTCTGTAGCTTTTCCTGTTTTTTTTCCCCCCAGTTTGTTTTTAATTTAGAAAGTACCAAAGAGTAGGTAGTGAAAAGTCTCATATCCCTCCCTCCCAGCAACCCAGCCGTCTCTTCCCACAGACAGCCAGTGTGGTTGTTTTTTTGTGTACATCCTTTAAGAGATATTTTATAAATAAACAGTCAAATGTATATTTCCTCTTCTGTCTCCCTGCCCTGTTTTGGTTATTATCTGCCATGTACTGGTACACATCTTTCTTTATTTCGCAACATACCTTGGAAATTGCACTAGCTCCTTCTTTCCTTTTTTTTAAAAAATTTTTTTCAAATATTTTTCAATGATGGATTTCTTTTTAAAAGTTGTAGTTTTATTAGATATCACAACTTACCAAGCAAATTCCTCGTTGATGGATACTTGGTTGTGTCCAACATTTTGCTCTTGTGCAATACATACATTAATCACTTTGCCCAGGCTTCAGTCTACTCAGAAAACAAAGGCCTACAAGTGGAAATGCAGGGTCAAAGGGCACGTGCATTTGTAATGCTGATGAACATTGCCAAACTGACCTCCCCAGAGAGGTTGTGCTAACGATGTGTGACAGAGAGCCTATTTCCCTATTCTCGCAACACCGTGTATTTACAAACGTTTTGATCTTTGCCAGTCTTATATGTGAAAAATGGTAACTGCTGTTTTTGAAACTCTCTCTTCCTTCAGCTTCCATGGTTCTCTTCAGCAATATATTTGTCAGAGGGTCGCTGTGTTCATCTTCCCTGGGCCAGCCGACTTATCAGTGCTGGGGTCCCATAGAAGACCAACACACTAACAATCCTTGCTCTTGCCTCTGGAAGGGAAGACAAAACAATTTGTCAGTGATGACCAATGAATGGGATGAGTGCTACGGTAAGGGGGTGACTCCTTAGCGCATCACTTCTCACACCTTAGTGTGCACATGGATCAACTGAGGACCTTGTGAAAATGCAGATTTGGAATCAGCAGGTCTAAGAGGGTCTAAGATTCTGTGGTTCCAACATGCTCCCAGTTGAAGAAGTTGCTGCTGGTCCCAGGACTACATTTTGGGAACCTAAAACAAGGATTGGCAAACTTTTTCTGAAAAGGACGGGAGAGTAGATATTTTAAGTGTTGTGGGCCGCATGTGGGTCTTGGTGCAGTTATTCAATTCTGCCTTTGAAAGCAACCGTATGATATGTAAATGAATGGGTGTGGTCGTGTTCCAATGTAATTTTATTTACAAAATAGCTGGCTGTGTTTGCTGACCCTTGGCCATAGGCATCCAATAAATAACTGATTGAACAATGAGTGAAAGGATGTCATTGGGCAGTAGCAGGGGCCTGAGCTAATCTAGGGGTCAGAGGATACTTGAAAAAATGCATATCCGTCCAAGTTCTGGAAAACAAAAGCCAAAAGCCAATGTTTAAAGAGGGGGTAATTACATGCAGGGGATGGGTTGCAGCGGTAATGGAAAAGCTGAGAAGTCGTTTAGATGCGACCCAGAGATTAGCAACTGCAGGAAGCTGTTATCACCCTGGGGAGGGCGAGGAGGGAGGTGAGGGGCTCTCAGGTCACCACCCACTAGGACTAGAACCATGGTGGGCATACCTACTGGGAGCGTGGAGCCCTGGATAGACCCAGCTAGGGTCAGAGACTTTAGGAAGAATCTCATTTCTTCCTGCTCTTTCATCTCCCACCTATTGGTCAAAATCAGCTGTGATCCAGTCTATACAGGAACCTGCGGGGGGCCAACCTCTGCCCTATAGCTCAGAGCAGGGGAGGTCAAAGCATGATGCGAGGCCAATAAGCCCAGGCCTGAGGTATTTAGGGTGAGTGTGAAAGTGTAGGTAGCTGACCAGGCGTATCAGGGAGGGAGGGAGTGTGTATCAGACACAGATGACAGGGTTGAGGTATGTAGGGGTGAATGGTGTGGGAGGAGGCTGGTACGGAGGCCACTCCTTTAAGCAGAATGAGATTTATGCTTTAGAACAGGGGTTGGCAAACATCTCTGTCACAGAGTTTTCTTTGTTTTGTTTAAAAACAAATGTAAAGGCCGGGCGCGGTGGCTCACGCCTGTAATCCCAGCACTTTGGGAGGCCGAGGCGGGTGGATCACGAGGTCAAGAGATCGAGACCATCCTGGTCAACATGGTGAAACCCCGTCTCTACTAAAACTACAAAAAATTAGCTGGGCATGGTGGCACGTGCCTGTAATCCCAGCTACTCAGGAGGCTGAGGCAGGAGAATTGCCTGAACCCAGGAGGCGGAGGTTGCGGTGAGCCGAGATCGTGCCATTGCACTCCAGCCTGGGTAACAAGAGCGAAACTCCGTCTCAAAAAAAAAAAAAAAAAAAAAAAAGAATGTAAAAAAATGTAAAAACCATTCTTAGGACATAGGCTACACAAAAACAGACCACAGGCAACGTTTGGTTCCTGGGCAATAGTTTGCCAGCCTGATTTTGAAAGATCCGCTTTAGAAGGATGGGTTGGAACAGATAAGAGGCTGAGAGAGGAGGCAGAAGAGCTAGAAAGGAGGCTGCTGGAGGCTCCAGGAGGGAGATGATGAGAGCCCAATGGGTGGTCATGATAGCGAACAGAAGGGAGGGACTTAGAGTTTTAGGATGCCTGGGGACACAGAATTAGCTGGTCTCAACAGAAGGTCAGAGCCTGGTCTGGAGGGTTGTGCAATCGGGCACATTGACAATTTCCCTGATTGGCTTGGAATGCCTGAGTCCCTTGCTTCAGGGAGCCAGAGGGAAATCCTGTCATCCTGGAGAATGAACTTCCCTAAGGCCCACCTTCCCCCTCCCAGTCCTCTCCTTGGATGGAACATGTGGAGGAGCAGGTTGCACTGCCTCTCACTAAAGGAGGAGTCAAGCACTCAGCTGTTGGTGACTCACTTGATCATTCTAGAAATATGGGTCCTGACCAGCTTCTGTCCTCAGTTTCAGGGCTTGGCTGGCATTCCAGGACAACAGAGGAAGTCCCACCAACATCCTCTGACATTTTCTTGTGGAGTTTCCTGTGGGTCCAGAGTAGAGATGAGGTTGGGAAGACCCTCCTCCAGCTCTTGGCTCAAACACCTGCTGGTAGCGCCTTGATCACACACAGGCTAATGGGGTATTGCAGACAGGACTAGTATGAGGTCTTAGTTTGGACTCCCCTAGAGGCAGACCCTGAGACAAGGCTTTGAATACAATTAGTTCTGTGAAATGGGGAAGGAAGGCGTTCCACAGAGGGTATATTATCTAGCCAGATTTACTGTTGTGGGCAACTGGAGCTTAGTCTTGCTAGGAAAATCTGAGCATCGGGGTAGAGCATGTGTCCCAGAGTTATCCTGCTGGAGAAGCAAGGGAGCTGGGGCATTTATCCATCAACTCCTGTGAGTTATAGCTCAATGAAGGGCTCCTCCAATGAGTGTTAATTCCCTGGTACTACCAACCTGCTACCTGGCCTTCTGTGGTTTTGGAAAGAAAGTTCTGATTCACAGGTAGAGGGCAGCGGGAGCTCCCTGAAGTGGTGAGGCCCCAAGGAGTGAGCAGGTTGCCTATAGGACCCACTATCTATGGTTATCATCTCCACTTAACAGACGGGGGAACTGAGAAGCAAAGTGACAGTCCCAAATCACACTGCAGTTTGTGACAATGAGGGGCTGGAGCTCAGAGGATGTGGGTCCAGTGTCCTCCACTATTTTTTATGCCATTGTTATGAATCTTCTGGGCGTGAGAGGACCTGCCCTTGGTGTCTCATAGGCTGACTCTGGTTGCCCTACCTGCCTGCCTGCTGCATTCTCTCCCCTGATGACCCCCACTTCCTTGGTCTACCCAGAGGCCAGAACCCAAAGCCATCTCTGGAGGAAGGGAAGCCTGCGGAACCTGCACATGTGGCAAGGCTTGGCTTTCTTACCAAGTGCCCATGTGAGACTCGCAGAGACTGGGGAGGAGGGTAAGCAGGAGCCAGGATGGGGTGGGGAGCTGGTAGGTGGCCAACTGCCAACTTGTCAAACTATGTGTGGGAGGAAGGCGTGCTGAGCAAAGGTAGATGGAACAGACCGTGTCAACATGGAGGGCACTCCAGAGGACTGAAAGGCAGGCTGGGCAAGTCTGAGCCCCCTGTCCCTTACCTGGTTAGTTGAGACATGGGACTGTTTGCATAGCTGGGAGCAGATGTCTCAGGCCTCAGCACTGAAGGCTGTGTGTGTTCATCTAGGAATTACTTGGGGGGGCCAAGGATTGAGTATGTCCCAGCCATAGTGCCAACAATCTTTGAGGACACGTGGGAGAATCAAACATTTTGTTGCTCTCAGAACCTGTTGGGTTCTGTAGGGGGAGTAAGAAGCTTCCTCCAGTCTATAGGGTTTTTTGTTTTTTGCCCAGAGACAAGGTCTTGTTCTGTTACCCAGGCTGGAGAGCAGTGGCACAATCCTATCTCACTGCAGCCTTCAGCTCTTGGGCTCAGGTGATCCTCCTGCCTCAGCCTCCTGAGTAGCTGGGACTATAGGTGTGCGCCACCACACATAGCCAATTAAAAATTTTTTTTTAGAGACTGGGAGTCTCGCTATGTTGCCCAGGCTGGTCTCAAACTCCTGGCCTCAAGTGATCCTCCCACGTCAGCCTTCCAAAATGCTGCGATTAAAGGTTGTGGAGCCACCATGCCCAGCCCCCATTCTACATTGACTCCTGAGTTGGATGGTAGAAAACAGCAAGCCTCAGGAAGCCCCTAGTTTGAGGGCAAAGACATACTCCCAAATCCCGTTGTAGGGTCCTCCTTCTGCTCAGGGAGGCTTGGAAACAGTTTTCCTCCCAGTCTTTGATACCCAAAAGGAGGAGATGACTGGGAATTCCAACTGGCTGGCCCAGCAGAACCTCAATGCTCGAAGGTGGATACCAAGGGCTGCAGGTTCCCCTGCCCACTCCACCCATTCCTAAAGCCAGCCTGCATTCTCTCATGAGCAGAGGTGACAATGTTAGTCCCCTCCTTGTGCCCTCACGCTTTGCAATGTGACTCTGCCATTCCTCTCATCAGGAGGTGGAGTCTGTTCCCCACCCCTTGAATCTGGGCTGGTGTATTAGTCAGTGTTCTCTGGAGAAACAGAACCAACAGGATGTGTGTATATATAGAAATAAATTTATTTTAAGGAACTGGCTCATGTAATCATGGAGGCTCGGTACATCCAAAATTTGCAGAGTAGGCCGGCAGGCTGGAGATTCAAGGAAGAGTTGCCATTTCAGTCTGAGGGTATTCAGCTGGAGAATTCCCTTTTGTCAAGGGGAGATCAGGCCTTGTTCTCTGTAGGCCGTCAGCTGATTGGATGAGGTCCAACCACCTAATAGAGGGTTATCTACTTTACTCAAAGGTCTCCAGTTGAACCGTTAACTGCATCCAAAAGAAAAAATAAAGCAAAACAAAAAACACCTTCACTGAAATACCCAGAATAATGTTTGATCAAATACCTGGACACTGTGGCCCAGCCAAGAGGACAACATTAACCATCATGGCTGGCCTGACACTTGCTTTGGGCCATAGAATGTGCTGACAGTAAAGCTGCTGTGCCCTGTGCCTAGGCCTCAAGCGGCCTTGCTCAAGTCCATTCCCTTTCATGGAATTCTGCTGAGCCACCATGCAGACAATCTTGGTCTAGCCACTGGAGGATGGGAGACTCTGCGGGACAGAGATGAGATATGCCAGCTGACTTTAGTTGCCAGCCAACCTGGCAGCTGACTGCATATGCCCAGCTGAGATCAAACTGCCCAGGAGAGCATAGCCCAAACTGCTGACTTGCAGAACTGTGACCTAAATCAATGGTTTTTGTTTTAGGCCACTAAGTTATGGCATGGTTTGTTACACGGCAAAAGCTGACTGATACACAGTCCAACTTCTGCAGTGTTCCCAGGACAGGTATCCTATCAGCCTGCCACTCAGCTGATGGAGAGGACATAGGCAAATAGAGGGGCAACTTGCACCTACCATAGGCTCTGCGGGTCTCTGTATCCAATGATGGCATACATGTAGATGCTCTTCTACCTTGATATTTAAATGTAGCTCTGCCAAGCACACTCTGGCCTGGCAAGCTCCCACAATACTGTGCCAGAGGCTGATGGCTAGCAACTGGTAAGGCTGCATGCTGGAGGTAGAGGGACGCCAAGGGCTGGATCCTGGAGGCTGCTTCGGTAGGCCCGCGGGAGTTGCAGGGATGGATCATGGGACAGAGGACTGGAAAAGAACTTGGGAGGCAGCAAACCTGGGTCAAGTTGTGCTTCTGTTGCTCATCAGGCCTGTATCCTGGGACAAATCACCTCACCTTTCAGAGCCTCCATTTTTCCAAGGGTAGAGTTAGGTTTCACAGGGCCTGGGCTGATACAATTTTGGAGCCCTCCTCAAGCAGAAGAATAAAAACTATGATTACAATTGCAGGCTTTGGAAGGGGCCCATGCAAGTGAGCTTAAGCTGCACTGGCTTTGCGGTAAATTGCTTCTGGCTTCCCCAGTAGAAGAAATAGAAGAGTTAATATTGATGGAAAAGAATGGTTTTGGAGGTCAGATACATTCACCATGCATAGCGGGAGTCCCAGGGGGTGGAATCCGGCAGAAAGGCAGCTTAGCAAGGGGAAAGGGCTCAGGCGGTGGCTGGTGGGTGGGCTCCTGGGGGAGAGAGGGGTGGAAGGAGGAGTCCAGTGGAGAAACACAGTGGGGTGTCTGTACTGTGTTTCTCCATGACTGCCCCCATGACTGCCCCCGAGGCGTACAGAGAGGATTGTAGGCAGAAGCAGGAGCTGATTTCATGAAATTCCGAGGCTGAAGCAAGGTTGGGACAGGGTTCCAGACACGAACTTGGGAAGAAGGGTATGTTTTCTTCCCTAGAGTGAGAGGCTGAGATGAGGATTCTTGAGCAGGTGATTTATTTATTGAGGGAGTGCTCTTAGAGAGACATAAGAGGGAGGGAATGAAGCAAACCAGGGCAGGAAAGAGGCTAAGCAGGGATGTGGTCCCACCTGGGGTCTGACTTTAGCCTGATCCAGGGTGAGCTCTGGCGTGTGGATCGACCACAGAGCTGTCCCCCCTTGTGGTAAGCAGGACAGGCTTTTTTGCAACTCTCTGTCAATTACTTGTTGGGCAGGTCTTAGCAACAGCTGGTGGGTGGGTGCCCTGGCCGAGGAGAGGAGAAGGAGCTGGGCAGGGCACCAACAGAATCCATTACAAGGGTCCTTCTCCCATGTCTGCATTATACACAGACCTGCTATGGTTTGAGGTTGCCAACTTGGAGGCTGCAGGGGAGAACAGATGGAATTTAGGAGGGACTACAGTGCTTGTCATCGGGGCACTCTGGCAGGGGCAGTGGTGAGGTACTGCCCCTAAGTGGCTCTAAGGCCGTGGCTCTCTAGGAGGGAACCTGTGCTAAGCAGACGTAAGATATCCTGGGGATGGCAGTGAGGCCGAGGCGGGCGGATCATCTGAGGTCAGGAGTTTGAGACCAGTCTGGCCAACATGGTGAAATCCCATCTCTACAAAAACACAAAAATTGGCAGGGCATGATGGCAGGTGCCTATAATCCCGGCTACTCAGGAGGCTGAGGCAGGAGAATCGCTCGAACCCAGGAGGCGGAGGTTGTAGTGAGCTGAGATTGCGCCACTGCACTCAGCCTGGACGACAGAGCAAGACACCTCTCAACGGGAGGGAGGGAGGGAGGGGAGAGAGAGAAAGAGAGAGAGAGAGAGAGAGAGAGCGAGTGCGTGCTATCCTGTGGACTTTTAGACATGATTGGGACAAATTGAGGGGCCGTGGAGCACCTGTAGTCTGCAGACAGGGACAAAAACCCATGAAGTGTGTGTTTTCCCTGTTAGTGCCACCTCATTTGTGTCCAGAAGATGGAGAAACCTGGAGGATCTCAGGTCACATATGGGAACAGCCTTTCTTGACTCTGAAGTGTAGGATGATTTCCGAGGCCATGTACCTGATCAGCTGGAGATATTTCCCACCCTGTGGAAGAGATTCATCCCAACCTGGCTATGGCCCACTGATTGGTTCATGATGAAGGGAAGCCAGGCAGAAAGGGATGGCAGTTTAGCGCATCTGGCGTCCTGCAGCCTGCCATGTCCTAGAATCAGAGGCAATGATATTTGTCCTTGCTGAGGTGAGTTGCAGAAAAAAAAGCACTTAGAACTTGCCTGTGGCGTAGGTGTAAAACAGTACAAGGAAGAGGGAACCGTTGAGGGCCATCTTGGCTGGTGACCACAGGGGTGAACACAGCCATGCCTTCTCTGTTCTACACACGCACACACACATACAGATCCTTGAGATTCTGGTGCATTGAGGCCTGAGGATCCCTGGAGGAATCTCGTCGTGGCTGCTGGGCCAGTGGAGCTGTAACAGTGGCAGTGGCTGCAGAAGACTGCAGTATTCAGCAAGGGATGGGCAGAGGAGCAATGGCCAAGCTGGGGGCAGTGGGTCCTGAGTGAACAGCAGCCCTGGTGTGCAGTGTGGCTTGGTGCAGGTTAGTTAGACCTGGTTGGGAAGGGGTTGCCTCCCTTGGTAATGAGGTCTTCATTTTTATGTTCCCTAAAACAAGGGCCCAGGACCCTCCAAGGCAGCCTCTCAGCTAGTGTGTTGTCAAGGTTCAAATGAAGAGCTTTGTAGAAGTATTTTGATGAAGAGCCGTCTTCAAACCTGAAGACATGTCCTTTTCTCAGCCTGGAGTCTCCCTGGCAGGAGAAGCAGTGTGTGGGGGTCTCTTCTGTGCCAAGAAGCCAAGGCAATGCCAATCCCCAAACTGTGGTCACATGAGGCCTTTCCTGCCTCCAGGTCAGGGAGTAGGACTCACCTTCCAACCATTAAGAAACTTTAGTATCTGGTCTTATGCTTTATAAATAGATCACTCCATCTAAGCTTGCAGGAAGTTCTAATTGCTGGGCTCTTCCCTAGGGAGCTGGCTCCTAGGCTGAGTGTGTAGGTCCTCAGACCCCGGTCCTTCCCCTATGCCACCAGCTCAGTCTCTAGTCTGGAAGACTTGGAGGCATGCAGGTGTACCCCTTTCCTATTTCTGTGAGCTGTGCCTGGGGATGGAGGGAAGCAAGACATATCCATATCCTCCAGTTCTCGAAGGTACCTTGTGCTTCCACAAAGGAATTTTGGACCTTCAATGAATGGATTTTATTTTTATTATTTTTTTAAGAGACAATGTGACAGCAAGAACCAATGTCGCTTTAACAACCCCCACACGCAAGTATTTGACTACCCCTCTCTGACTCGATCATCTGTGGTGGAACTTTGTAACCCACTGCTGGAGTCTTGCTCTGTCACTCAGGCTGGAGTGCAGTGGTGTGATCATAGTTCACTGTAACTTTAAGCTCCTGCGCTCAAGTGATCCTCCTGCCTCAGCCTCCTGAGTATCTAGGACTACTGGGCATGCCACTAAGCCTGCTGATTTATGTTTTATTTTTTGTAGAGACGCAGGGTCTCACTGATGCCCAGGCTGCTCTCGAACTCCTGGCTTCAAGCAATCCTTCTACCTTGGCCTCCTAGAGCACTGGTGTGAGCCGTGGTGCCTGGCCAATAAATGAATTTTGAATAAGTCCCCCCCGCTTCTTTTTCATTGTCAAAGCCCACTTTTCCTGGTGACTGGTTAAGAGATGAGCATGAGGGGAAAGAAGGGCACTGGCCCTTTAAATGGGACGCCAGGATTTGTAGCAAAGTGCAAATTGCATGCAAATGGATCTGCAAAAGAGACTTGGGACCCAGGGACAGCTGGCTTGGATGAACCAAAGGGTTTTTGTGCCAGTTTGCCCAGCCCTGAATCATGGTTCCCTGCTGGATGTGAGAAGAGGCACTACAGCTCCAGAATTTCTATAAAGGAGGCGCTGGGGTGGGGGTGGGGCGTAGTCTGGCTGGGAAGGTGAGAGGCTGTGGAAAGTCACCCAGCTGCCTGGGAGCCACACACTTTTTACTAATTGTATGTTATTAGAGGATGGCTTTGGCTCTCAATTTTCTCTCTAATCTGTCAATGTGACAGCAAGAATCAATGTCACTTTAACAACCCCCATACTCAATTATTTGACTACCTCTCTCTGACTTGATCATCTGCTTTGGAATTTTGTAAAGCACTCGTCCCTTCTTCAACTATTCTTTTTACGCCCAATGGAATTTGATGTTCTCTCCATGTACGTGCCTGGTCCTAACGACCAATGCAGACCCCTTCCGGGAGCTCCAGGCTGAAGCAGCCCAGTGTCTCCTAAACAGCTCCTGTGGATGTCTCCCAGGGACCACACGCTGAGTAGATCTGAAATGGAACTCATTCATGGTACTCCAACACCCAGTTCTCTGCAACCAGTATCCCCCATTACAATAAAATGGTGACCCCATCCAACCAGTGCACAAGCCAGAAGGCTGAGGGCAGCTTGGACACCTCCCTTGCCCTCATGCCCCTCATGCAATGTATCTCTAAGACGAGTCCTCTTGTCTCAAAGTTCTTGTCTGACACCTTGACTACTTCAGCGGCTCTTAACTGGTCTCCCTGCTCCCTCTCTTATTATACTCCCCCACCTCCATCCCCGTCTCCTCCAGACTGTATTCAGAAGTCATGGTTATTTGTGTCTATTCTGATGCAATCATCTATCTGTATGAAACTGGGAAATTTGCTGCCTTTTCTGAGCCTTTGTTCTCCATTGGTCAAAGTCGGCCTAGCGACTTGCCAAAGACCAGCACAGATCAGTTCCTGGGGTGTCATGACCCGAGGGCGCCAGCTGTGTTCTGAATAGAGAAAAGCCCACAGTGGGGTAGGGAGCCCTCTAGGGCCCAGGAGCTGCAGTGCAAGCGGTCACAGCAGTTCTGCTCCATGGAGTCTTCAGCTTCCAGGTCTTTGCAACCTGCCTGATACTTCCTGCCATCAAGAAAGAAGTGTTTGCAACCCGCAGTGGAAACTCATGCTGTTCTGATTCCTCTCCCCTTCTCTCCACATACCAAAATATGCTTACTCCTTTCTCAGTCCAGAACTTCAAACCCAACCAAGTCTAACTGAGGCCACTGTGAATGTTCATATATTGATATTTTTAAACAAAACTTTAAATTTTGAAATTGTTAGAAATTCACAGAGTTGCAAAGATAGTACAGAGAAGACCCAGGTAGCCCTAACCCTGCTTCCTTCAATGATTACCTCTTACATAACTATAGTAAAATATCAAAACTGGGCAGCTGACGTTGATACGATGTGTGTCTAGTTCTGTTATCACTTGTGTAGATTTGTGTTACCACTACCCTGCCAAGATCCAGGGCTGTTCCACCGCCATAAAGATCTCTCTCTTTCAACTCCTTTGTAGTCGTACCCTCCTCTCTCCCCACCATTTCTAAGCCCTAGTAACCACTAATGTGTTCTCTATATTTTTGTCATTTTGAGAATGTTATATAAATGGAAACATACAGTATGTGACCTTTTGTGATTTTCTTTTCCCCACTCAAATTCATGCCCTTGAGATCCATCCAGGTTAATGCATGTATCAATAGTTTAATTTTGGGTAGTAATCTATGGTATAAATGTACCACAGTTTGTTCAACCATTCACTTATTGTAAAACATTTTGGTTGTTTACATTTTGGTATTTATGTGGCCATAGCTCTATTTCTCTAGGATAAATGCCCACAAGCATTGCTGGGTTGTATGGTAACTATATGTTTAGTTTTTTTTTTTTTTTTTTTTGAGACTGAGTCTTGCTCCGTCACCCAAGCTGGAGTATCTCTGCAACCTCTGCCTCCTGGGTTCAAGCGATTCTCCTGCCTCAGCCTCCTGAGTAGCTGTGATTACAGGTGTGCACCACCACGCCTGGCTAATTTTTGTATTTTTAGTAGAGACAGGGTTTCACCATGTTGGTCAGGCTGGTCTCGAACTCCTGACCTTGTGATCTGCCCGCCTCAGCCTCCAAAGTGCTGGGATTATAAACGTGAGCCACCACGCCAGGCCTATATGTTAGTTTTTAAAGAAACTGCTCAACTATTATCCAGAGTGGCTCTATCATTTTATATTTTCACTAGCAATGGATGAGAGATTCAGTTTCTTCACATCCTCTCAAGTATTTGATATGTTCACTATTTTTAATTTTAGCTATTCTAACAGATGTGTAGGGATATATCATCATGGTTTTAATTCACATTTTCCTAAAGACTGATGATGTTGAACATCTTTTTATGTGCTTATTTGCCATTGTATAGCCTCTTTGATAAACTGTGTCTTCATATCTCTTGCCTATTTTCTAATTGGATTATTTGTTTTTTTTACTGTTGAGTTTCAAGAGTCTTTCTATATTCTGATACATTTATCAGATACGTGGTCTGCAAATATTTTCTCCTAGGTGTAGCTTGTGTTTTTATCTTCTTCAGAGGGTCTTTTGTAGAGAAAAGCTTATTCATTTTGATGAACTCCAATTTATTGATTTTGGTATTGTGGGAACAAGAGAGACTTTATTTTAAATGCTAATCCTGTGACTAACCGCAAGTCCGGGAATGCCTCCAACATGTCTAGCTGCTATGTTACCCTTTATGCAGAAACACCTAATGATTGTAAGTTTCCTCCAAAACAACTCTTGATGCTGTTGCAGAAGTCATAGGCTGTGACACTCGTAGCCAACTACACATTCTTTCCAGAGCCTGTATGCTTTTCCCCCCAGACGTAAGCCCCCGGCCAGGGGGGGTGTGGTGCACAGATTACCTGCCTTGTGGTGGCCCAAGACCAGGATTCTGTCTATAAGTTGCCCCTAATAAGCCTTATTAGGACAAATCCACAAACTAGATTTGTCTGCCTCCTTCTCTGGTTTCTTGGCTTCTTTGGCATTTGGGGACTGCTTTGCATATGTGGCCCTTTCATGGAACAAGTGTCATGTATAAGAACTCTTCACCAGGCCCTAGGTCCTGATGATTTTCTCCTATGTTTTCCTCTAAAAGTTTTATCATTTTATGTTTTATATTTAAATCCATGATCCATTTTGAGTTACTTTTTTTTTTTAATAGTGATGGGGTGTCACCATGTTGGCCAGGCTGGTCTCGAACTCCTGACCTCAGGTGATCCACCCATCTCGGCCTCCCAAAGTGCTGGGATTACAGGCATGAGCCACCATGCCCGGCCTGAGTTACTTTTTGTACAAGGTGTGGGGTTTAGGTCTAGGTTTATATATATATTTTTTGAGACGGAGTTTCACTTTTGTTACCCAGGCTGGAGTGCAATGGCATGGACCTTGGCTCACCGCAACCTCTGCCTCCTGGGTTCAGGCAATTCTCCTGCCTCAGCCTCCTGAGTAGCTGGGATTACAGGCACGCGCCACCATGCCCAGCTAATGTTTTGTATTTTTAGTAGAGACGGGGTTTCATCATGTTGACCAGGATGGTCTCGATCTCTTGACCTCGTGATCCACTCGCCTCGGCCTCCCAAAGTGCTGGGATTACAGGCTTGAGCCACCGCGCCCGGCTAGGTTCATATTTTTGCCTGTGGATATAAAACTGCCTCAACACCCATTGTTTCTTCCTATTAAATAGCTTTGGCACCTCTGTCAGAGATCAATTGGCTGTGCTTGTATGGGGCTATTTATAGGTTCTCTATTCTGTTCCATTGATCTATATATCTATCACTTCACCAATAAGACTCTAACTTGATTACTGTGGCTATATAGCAGGTCTAAATATCAAGTAAAACGATTCATCTTACTTAATTACTCTTTTTCAAAATTGTTAGTTCATTTCCATATACATTTTAGAATAATCTTTTCTCTATAAAATATTGCTGGGATTTTGATGGTGATTATGTTAAATTTGTATATCAATTTGAGGAGAACTGACTACTACAATGAGTCTTCCAATCCACAAACACATTATGTCTCTCTATTTGTTCAGATTTTCTTTGATTTCTTCTTTAATTGGTGTTTTGTAGTTTTTAGCATTTAAGTCCTGCATATGTTTTGTTAAATTTACATCTAAATATCTCATTTATTTTGAACAATCATGATAGTGTGTTTTAAATTTTGTTTTCCACATGTTCATTGCTAGTATAAGAAATACAGTTGAGGCCGGGCGCAGTGGCTCAAGCCCGTAATCCCAGCACTTTGGGAGGCCGAGGCGGGTGGATCACGAGGTCAAGAGATCGAGACCATCCTGGTCAACAAGGTGAAACCCCGTCTCTACTAAAAATACAAAAAATTAGCTGGGCATGGTGGCACGTGCCTGTAATCCCAGCTACTCAGGAGGCTGAGGCAGGGGAATTGCCTGAACCCAGGAGGCAGAGGTTGCAGTGAGCCGAGATCGCGCCATTGCACTCCAGCCTGGGTAACAAGAGTGAAACTCCGTCTCAAAAAAAAAAAAAAAAGAAAAAGAAAAAGAAATACAGTTGATTTTTAGTTCTAGAAAAGACTTTTTTGTAGATTCCTTGGGATTTTCTACATAGACAATTGTGTAATCTGCAAACAGTAGAGTTTTATTTTTTCCTTTGCAGTCTGTATATGTCTTACTTCCTTTCCTTGCCTTTGCATTCTGGCTAGATGTGCCAGTACTGTATCGAATAGCAACGGTGAGAGTAGATATCCTTGCCCTGTCCCTGATCTTAGCAGAAAAGCATTGTGTTTCACCATTAACTATGAGTTAGTTATAGGTTCTTTTGTAGCTGTGCTTTATCAAGTTGAAGAAATTCCCCCATTCCTAATTTTCTGAGAGTTTAAAAAATTTATGAATGGATATTGGCTTTTGTCTTTCTTTTTTTTTTTTTTTTTTTTTTTGAGACGGAGTTTCACTCTTGTTACCCAGGCTGGAGTGCAATGGCGCGATCTCGGCTCACCGCAACCTCCGCCTCCTGGGTTCAGGCAATTCTCCTGCCTCAGCCTCCTGAGCAGCTGGGACTACAGGCACGCGCCACCATGCCCAGCTAATTTTTTGTAGTTTTAGTAGAGACGGGGTTTCACCATGTTGACCAGGATGGTCTCGATCTCTTGACCTCGTGATCCACCCGCCTCGGCCTCCCAAAGTGCTGGGATTACAGGCTTGAGCCACCGCGCCCGGCGGATATTGGCTTTTGTCAAATGCATATAGATATAATTCTTCTTTAGCCTATTGATATGGTGAGTTACACTGATTTATTTTTAAATACTAAACAAGCCATTCATACCTGGAATAAGCCACATTTGGTTATAATCTTTCTGTCTCTAATATATATTATATATAATGTATATATGTGTGTGTATTTTAATATATTGCTGAATTCTATTAGTTAATATTTTGTTAATGATATTTGCATCTGTATTCATTAGGGATGTTGGACTATAGTGTTCTTTTTCATGCTTTGTCTTGTTTCGGTATTAGAGTAATATTAGCTACATAAGGTGAATTAGGAAACATTCTTTCCTGTTCTGTTTTCTGGAAGACATTGTGTAGAAGTGGTGTTAATTTTACTTTAAACATTTGGTATTATTCTCCAGTGAAATCATCAGGCCTGAAGATTTCTTCTTCCATTTTATTGGTCTTAAAATTATGAATTCAATTCAATTTTCCTGAGCGTTAAAGGGCTACTCAAATTATTCCTTCATGTTGGGTGAATTGTGGTAGTCTGTGTTTTTTGAGGAATTTGTCAATTTCATAGAAGTTGTTAAATGTAGGTGTGTAGCATAGCATTGGTAGTATTATTTTATTCTCCTTTTAATGTGTGTGGGGTGTGCAGTGATAACAGGCAATACCTGTTCCTTTTTTTTTTTTTTTTTGAGACACGTCTTGCTGCTCTGTCACCAGGCTGGAGTGCAGTGGGGCAATCTCAGCTCACTGCAACCACCGCCTCCCTGGTTCAAGCAATTCTCTTGCCTCAACCTCCCGAGTAGCTGGGCCTACAGGCATGTGCCACCATACCAGGATAATTTTTGTAGTTTTAGTAGAGACAGGGTTTCACCATGTTGGGCTGGATGGTCTTGATCTGTTGACCTCGTGATCTGCCCACCTCAGCCTCCCAAAGTGCTGGGATTACAAGTGTAAGCCACCGTGCCCAGCTAAGGGATACCTGTTTCTTTTCTGAAATTTGTAATTTGTGCTTTCTTTCTTTTTTCTTCTGTCAGTCTTGCTAGAGGTTTGTCCAACTTATTGATCCTGTCAAGGAATCAGCTTTTTGTTTTATTGCTTTTCTCTATTGTTTTTCTGATTTTACTTTCATTGATTTCTGCTCTTACTTATTATTTCCTGATTTCTGCTGAATTTGGGTTTATTTTGCTCCTCTTTCTAGTTTCTTGAGATGGGAGATTAGATTATTGATTTGAGTTTTTCCTCATTTCTAATGTAAACATTTAGTTTCATAAATTCCCCTTTAACACTGTTTTAAGTGTGTCCCACACATTTTGCTAGGTTGTATTTTCAGTTTCATTTAGTTCATTGTATTTTTAAAAATTTCTCTTGAGCCTCCTCTTCAACCCATGGATTAGTTTAAAGTGTATTGTTTAATTTCCAAGTGTTTGGAGACTTTACTTTTGCCTTTTTATGTGTTCCATGTGGTCAGAAAACACAGTATGATTCAATTCTTTTAAATTTGTTGAGGTTTATTTTATGGTATAGGATATGGTCTCTCTTGATATACGTTCCCTGGGTACTTGTAAAGAATGTGTATTCTGCTATTTTTGGGTGGAGTTTTCTATAAATGTCAGTTGGGTTCTGTTGTTTGTTGGTATTGTTGGGGTCCACTTTTTTGTGCTTTTCACTGTTCTTTTCTCTTTCCTCTTTTTTCTTTTTCTTTTTTTTGAGACGGAGTTTCGCTCTTGTTACCCAGGCTGGAGTGCAATGGCGCGATCTCGGCTCACCGCAACCTCCGCCTCCCGGGTTCAGGCAATTCTCCTGCCTCAGCCTCCCGAGTAGCTGGGACTAGAGGCACGCACCACCATGCCCAGCTAATTTTTGTATTTTTGGTAGAGACGGGGTTTCACCATGTTGACCAGGACGGTCTCGATCTCTTGATCTCGTGATCCACCCGCCTCGGCCTCCCAAAGTGCTGGGATTATAGGCGTGAGCCACCGCGCCCGGCCCTCTTTTTTCTTTTCTTTTTTTTTGTTTTTGTTTGAGACTGAGTCTTGTTCTATCACCCAGGCTGGAGTGCAGTGGTGCAATCTCGGCTCACTGCAGCCACCGCCTCCTGGGTTCAAGCAATTCTCATGCCTCAGCCTCCTGAGGAGATGGGGCTACAGGCCTGTGCCACCATACTTGGATAATTTTTGTTTTTTTAGTAGAGATGGGATTTTGCCATGTTGGCCAGGCTGGTCGAACTGCTAACCTCAGGTGATCCACCTGCCTCAGCTTCCCAAAGTGCTGGGATTACAGGTGTGAGCTATTGTGCCCTGCTTTGTTCTTTCCTCTTTACTGTTGTTCTAAGATTCCTCTGTTCATCATTTCCTTTCTGTTTAGATAAATTCTTTTTAGTCCTTCCTAAGTGGCAGGGGCTGACAACAAATTCTCTTTGTTCTCCTAATCTGAGGATATCTGGATTCCCCTCATTCTTGAAGAATCTTTTCACTGGATATAGAATTCTGGGTTGACAGTTCCTTTTTCTTTTCAGCAGTAGAAAAATAATGTGCCACTCTCTTCTGGTCTCCAGGGTGATGAGAAATCTGACGTATTGCCAATTATTTTTCTCCTGTAGGCAATGTGTCATTTCTCTCTGTCTGCTTTCAAGATTTTTTTTTTTTTTTGGCTTTAGTTTTTAGAAGTTTGACCAAGATATGTTTTGATTTGAATTTCTTTGGCTTTGTTCTGTTTGGGTTTCACTTAGCTTCCTGAATCTGTTGGTTCCTGTCTTTTGTCGAATTTGGGACATTTTCAGACATTATTTCTTCAAATACTTTTTCAAATGTACCTCCTTTCACCTCTCCACCTGGGTCTCTAGTGACACAAATGTTAGATCTTTTGTTATAGCCTCACAAGTCTCTCAGGTTCTGTTGGTTCTGTTCATTTTTTTCTCCATTCTATTTTCTCTCCTTTGCTTGGATTGGGTAATTTTATTGTTCTGTTTTCAAGTTTACTAGTTATTTATGCTGTCATCTCTATTCTGCTGTTCAATGCATCCACTGAATTTTAAAATTTGTTAATGCATATTTTGGCTCTAAAATTTCTATTTGGTTCTTTTTTTTTTTTTTTTTTGAGAAGGAGTCTCAGTTTGTTGCCCAGGTTGGAGTGCAGTGGTACAATAATCTTGGCTCACTGCAACCTCCCCACCCTGGGTTTAAGCAATTCTCTTGCCTCAGCCTCCTGAGTACCTGGGATTATGGGCATGCACCACCGCACCTGGCTAATTTTTGTACTTTTAGTAGCAACAAGGTTTCACTATGTTGGCCAGGCTGGTCTTGAGCTCATGACCTCAAGTGATCCACCTGCCTCGGCCTCCTAAAGTGTTGGAATTACAGGCGTGAGCCACCGCACCCAGCCTCCATTTGAATTTTTTATGTCTCCTGTTTCTTTGCTGAGACCCAAGACTTTCTATTTTTGTGTGTTTGTTTGAAGTGTGTTTGTTGTTGCTCACCGAAGCATTTTCATGAAAGCTGCTTTGAAATTCTTGTCAGATAATTCTAATGTCCATGTCATCTACGTGTTGGTGTCTGTTGATTTTTTTTTCCTATTTCAATTTGAGGTTTTCTTGGTTCTTGGTTTGATGAGTCATTTTCAACTGAAACCTCTACATTTTGAGTTTCTGTTGTGAGAACTTGGAGCTTCTTTAAATCTGATTTAGCAGATCTCCTCTGACTTGCTCTAGGGGAAGTGGCTGCTGCTTTCTTCCTATCAGGTGAGGCAAAGGTCCAGGTTCCCCACTCTGCCTCTGTGAACAGTCAGGATCAGGGAAGGAGCTCCTCATCACTGTTGGGCAGTGGGTAAGGTTCAGGCTGCCTGCTAGGCCTCCATTGACAATACCCTGGCTGGGAGGGGCAAGGTTTCCTTGTCACTACTTCACAAGTGGCTTCCACTGATACTATGGGGAAGAAGGGTAGCCTTGTTACCGTTTGGCAGTTGCAAAAGTCCTGAGTCTCCATGAGGCTTCCTCTGAGACCACTGGAGAGGGGGCAGGGGGAAGGAGGAAGAGTGCTTTGTTACCACCAGATGGGAGTGACAGTTCAGGCTTTCCATGTGATCTCCACTGACACCCTGGGAGGGGAGATATCATTATGGCCCAGTGGGATAAAAGTCCTGGCTTCCCATCCAGCTTTTTCTGACACTAGCCTAGCCAGGGGGAAGGAGATTGAAACCTCATGATAGCCTGAAGCCATGAAGTCTAGCCTGAGCATAGCCATGAAGTCTAGGCTCCCCACTCAGCCTTTGATGGTATGGGTGTGGATTGGGCCATACTTTTTTTCCTATGGTGTTTGGCTGGCATACAACAACCATTATCTAAAAGTTTTCTCTTCTGCTGGACACGGTGGCTTATGCCTGCAATCCCAGCATTTTGGGAGGCTGAGGCGGGAGGATCAGCTGAGGTCGGGAATTTGAGACCAGCCTGACCAACATGGAAAAACCGCGTATCTACTAAAAATACAAAATTAGTCAGGCGTGTTGATGCATCCCTGTAATTCCAGCTACTTGGGAGTTGAGGCAGAAGAATCGCTTGAACCCAAGAGGCGGAGGTTGTGGTGAACTGAGATTGTGCCATTGCCCTTCAGCCTGGGCAACAAGAGTGAAACTCCGTCTCACAAAAAAAAAAAAAAAGTTTTCTGTTTTGCTAGGCTGCCCCTTCTTGATCCTTTGGCAAGCAGAGCAGGATTTTTTTTGGCTTTTGGGGGGCATCTATTCTTGTTGTTTCCAGATTGCTGGCTTCTTTGCACACTGTCTAGGCTATATGAGGCAAAAAGATAAAAGCAGGGAACTCGTTGTGTCATTCCCTAGGCCCCAAAGTCCCTAGCTGGTGTGCCTTTTTCTCTCCACTTTCAGATGCTTGCTTTCTAGGGAGTATCTAGAGTTTTTTGCTGTATTTACTGGAAAGAATAGGAAAAAGTACATCTACTCCGTATTTCTGTGAGTTGAGGTGTCATAGATTGATTTAACCATGCCACTGATGCCTTTAGCTCTATCTGCCATGCAGCAGGTATCTTCTCGGTTCCTCATGGGGACCAGGCACTGGGTTGAGGCCAAAGAGGAGAAAATACTGACTCTGCCTGCGGGGGCTCACAGTTTTGCTGGGACATAGGGCTTTGCCCCAGGTAAGCTTGGATAGTGAAGAATAGGATGCTATAAAGGAAGGGATTCCTTGGATGGCCTTGCTGGAGAGAGCTTTCTGGGAGGGTGAAAGTGGAGAGAGAACATTTTGGTGAATTTTAGAGAGGAGCTGCAGGAAGTACAGGTGCCAAGAGAGGAGCTGAAGTCCTGAGGGGATGTAGGGATGGCGGGAGGCAGCAGTGAGAGCTTGCCTGGTTGGATCCTCAGGTGAAGCAGGTGAGCCTGAAGGACACGTCCTGGGTCCTGAATCCCATGCACAGGGACTTGGCAGTACTATCTTCAGAGAAGGAATCTGGGGATCAACTATGGCATAGCAATGGTGTGGGTGAGCAAAGATGGTGGCCTGGCCAGTGCAGTGGCTGTAGGATGGAGAGGAGAGAACAGGATCAAGAGGCATTCAGAAGGTAGAACGGATGGGTGTCTGGACTGATCTGGGGAAGAAAGAGAGAGGAATTAGATGTGAGGCTGAGATTTCCAGCTGAGGTCTCTGGGGAAGAATGGTGCTGTAAACACACAGAGAGAGAAGACAGAGAGGGGAACTAATCTTTGGAAGAACAGGATGAGATTTTGGCTGTTGGTACCCAGAGGCCCGTCTTCAGAGAATGATGCAATAAGACCAAGGTGGAAATTTTCTGAGTCCTGTAATTTCAAATCAAATAAGCAACAGATACCTGCTCAATGAAAGCACTGTAGACAAATGGCAGCACATTGAAATTTTCAAAGGATAAGGGACTATGCTCTGCTTTTGAGAGAAAGAAATGAAAGTCACACACCAAAAAGGTGAAGTCTCTCCTAGACTCAGACATCCTCAGTCTTAATCACTCTTAGTCTGATGATCAGGAGGCCTAATGCTCAAGCTGTAAGGCGAGGCTCCTCGGAACCAGATGACTCACCTCTCTGAGGCTGAGTTGCATGATGACTTCATTCAGAGCCACCTAAATCATCTGGCCACTCACGGGCAACTGTGGGTGGTTCGATGGCACCTTCCTTTCAGAGAGTAGAAGCCCCAGGAGGACAGAGGTCTTTGATTTGTTCGCTGAAGCATCCCACGTGTCTAATAGGCTGCTGGGTATATAGTAGTGCTCAGTAAATGCTGGTTAAATAAATGAAGGCTTGCACTGGGTTTTGGGGAAGTCTGAGGCCAGGGTTAGGGGTTCCACCAAGGTCAGGGTTTTAATTTTTTTTTTTTTTGAGACGGAGTATCACTCTGTTGCTCAGAATGGAGGGCAATGGTGCGATCTTGGCTCACTGCAACCTCCACCTCCTGGGTTCAAGCAATACTTCTGCCTCAGCCTCCTGAGTAGCTAGGACTAAAGGCGAACGCCGCTACACCTGGCTAATTTTTTTTTTTTTTGTATTTTAGTAGAGACAGGGTTTCACCGTGTTGCCCAGGCTGGTCGTAAACTCCTGAGCTCAGGCAATCTGCCTGACTCGGCCTCCCAAAGTGCTGGGATTACAGGCCTGAGCCACCGCAGCTGGCCCAAGGTCAGGTTTTTAAAGTATAGGAACCCATTTTTGGTACTGGA
>NW_022436973.1:21688417-21714246 GCF_009761245.1 Sapajus apella | reverse complement strand
TTTATTCTTACAGCACATCTTAATTCAGACTAGCCACATATCAAACGCTCAATTGCAACATGTGGCTAGGGGCTATTATATTGGCCGGTGCACGTTTAGACCAATCAAGATACATTGTATGGGGCTGGGCATGGTGGCTCATGCCTGCAATCCCAGCACATTGAGAAGCCAACGTGGGCAGATCACTTGAGGTCAGGAGTTAGAGACCAGTCTGGCCAACATGGCGAAACCCCATCTCTATTTAAAATATAAAAATTAGCTAAGCGTGGTGGTGCATGCCTGTAATCCCAGCTACTTGGGAGGCTGAGGCAGAAGAGTCGCTTCAACTTGGGAGGCAGAGGTTGCGGTGAGCTAAGATTGCACCATTGTACTCCAGCCTGGGAAACAAGAGCAAAACTCCATCTCAAAAAACAAACAAACAAAACAACAACAATAAACCCAAAACAAAAAACAAAAAACACAGATAATGGAATTAGTAAAGAAAAAGTTTTCCTTTAAATGATAATTAACTTCCTAAAGCACAATGAATAACAATTATTGTGGGATTCATAACGTATTTAGAACTAAATGCGTAACGTTACATAACATTGCATTTCATAACATTGCATAACATTGCATTGCATCTTCTAAAACATTGACGAGGAGGGACTACTTCCAAAGTAATTCTGTGAGGACAGTATTGTTATTATTATTATTAACAGGGTCTTGCTCTGTCACCCTGGCTGGAGTGCAACGATATGATCTTGGCTCCCTGCAACTTCTGCTTCCCTGGCTCAAGTGATCCTCCCACCTCAGCCTCTCAAGTAGCTAGAACTACAGAAGCACGCTACTGCACCTGGCTATTTTTTGGCATGTTTTTGTAGAGACGGGGTTTTTCCATGTTGCCCAGGCTGGTCTCGAACTCCAGAGCTCAAGTGATCTGCCTGCCTTGGCCCCCAAAGTGCTGGGATTACAGGTGTGAGCCACCATGCCTGGGCAAGACCAGTATTATTACTCTGTTGTTAAAATCAGAAATTGATATTACAAGGAAAGAAACCTACAGACCAATGTTTTCCTGAATATGGATGTAAAATTCTTAGTATAGTTTTAGCAAAGTGAATTTAACAATGAATAGAATATATCTTGACCAAATGGGATTTATCACAGGAATGCAACATTGCTCCAACATTGGAACAATTAGTTAATGTAGTTCAAAACATAAATAGACTAAAAAAGATAAAAGGATCATTTCAATAGATGCAGAAAAATCATTTGACATAATTTCAAATCCATTCCTTGTAATACTCTCAGAAAATCGGGAAGAGAGGGGAAATTCTTCAACTTGATAAAGAGCATGCATCTACGAAAAACTTTTAACTAATGTCATATTTAGTGGTGCATTCTCCCTCAACTCATGAGCAAGGCAAGAATGTGTGCTTATATTATTTATACTTGAAATTGTATTGGAGGTATGTCCCATGCAAAAAGGCAAGAAAAAAAAGACATCCAGATTGAACAGAAATAAGTAAGACCGTCTTTATTTGCAGACGATAAAGTCATCAAGTCATTTCATTGTCTACTTAAAAAAAATCTTATGAAATCTACAAAAAGCTACTAGAATTAATAAGTGGTTTAGCAAGGTTGTAATATATAAGATCAAAATACAAACATCAATTTATTTCCATACACTAGCAAGGAATAATAGGAAATTGAAATGAACAAAAGCAAAACCATTTACAACAGCATCAGATACATAAAATACTTAAGAGCTAAATCTGACGAAAGATGTGCAAGACATTACAATGAAAATTACTGGTAGAAATTAAAGAAGATCTAAATAAAAGGAGAAATATTCTGTGATCATGGATAGCAAGACTCAATATTACAAAATATCATTTCTCTCCAAATTGACCCATAGATTCAATGCAATTCCAATCAAAATCCCAGCAGTCTTTTTTGGTAGAAATGTATAAGCTGATTCTAAAATTAATGTAGAAGAGCAACAGATTTGTAATAGCTGAAACCGCTTTGTAAAAGAAGAATAAATTTGGATTTATACTACTTGACTTCAAGACTTAGAAACCGGCATTAAAAAAGACAGTGTGAAATTGGCATCAAGAAAGAAAAGCAGATCAATGAAACATAATAGAGTACAGGATAGACCTTGTATATGGCCGATTGATTTTTGACAATGGTGCAAAGGCAATTCACCAGAGAAAGGGTATTGTCTGTTTTAACAAACAGTGCATGAACATTTGTTTATACATATACAGAAAAATAACTTTTTGTGTATACTTGGCACCATATAAAAATAAACTTAAAAGTGATCATAGACCTAAAACTATAAAACTTTAAAAAGAAAACATGGGGGAAAATATTTGTAATCTTGTTTCTGTTCTCTTTTTTTTGAGTCAGAGCCTCACTCTGCACCTAGTTTGGAGTGCAGTGGTGTGATCTCGGCTCACTGCGTCCTCCGTTTCCTGGGTCCAAGTGATTCTCGAGCCTCTGCCTCGTGAGTAGCTGGGATTATAGGCTCTTGCCACCAAGACTGGGTAATTTTTGTATTTTTAGTAGTGACCAGGTTTTACCATGTTGGCCAGGCTGGTCTGAAACTCCTGACCTCAAATGATTAGCCCACCTCAACCTCCCAAAGTGCTAGGATTACAGGTGTGAGCCACCGGCTCCAGCCACAACTTCTGTTCTTTGAAAGGCACTTTTGAGAGAACAAAAAGACAAGCCACAGATTGGAAGAAGAATATTTGCAAATTAGATAACTGATAAAAGACATACGTTTAGAATATATTTTAAAAAATACTTCTTAAAACTCAGTATTAAGAAAACCAGCAACTCAAATAAAGATGGGAAAAGGTTCTTCACCAAAGAAGAGATATACATGGAAAATAAGTTCACACAAAGATGTTCAACACTCAACATTACTAGTCGTAGGAAAATGCAAATTAAACCATTAACGAATTAAACCTGAACATTACTAGTCATAGGGAAATGCAAATTTTTTTTTTTTTTTTTTTGAGACAGAGTCTCACTCTGTCACTCAGGCTGGAGTGCAGTGGCGTGATCTCAGCTCACTGCAACCTCTGCCTCTCAGGTTCAAGCGATTCTCCTGCCTCAGCCTCCTGAGTAGCTGGGATTACAGGTGCATGCAACCATGTCCAGCTAATTTTTGTATTTTTAGTAGAGACAGGGTTTCACCATGTTAGCCAGGCTGGTCTTGAACTCTTGACCTCAGGTGATCCACCTGCCTTGCCTCCCAAGGTGCTGGAATTACAGGTGTGCGCCACCATGACTGGTCCCTCTTCCCTTTATGTTAGAAAGATCTGGTATCACCACCTGAACTTATTTCCTAGGGCTACTGTAGCAAATTATTGCAATAATTTAAACAACAGAAAGCAATAGAATAAACAATAGACTTAAAACAATAGAAAAGTATTCCCTCAGTTCTGGAGGTCAGAGGTCTGAATCACTGTGTCAGCAGGGATGGTTCCTTCTGGAAGCTCTGAAGAAGAATCAGTTCCATTCCTCTTTCTTGGCTTCTGGTGGTTGCCAGCGATGCTTGCCGTTCTTGGCCTTGTGGACACATCACCAGTCTCTGCCTCTGTCATCACTTGGCATCCACCCTGAACATCTCTGCGTCTTTGTGTCCAAATTTCTCTCTTATAAAGACAGGTTGCATCTCCCCGATACAGTTGGGAAAGTTTCCTTGTTTTTAAGAACTCATGTGATTAGATTGGACCCACCTAGAGGATTCAGGATAATCTCTCTATAGTAAAATCCTTAAACTTAGTCATACCTTCAAAGCCTATTTTGCTTTGTAGAGTAATATATTCACAGGTTCTAGGGATTAGGGCATGGACATCTTTAGGGTGTCTTACTCTGCTTCGCCTTCAATATATCAAAAAAATTTTTAGTTCTGTATACAGGCCATGTAAAATTTATTAATGAGTTATTTTACATTATTTTTTGTAAGTACTGCTTCTTTGTAATTTGTTGCGGGTTTTATACTTTCGGCACATCTCAATTTGGATCAGGCACATTTCAAGTTCTTAATAGCCGCTAACCACTTGTGGCTTCTGTATTGAACTGTCCAGTTCTAGATTGAAGGACGCTAAAGGGACAGGAACCAGATACAAACAATAACTAGATTTTGATTTAAGAAAATACAAAATCAAAACAATGTAGCTACATAAGGCATTTTGGAAACAAGTGGGGATGTTTGTATATAGATTTAAATAATCAGCACCACTTACTGTTAATCATTTTAGGTGTGATATTGTCCTTGGGTGACGTAGGAGGATAGTGAGAGTTTTAGGAGATGTGCGTTGTTGTGATCACCCCACAGCGTTGGAATAGATCTCCCCCAACCCATGTGAAATTTGGTTTGGATGTTGAGAATGATGATGCTATCTGCACACCAAGAAAGCATGAAAAGATTTGTGACTCATGGAATGAGTCATTCTGGGGAGAGCACAGCAGGTTTCTAAACAGGCCCCAAAGTAGCTTGAGAATGCAGAGAGGGGCAGGTGCCCTGGATTTGTGTTTGGAAGTGAGGCTGGGGTGAGGGTCCCGACCCATGGGCTGGGTTTGCATGGGTGGCAAATCTGACACGTCTTTTGTCAGATTTAGCTCTTAAGTATTTTATGTATCTGATGCTGTTGTAAATGGTTTTGCTTTTGTTCATTTCAATTTCCTATTACTCCTTGCTAGTGTATGGAAACTGTCTGCCAGCACCGAGGGAGGGAGCAGCTGGGCTTTTTTTTTGGTTTGTCCAGATATAGGGCAAGAGGGGAAAAGGGAGAGATGGGGCTTGACAGGTGTCAGCAGTCAATCATCAAAAATGTAGTCAGACTCATTACGGTTCACCCCTGGTGCCTGACTGCTGACCGCGATGTGCCATGTTCCATTTGATTGCTTTTGAGCTTTTTAAAGCAAACCATTATGGTGCCCTACGAGGCCTTGAGTCTGAGGCTAATAAAGGAGGTGAAAGTCCCGTTATGCACATCTAAAACGCTCACTATCCTTCTACGTCACCCAAGGCCAATATCACACCTAAAATGATTAACAGTAAGTGGTGCTGATTATTCATATCTATATACAAATATCCCCAGTTGTTTCCAAATGTCTTAGGTAGCTACATTGTTTTGATTTGTATTTTCTTAAATCAAAATCTAATTATCTAATATCTTCTTCAAGAGCCCAGTATTCATTGTCAAAATTAATAATGTTTGTGCTTCAAAGGGCACCAGAAGCAAGTGAAAACACAGCCCACAGAATAAGAAAAAAAAATTTTGTAATTCATGTCTGATGATGGATTTGTCTCTAGAATATACAAAGAACTTTTTACGGTTCAATAATAAAAAGACAAATAGCCCAATCAAGAATGGGTACTATTAGCAGAATCAAAAGTCAACCGACAGAATCGCAGAAAATACTTGTAAATCATATTTGATAAGGTTCTAATATCCTGAACATCTAAAGAACACCTACAACCAACAATGAAAAGACAAGCAACCCAATTTTTAAAATGGGCAAAGGGCCGGATGCAGTGGCTCACGCCTGTAATCCCAGCACTTTGGGAGGCAGAGGCAGGCGGATCACTTGAGGTCAGGAGTTTGAGACCAGTCTGACCAACATGGTGAAACCCCGTCTCTACTAAAAATACAAAAATTAGCTGGGTATTGTGGCGGGCACCCATAGTCCCAGCTCGGGAGGCTGAGGCAGGGGAATCATTTGAACCCAGGAGGTGGAGGTTGCAGTGAGCTGAGACTGTGCCACTGCACTCCGGCCTGGGTGTCAGAGCAAGACCCTGTCTCCCAAAAAAAAAAAAAAAAAAAAAAAAAAAAAAGAACTGTGGTAATTAACTGTGAGGCACCAATTCATTCTTTCCAGATTCACAAACAGGCTGTTAAATGGAGAAACAGTGCAGATAATCACTCCTTTTCTAAATAAATCTTGCATAATGAATTTCAATCCTTGAAGGCCCTGCTTTAATTTATGTTGGGCCACATTAAGTATTTTAAATGAAGAGGAAGAGGTAGGTCCGTGGGGGTCCCATTTTGTCAACCTGATTGTTAAGTGCCAAAGACTTAATTAAATTGGAATTTATTAGTCATTGGATCAGAGAGTCCATGCCCACTATGGGACTTGTTAGAATAATGGGTGCTATGACTACAGGGAATTTAGGCCAGGCAATTGTTCAGATGGTTAGGGTGAGGCATACCTATTTCTCCTGTTATGTTTAGTAACTTCCCTAAGATTACAAGGGGTACCTTGTCTTAATTTAGTGGGATCCCTGGTATAACTGTAATTTGATCCCCAAGATTAAGACCATGACATTTTGCCAATCGGCGTATTTCAGCAGATGTTGAACTTAAATCAGAAGTTATAGAGGTGCAAAAGCCATTTGGCACCCTTTCATGTTTTTGTAGTGCAAATTCTTTCAGCAAATTTTGGATTTCTGGCCGGGCATGGTGGCTTATGCCTGTAATCCCAGCACTTTGGGAGGCCAAGGTGGGTGGATCATCTGAGGTCAGGAGTTTGAGACTAGTCTGGCCAACCTGGTGAAACCCTGTATCTATTAGAATTATAAAAATTAGCTAGGCGTGGTGGCTCGCACCTGTAGTCCCGGCTACTTGGGAGGCTGAGGCAGGAGAACCTGGGAGGCAGAGGTTGCAGTGAGCCATGATTGTGCCACTCCACTCCAACCTGGGCAACAGAGTGAGACTCTGTCTCAAAAAAAAAAAAAAAAATTTTTTTTTTGGATTTCCACCTGGGTCATCCCCAACTGTGGATCTTGGTTTTTTGTTTTCTCTCCCTGTATCCAGGTATCTGGAGGGAGGAGGTTACTGACTGCACTTTGAGGCAGGTCCCCTCCACCCCTGCCATATTTGTAAGCTTCATCCTCTGGAGAGTCTCACATCAGCATGGTCGGGGTGGAGCCTCCTCCAGGGCAGTGGCTGCCTTGTTTGGTAAGGTCCACAGACTTAGTAGGGGGCAGAACAGCCCTGTTGCATGTTAAATTGTGGCACTCAGATGACCCGAGTCTTTGTTGATCCATTTTACAGTTGTCCAATAGGGCTTGAATATCCTCTGGCCACTTAGGAGGGGCTGAGATAAAGCATTCAGGCCTTTTTCTTTTTCTTTCTTTCTTTTCTTTGAGATGGAGTTTCGCTTTTGTTGCCCAGGCTGGAGTGCAATGGGGCGATCTCAACTCACTGCAACCTCCGCCTCACAGGTTCAAGCAATTCTCCCGCCTCAGCCTCCCGAGTGGCTGGGATTACAGACATACGCCACCATGCCCGTGTAATTTTGTATTTTTAGTAGAGGTAGAGTTTCTTCATGTTCATCAAGCTGGTCTCGAACTCCTGGCCTCAGGTGATCTGCCTACTTCGGCCTCCCAAAGTGCTGGGATTACAGGCGTGAACCATGGCGTCCAGCTGCATTCAGGCCTTTTTTACAAGAATCTGTGCGGTGGGGGGTCACGGATATCTTTTTCTTATAACCCTGGATATCAGGGTCTTTGGTGTGACAGAGGCACAGGCAGCAGCAGCAGCAACAGCAGGTGGCACTTGGAAAGCCGTTACCTTTTAGGGGTGTGGACCTCAGCAGGCCACACGGTGATGGCTCCTGCGCCACATGAATGACCATCATTGTGTGGAAATATTGCACAAGGTGTTAATTGTTCTCCTGAGTGCTCTGTAGATTTGGGGCCAACATCTGATTGAGACTCACAACCAAAGGCCACACAGTAAGAGGTGCTCCCCTGAGCCTAGCATCAGTCATAGCCTATGCTGGAACCACGATTCAGTGAGACACACAGATAGGGCCACGCCAAGGTCCATGACCCAGAGCCATGTTAAGAGGGCTCCAATCCCATACTTCTGTCCCTAAATGCCAATTACTGAAACTTCCAGCTTGCATTGGTAAAATCTGTAACAGACGCTCAGAGGACTGGGCAAATGCAGCACAAAGCAGCACAGCTCCAAACACAAGTGGACCAGTGGGCAGAGACGCAGACCGCAGGTCACCAGCAGGCAGCAGAGCCCGTTCACAAGCCAAAGTGAGGGAAGAGAGACCCCTGGCATCACGGTCACTGCCCACATACCCTGCTTGGTGTGCCAACTGTTGGGGTCCATTGTATCTCTGTGGGGTGACCACATGTGTTGGGGTATCAAGGGGTGATGTGTCATGACATCTGCAATGGGTGTTTAAAAGTTGCATCTGGCCAGGTGCGGTGGCTTATGCCTGTAATCCCAGCACTTTGGGAGGCCAAGGAGGGTGGATCACCTGAGGTCAGAAGTTTGAGACCAGCCTGACCAATATGATGAAACCCCGTTTCTACTAAAAATACAAAAATTAGCCAGGCATGGTGGCATGTGCCTATAGTCCCAGCTACTCGGGAGGCTGAGACATGAAAATCTCTGGAACCCAGGAGGCAGAGGTTGCAGTGAGCTGAGATTGTGCCACTGCACTCCAGCCTGGGGAACAAGAGCGAAACTCTAGCTCAAAATAAATAAATAAATAATAAAATAAAATAAAATAAAAGTTGCATCCTTGGCTGGGAGCGGTGGCTCATGCCTGTAATCCCAGCACTTTGGGAGGCTGAGGTGGGCAGATCACGGGGCAAGGGGTTCGAGACCAGCCTGGCCAACATGATGAATCCCCATCTTTACTAAAAATACAAAAATTAGGTGAGCATGGTGGCGGGTGCCTGTAGTCCCAACTACTTGGGAGGCTGAGGCAGGAGAATCACTTGAACCTGGGAGTCAGAGGCTGCAGTGAGCTGAGATTGCACCACTGCACTCCAGCCTGGGAGACAAAGTGAGATTCTGTCTCAAAAAAAAAAAAAGTTTTATCCTTAAGGCTTTAGGCAGAGGAGGGATGAGGTTGAAGAGGGCCAGTGAAAACCCTCTTGGGCACTGCAGTGGGGCAGAGGGGATGGAAGTGGGAAGGGCATAGGGAGAGATGAGTTTTGGCTAACCATCTTCATAGTCCAAGGAGACTGAGAAGCTCCAACTCTGTGGGTGGGGAAGGCAGGAGAGGAGAAGGGCTGAGAGCAAGTCACTCACTCTTGATTAGAAGCAGTACAGTGCCTACTGCCTCAAAAAAAGGCCAGCCATGGGGCTCATGCCTGCCATCCCAGCACTTTGGAAGGCCAAGGCAGGCCATCCCAGTGCTGGCTGAGCCCAGGAGTTCAACACCAGCCTGGGCAAGATGGCGGGACCCTGATTCCACAAAAACTGTAAAAATTAGTCATGTATGGTGGCTCTCCTGCAGTCCCAGCTACTCTAGAGGCTGAGGCGAGAGGATTGCTTGAGCCCAGGAGGTTGAGGCTGTAGTGAGCTGAGATCTTGCCACTGCACTCCAGCCTGGGCAACAGAGTGAGACCTTGTCTCAAAAAAACAAAACAAACAAACAAACAAACAAAAAACCCAGAAAAACAAACAACAACGACAGGGCGTGGTGGCTCCCGCCTGTAATCACAGCACTTTGGAGGCCAAGATGGGCAGAGCACGAGGTCAGGAGTTTGAGACCATCCTGGCCAATATGGTGAAACCCGGTCTCCACTAAAAATACAAAATTAGCCAAGTGTGGTGGCACGTGCCTGTAATCTCAGCTACTCAGGAGACTGAGGCAGGAGAATCTCTTGAACCTGGGAGGCAGAAGTTGCAGTGAGCCAAGATTGTGCCACTGCACTCCAGCCTGGGTGACAGAGGGAGACTCTGACTCAAAAACAAACAAACAAAAAGCAAACAAAAAATAACTTGGACCTAAATTGTGTCCCACTGAATTTTGTGTCTTGATTGTAGAAATAAGCTTCCACTGATGCCAGGCTTGGGGGAGCAACTCTTACCGTGTGGCCTTCGGTTGTGAGTCTCAGCAGATGTCAGCCCCAAATCTATAGAGCACTCAAGGGAGGGAACTAATTACTACTTAGACTACTTGAGTTTAATTAGCAACTGGGCACATTATTCAAACTCTGTTTGCCTCAGTTTCCTTACCTGTAAGGTGAGGGTGTATCAGTTTGCTAGGGCTCCCAGAATACGGTACGACAAAATGGACTGTTTAAACAATAGAAATGTATCTTCTCACAGTTGTGGAGGTTGGGAGTGTGAGCTCAAGGTGTCTGCAGGGCTGGTTTGTTGGAGGCCTCTCTCCTTGGCTGATGGGCGGCTGCCTTCTCCCTGTGTCCTCACAGGATCTTCCCTCTGTTTGTGTCCAAATTTCCTCTTCTTAGAAGCCCACCAGTCATATTACATTAGGGCCCATCTTAGCAGCCTCATCTTAATTATGTCTCCAAAGACCCTATCTTCCAATACGGCCACATTTTGAGGGACTGGGATCAAGACTTCAATATATGAATTTGGGGTGGGGGACATAAATCAGCCCCTAACTGGGGGATAGTATCAGGATTTATTCCTTCACAAACTTGTAGAGTTGATTGAATTAAGACATGTAAACTGCTTAGAACACCAATAGAAAATGCTTTTTACTACCATTATTATTATCGGTATTTTAGGGACAGTGTCTCTCTCTGTCGCCCAGGCTAGAGTGCAGTGGTACGACCACAGCTCACTACAGCCTTGAACTCATGTTCTCAAGTGATCCTCCTGCCTTGGACTCCTGAGTCACTAAGATTGCAGGAGTACACCACCATAGCCTCCCTCCCTCCCTCCCTCCGCCCCCCTTTCTTTTTTCTCTCTCTCTTTCTCTCTTTTTTTGGAGGTGGAATCTCGCTCTGTTGCCCAGGCTGGAGTGCAGTGGCATGACCTCGGCTCATTGCAAACTCCACCTCCCTCAAGTGATTCTCCTGCCTCAGCCTCCTGAGTAGCTGGGATGACAGGCACATGCCTCCACACCCAGCTAATTTCTGTATTTTTAGTAGAGACGGGGTTTCACCACATTGGCCAGGCTGGTCTCAAACTCCTGACCTCAAGTGACCCACCGGCCTCTGTCCGAAAGTGCTGGGATTCCAGGCGTGAGCCACTCTGCCTGGCCTCCAGCCTGCTTTCTGTTGTTAAAGATGCAGAAATGACATATGAATGTGGGGCAGCCTCTTTACAAATTTCCCCAAGTTCCTGCCTCCCCTGAAATGTGGCTCCTTTGAGTCCTAACAGTTCTCGGACCCCTTGCCCTCAGAAGCCCTCCCTACTTGCTTCAGGTGCCTCCCTTCTGAAGTCACAGCTCTGATGTCAGGATCCTTTGTAACTGCTTTCTCCTCACAGGGCAGCCTGACTAGGTGGCCCCTTGAAAGCAACTAAGCCTGTGGTTTTTTTTTTTTTTTTTTTGAGACTGAGTCTCCCTCTGTCACCAGGCTGGAGTGCAGCGGTGCACTCTCGGCTCCCTGCAACCTCTGCCTCCCGGGTTCAAGTGATTCTTCTGCCTCAGCCTCCTGAGTAGCTGGGATTACAGGCGCGTGCCACCACACCCAGCTAATTTGTGTATTTTAGTAGAGACAGGGTTTCACCATCTTGGTCAGGCTGGTCTCAAACTCCTGACCTTGTGATGCACCCGCCTTGGACTCCCAGAGTGCTGGAATTATAGGCGGGAGCCACCACACCTGGCCAAGCCTGTGGTTTTCAAAGTGTGGTCTCCAGACCATCAGCATCACCTGGGAACTTGTTAGCAAGGCACATTCTTGGGCCCACCCCAGACCTTTTGTGTTAATAAACCCTCCAGCTGATTCTAATGGATGTTCCAGGCTGAACAAGTGTCCTCAAGTAGGTCCTCAGTGAAGGCGTAAATTCTGCTAAATTACCGCTTGGGGGCAGCACAGGACTGCAAGGTAACCATGGGCTGATGAAAAGCCCCTGCAATTGCAAAAGCCTCTCACTGCCCTTCCCGCCTCCAACCCGGCCCCAAGCCTCCTTCAATTCTCTCCGCATACCCTGCATGACCTCTGGAAACCTCAAACCAGATGGTGTCACTGGTTCAGAACTCTTCAGCAGCTCCCTGGGACACGAAAGGTGCTTCATTTGCTGAGCAGTATCTCCTGCCAGGTATATCTTACATGCCCTTCCACCCCTATCTCTGTACCTTCCCTGGGGTCAGACCCACCTGGGTTCGAATTTCAGCTCTGCCACTTACCGTCTGGGTGTGATATGGGCAAGATACATCATTTTGAGCCCCTCCTCCATGAAATGGGAGCAGTTAATAAGACTTTTCTCATGGGGCTGTCATGAGAGTTGGAGACCTCCTTTATAAAGAGATTTTAGCTTGCGGTCACGCAAACAGTGGGTGCCTGATATGCAGCAACTCTGCTTCACCATCTGCACTGCCAAGCGCAGCCTGCCATCGAGGCCACAGACCCCCGTCCGTGCCAGGTGTAGAAGGTGCCATCTGAGTCCCACCCATCATCTCTGTTCGTGACTTCCAGCTGCCAGAACCTGTGTCTCTTTGCCTGGGGCTTTCTCTGGCTGCTGGTACCCACTGTGGTGCCAGCGTGGTAAATCTCTGTAAATTGGGGATGATAATAGTGCCTACTTCATCCACTGTTGGGAAGGCCTGGTTAGTACCCTGCATAGTAGAGGGCCTCAGGCTGGGCGCAGTGGCTCACGCCTGTAATCCCAGCACTTTAGGAAGCTGAGACGGGGGGGATCACAAGGTCAGGAGTTTGAGACCAGCCTGGCCAACACGGTGAAACACCATCTCTACTAAAAATATAAAAATTAGCTGGGAGTGGTGGTGGGCACCTGTAGTTCCAGCTACTCAGGAGGCTGAGGCAGGAGAATCGCTTGAACCCGGCAAGTGGAGGTTGCAGTGAGCCGAGATTGTGCCACTGCACTCCAGCCTGGGTGACAGAGTGAGACTCTGTCTCAAAAGAGAAAAAAAAAGGTAAAAAAGAAAAAAAAAAGAGGGCCTCGGATATTAGGGTGCTGTTGGGGTGCCATTGGGGTGTTGTCTCTGCGACTCACCTACCCACAGGAGCAGCCGTATCAGGAATATTGGGCAGTAGGTGAAGGACATGGGCCTGGCTCACATGGTGACTCTCTGCTCTGCCACCCAGGCCGGCACCTGAGATGCCTGAATTGATGTCATAGGATGTAAGAGGACACCAGGAGCCTGGGGCTGCCAGATAACCCTGGCACCTTGGCAGGGCAGCGGGTTCTTCATAGCCTCTCAGAGCCTGGACCATCTCAAGCTGGGGACCTGGAGGTGACTCAGCGCCTCGGCCTGCAGTCTGCAGGGCCAGAGGGACCTGTACTTTCCTGGGTGGGTGGGTGAGGGCACTGTCATCAGGACCCCACCCTTTCTTGTGGTTGCTTCCTGGGGTTTCTCCGCCCTTGATCTTCATGTTCTGTGTGGGGCTTATCTTGACCCCGGATGCAGCAGGCATTCATCTATATGACTTGATGTAAGGGGCTCCAAAAGTACACCCTACTCAACCAGCCTGACTATCTCCCTGCCAGACTGTCCTCCTGTCTGTGCATGAAAGCTTTGAGTTCAGCATTGCCCTCTCCCATTTCCTTGTATTGAAATAGGTGGCAAGCTGCAGTTAGGACCGGCAAAGAGCCCTGTGCAAAATGAAAATGCAGGGCTCCTTGTCCAAAAGTTAGGAAGAATTTCAAGGCAACAACAGAAGCGAATTCAACTAAGCAGGGGCCCTGCACTGTTGCACACGCTTCGCTCTCTTGAAGCCAGCTCTGCCTGCAGCCTGAGCTCTCAGGGAGACAGGGTCAGCTCCTTCCCTTGCACCCACCAGGGGTCCTGGAGCTGCCCAGATCCAGGACACAAAGACAACATGAGCCTCTTTACTCAGCTCAGGACAATCGTTGTTTCGGAGCTAGGTGAAGCTCAGAGCTCTCTGTCCAGCTGGCCTAACTTCAGGGTCTCCTGAAATTCCTCTCGGCTTCCCAGACCCCTGAGGAGTCAGTTGACGGGGGTTTTCTGCCTATGACCTGGCTGGCCCTGGGCTGGTGCTTACTCTATTGCAGCGTTAGGCCTGCCTGCTCAGGGCCCCACTCTGGCATATGGGCCTGGTCCCGAGGCATCCTTTTTCTGTTTCCTGAACAACTACCAACCAGATCTTTGGATTTAGCTCCTAGCAGCCCCTGGAGCACCACGAGACACACCCTCCATGCATGGGGCTGATCTAGGCTCTCTCCAGATCCACTGTCTTCTCCATTGTCCTGTGCCCCGCAAGGCCGAGCTGGGTGGCTGCCTCTATGGGCTCCTGTGCTTTTGCTTCTGGTTGGGTATGACCAGTGCAGGAGAGGGAGGAGTGAGAGAGGTGGGCATGTACCCCCCAGCTCCTTCCCGGGCCCTGCGGCCTGGCTGTGTTCCTGCCCCAGGTGCCAGCTGCTTGTCAGGCAGCTCTCCCCTCACAGCCCTCTCTGCCTCTGGGTTCTAACCCTCCCCACTAGCAGTTCCCTCCCCTTGGCCTGCCAGGCCTGGGGTAGTCACAGATTCCAGCTGTCACTGCTGTTCCTCCCCTTGAGATCTCCCAATTTCCTGACCAACCTTTGTGAATGGTTCCTTTATTAAACTCTCCCAGAATTATCCTAATTTGAATCTGTATCTATTTCCTTCCGGGTTCCCGACGGGTATAAGGATCTTTGCTCTCTGTTGTACTCAGATATATCTTTGTAGCCCTCAATCCCTCAAGACAGCCGGGCGCTGGCAGTGGCTCAGTCCTATAATCCCAGCGCTCTGGGAGGCCGAGGTGGGCAGATAATGAGGTCAAGAGATGGAGACCATCCTGGCCAACATGGTGAAACCCTGTCTCTACTAAAAAAACCAAAAAACAAAACCCAAAAATTAGCTGGGTGTGGTGCCATGTGCCTGTAATCCCAGCTACATGGGAGGCTGAGGCAGGAGAATCGCTTGAACCTGGGAGGGAGAGGTTGCAGAGAGCTGAGATCACACCACTGCACTGCAGCCTGGGTGACAAGAGCTAAACTCCATCTCAGAAAACAAAAACCAAAACAAACAATCCCTTGGGACAGCTGTGTCAGGGGCCAGGTGTCCAGGAGCTCAGGCCAGAGCCTACTCCCCATCTCCTCGGAAAGCGCCACAGGAGAAGTGCTGACCCTGTCCCGCTTCCCGCAGACACACCCACCAGGTCTTCTATCCTCAGCAAATTGGGCATCAGGGGCCTAAACATTGTGTCTTTTTCTCCTTCAGCTTCCGTGCCTGATGGAGGTGAGATGGTCCTCTTAGCCAGAGTCTCATCCCCACACAGGCCCCCAGTAACCAGGTAACTAGGTAACCAGACAAGTATCCAATTAGACAACTAGGCAACCAGATATCCAGACAACAGGCAACCAACCAACTAGACAACCAGGCAACCAGGCAAGCCGACAAGCAGGCAGCACTCTCTGAGGGGGGTGCCCGCTGGCTCTGCTGGTCGCCTTCACTCTTTCTTTTCCTGGCAGCACATTTTCCCTTAGGGAGCTTCTCCTCCCTCCCTACTCAGGGGAGGCACCCGTGACCTCTGCCTAAGCCAGTCAGCCAGCTGATTCTGGAACTTGACTAACGTAGAAGAGGCTGCTCATTGCTGGACCTGCAGAGAGGAAGTGAGGTCTGGAGGTGTGCCACCCTTTTAAATCTAGGATAGGAGCCAGCTTGGAAGAGGCAAGGCTGGGAGCTGGAGAGACATCATTTGAGCCTCGATCAAGCCATTCCTGAAGCTGCTGCCTTGGAGCCTTTGACTTTTATGAAACAATGAATTCCCTTTTTGCTGAAGCCAGTTTGTGCAGTGTTCCTTCCTTTGCAAAAGGAAGAACCCTGGCTGGGATGAGAGTCCCTGAAACTTCGCTCCACTGCCTGCTGCTAGGAGTGAGGCCCCTCCCTGCTTGTGATAGCTAGTCTTCCTGGAAGACCACCCAGATCATTGATCAGGAAGCTTGGGCTCAAATCTGGGACTGCTTTTAATGAGTTGTGTCAATGGACATGTTCCTTTAGCTCTCAGGGCCTTGGGCTTCTCACAAATAGCCATGGGGAGACCTTTCTGCCCCGCTTTACCTGTGAATGGGACTGTTAGTACCATTTCTGGGAGCCGCTAGTGTGATGTGGAGGGCAAGAACATAGCTGACTCAAATCTGGCTTTCAGAGCCTAATCACTTACTGCTCTCAGCAGAGGAGCCAGGGCTTTCCTGTTGCCTTCTTCTTCATTTGGAGAGGTCTCTGGCTACCAGCCAGGGTGAGAGCCCAATGCTGTGGCAGCTAAGCTTTCTTCTCCATTCCTGGCCTGCTCAGGGGAGGCACCCATGACCTCCGCCTAAGCCAATCAGCCAGTCAGGCTTACCCAAAGCTGATTCTGGAACTTGACTAACCTAGAGGAGGCTGTTTCTTGCTGGACCTGCAGAGAGGAAGTGAGGTCTGGAGGTGTGCCACCTTTTAAAATCTAGGACAGGGGCCAACCTGAAAGATGCAGGGCTGGGAGCTGGAGAGACATTGACTGAGCCTTGATCAAACCATTCCTGAAGCTGCTGCCTTGGAGCCTTTAAGTTTTCTGAACCAATGAATTCTCTTTTTGCTTAAGCCAGTTCTTTCTTTCATTGGGCTATTTCCCCTATCTCTGCCTGAAATCAGTGTGCTGCAGGCTTCAGCACATCATTTTAACAATGATTTTATCAGGAAATTCCCATCAGTGCTCATAACCCAGCCTTTAATTACTGGAAATTGCAGGTCCCAAATGCTTAGAGCTGTGGTTTTCAAAATGGGAGCTCCAGACCAACAGAATCAGCAATTACTTGGGAACAGGTTAGAAATGCAAATTCTCAGGCTGCATCCTACACCTGCTGAATCAGAAACTCTCCCCTGCAGTGTGTGGTTTAAGAAGTCCGCCAGGCGATTCTGATTCTCACTCAAGTGTGTGAACCACCCGCTTGGAGCTTTTGCAGGTACGAAAGGTGCACATAGAGATGACCTGGCACTGACGGGATCCCCTTTAGCTGCAGATGGGCTGTTCCCCAGCAGTGGTGAATGAGTATTGGCTGCTAACGGCTTCCAGCTGTTCCCTCTCCCTGCACTGAATCAGCATGCCCAGAAATGCCTGAGGATAATGCATACACCTGCCTTGCATGGGCCACAGCCAATGCCTGATGGACATGGCGTATACCAGGCTGGTCTCATTGTCCAGTGGACCAGAGTGGGACACTCCAGTGTGAATTACTTTCTAGCCCTTCTGTGAACTAGACCAAAGCCAGATTTTAAATGCTGCAAGTCGCTGCTTCTTCCAAACGCCTAGCTGTTGCTGACAAAACTGCACGACACCCTGGTTAAAAAAAAAAAGTCACTTGGCTTGGCTTTGCAAAATTAAAATAAGCCTGCTTGGTTATCCTCCTCTGCAGGCTGGTTTTGGTCAGCCGGAAGAGGCTCTGACAGGCTTCTGGGTTGCAGGTCCTGGTGGCCATCTCTGTGACTGGGTCATTTTCCTCCTTGTATCTTGGCCCAGATAGCACAGGGACAGGCTTCATAGGTAGCCTAAGAAACACAGAAAACTTGTCAATTGCTTTCCTCCCCTGACTGCCCTTTCTGAGAGGGGAGAAGGGGAAAATCTTTACTTTTTGTTCTCAATGTCAGAGAAAGGCAAGATGCCGGTTACTTTCCCAGCTCATTTCTGAGGGGTAGCAGAGAGTTCGGCAAGTGTGTTGGTGTGACTGTGTGTTTGTGTGTGGAGTGTATGTTGGGTGTTGGTGTGTGTTTGCATGTTTGTACGTGTTTGTGTGTCTGTGTGTGTGCAGATGGATGTAGCAGTGTGTTCGCATGTGAGAACTTGGGGCTTGGGTTCTGTGACAGCCACAGTAATGGGTCCAGAGCCCCATCCCTCCCCAGGTGTCAGCCCCTCCCTCAGTGCCAGGCCTCACAGCTGGCACAACATTCGCCTCCTCTCTCTTGGAGCCCACTAGGGTCACGGATGGTGGCACTGAAGAGGACAGGGGGATAGACTGTCTGAGCTCCAGCCACTCCCCTTCTTGGGCACTTCAGGGCTCTGAGATTCTGCAAAAATAATTATCTGGGTGATTATGGCCCTAATCACACTCAGAAGTCTGGGGGGAGGGAGAAGGGAAACTAGTTAAGTAAAAATATAAAAAGACCAGCTGGGAATGTAGGAAAACATTTACAGCATTAACTTTTTTCCTGGGGGCTGTGACTATGGGTGACTTCTATTTATGACTTTGTGTTTATTTGCATTTTGAAATCTTCTACAATGAACATGAATTATGTGTACAATAATTAAAAATGAAACCAGAAGAATGATTATAAACATCCCACACCTACTCCGTGAGTGCCAGCTTTCCCTCCCACCCCCAACACCACAGGAAATCTTTAACTTCCTCAACTTTGTGTTGTTACAACTTTCCAGCACGGGAAAAATAGACAGTACAATCAATACCTGTGTAACTATATACAATGTACCCCACCACAAGTATATTCAAAATGGGTAATAATTTTTTATATTTGCTTTATATGTGTATACATATACATATATGTGTATATACTTTTTTCTGAAATATTTAAAAGTAAATTGCAGATATCATGCTATTTCACCTCTAAAACACTTTTGAATACATCACTTAAGAGTAAGGGCAGTCTCCTTTTATTTTTTTTTCCAGATGAAGTCTTGCTCTGTTGCCCAGACTGGAGTACAGTGGTGTGATCTCAGCTCACTGCAAGCTCTGTCTTCCGGGTTTGAGCAATTCTCCAGCCTCAGGCTCCCAAGTAGCTGGGACTACAGGCCTGCACCACCATGCCTGGCTCATTTTTGTATTTTTAGTAGAGGCAGGGTTTCACTATGTTGGCCAGACGGCTCTCGAACTCCTGACTTCAGGTGATCCACCCGTCTCGTCTCAGCCTCCCAAAGTGCTGGGATTACAGGCGAGAGCCACCACACCCGGTTGCCAAGGGCAGCCTCCTTTGTAACCACAATAACATTTCACACCTAAGCAATTAACAATGACTGCCTTATGTCATCTAATGTCTAGTCCATATTCAATCTCCCCAGTCGTCCCATCCTAAGAGTGGCTTTTGTAGTTACCATCACATTTGGGATTGTTAAAAAAAGAAGAATGGCTTTTGCTATGTTTTGAACCAGGATCTGATTAAGGTTCACTCATTGTATTTGGTTCTTATGCCTCTTTAATCTCTTTCAATCTAGACCATCCACCCCCTCAACACCTTTTTTCTCTAATAACTTTAACTTTGTGAAGAATTTGGGCCAGCTTCTTGTGGAATACCCCACTGCTGGATTAGTCTCTTTCCTTGTGAGGTTGTTTCACTTGTCTCTGTGTCCTCTGACTTTTCTGTAACCTGGAGGTAATCTTTAAGGGTTTGATTACATTCAAGCCCTACATATTCTATATATTACTATATTAATTAGATTGAACATCTTTGGCACAAGTACTCTGGCACAAACAGAAGGATTTTTCTATTGCTGTTGATGGCTTGGTGAAGCCCATTAGCATATCAATTGAAAGGCATGTTTCCCCCTTTGCAACTAAGAAGTGAGATTTATCGGGCGCGGTGGCTCACGCCTCTAATCCCGGTACTTTGAGAGGCCAAAGCGGGTGAATCACCTGAGGCCGGGAATTCCAGACCAGCCTGACCAACATGGAGAAAGCCCGCCTCTACTAAAAATACAAAATTAGCTGGGCATGGTGGCACATGCCTGTAATCCCAGCTACTCTGGGGGCTGAGGCAGGAGAATCACTTGAACCCAGGAGGCAGAGGTTGCGGTGAGCCGAGATTGTGCCATTGCACTCCAGCCTGGGCAACAACAGTGAAAATATCTAAAAAAAAAAAAAAAGTAAAGATCTCATTTATGTCAACCATGTGGTACTGGCCTGAATCGATCATTACACTGGAGATTTGAAAATAGTGATTTTTGGAAGATCATTATGGACCTATAAATTGTTATAATTCAGTATATTACAATCATTATTCTTTTTGATGTTCAAAGTATCCCGAATTTGAATTTGGCCAATGGCAGTCCCTTCATGCTTGGTCGTATGTCCTGTTGTCATGACCCAATTAAATCTTTGAGTGTTTCCTTGCTTTCTGGAACATGATGGCCTAGGCTCACCTTGTATTTTCCTGGAATCAGCCATTTCTTCAAAGAGCTCTGGTTCTTTTTAGTGCAAAATAGTAATTGGAAAGCAAGAGCTGAGTGCTAGGTGTGCTGATTGCTGTGTGCGGGGGGAGGAGGGGTAGCTGTCATTGCTTCTAGGTCCTTCCTTTGGACAGTGTTAGAATTTTTTTTTAATTATGAGTTTCTATGAATACTTTTCATTCAGACTTAATATTATAGGAGTTTTTTGAAACTTCTTTGATCTTTAAACATTTGTCTCATTTCTCTCACTGGAAATATTTGTTAATAGCAACATTATATATCTTATACATAAAACAGCTTAGCAATAAACCTCCTGAATGAAGGTTAAAATTTCTTTTTTTTTTTTAAGACACAGTTTCACTCTTGTTGCCCTGGCTGGCTGGAGTCCAATGGCGCGCTCTTGGCTCACTGCCACCTCTGCCTCCCTGGTTCAAGTGATTCTCCTGCCTCAGCCTTCTGGGTAGCTGGGATGACAGGTGCCACCCAGGAGGTGGAGGTTGCAGTGAGCTGAGATCGCGCCACTGCACGCCAGCCTAGGCGACAGAGTCAAACTTCATCTTAAAAAAAAATCTGAGGCTGGGTAGTTTATAAAGAAAAGATATTTATTTTGGCTCACAGTTCTGAAGGCTGTACAGGAAGCATGGTGCCGGCATCTGCTTCTGGTGGGGGCCTTGGGAGCTTATGATCATGGCAGAAGGGCAAGGGGAGGGAGCAGTGTATCACAGGTGAGAGAATGAGCAATACAGCAAGCAGGGAGGCACCACATCTTATAAACAATCAGATCTCGGGTGAACTCAGAGTGAGAACTCCATCATCACCATGGGGAGGGCACCAGGCCATTCCTGAAGGATCTGCCCTATAATCCAAACACCTGTCACGAGGCCTCACCTCCAATACTTGGAATTACATTTCAACATGAGATTTGAAGGAGACAAATATCTAAACCTATAGCAGACATGTGGGTTGTTTCTGATCATTTGTTATTACAAGTAATTCTACAGTGAAATATCTTCTTGTTTTGTATTTGTGGACGTGTAATTTCAGGGTAGATTCCAAGAAGTGGGATTGCCGGGACAAAAGCATTTGTAACTTCTTAGGAAAGCTCTTTTTAAAATCTTGATTTGATCCTGTGATGGTGACTTCCTGTGGCCAGGGCTGCGACCTCAGACTCCCATCCTGCCTGACTTTGACCTTAGCTCCAAGCAGTGTTCTTCACCGAACAAACGTGCACAGTCAACCCTGTCTAACAAGGCTATTTCCCTCCATGCGATGTTTCTCTGGATTGCTTCACCCGTCCACATCATCCAGATTCTGAGTCAACTGCAAGCCTCATCTCCTCCATGGAGCCTTCCTTGAAATTATCAAATAGTATTCTGTTTTGTTATTTAATATTTCATTCAGCATTTCCTGAGTAGAACAACTCAGAGACCACGACCCAGTACCTCTTTCCAGGAGCCCATACTGTGATGAGCACTGCAGGAGGCACCAGGACGTGGTGCTCACGGAAGAAGAGGAGAAGCCCTTCCCAAAGCTGTGGGTGGCACAAGAAGGCATTTCAGAGAGGCAGTTAACGTGTTAGCCGAGACCTGAAGCCCACATGGCAGGGTGTGGAGCCAATGGCAGATCAGGGTGGGTGGAAGAGGCCTTAAAATTAGATTTTCTTTTTTTTTCTTTTTTTGAGATGGAGTTTCACTCTTGTCACCAGGTTGGAGTGGTGCAATGTTTTGATCTTGGCCCAGTGCAACCTCTGCCTCCCGAGTTCAAGCGATTTTCTTGCCTCAGTGTCACAAGTGGCTGGGATTACAGGCATGTGCCACCATGCTCAGCTAATTTTTGTATTTTTAGTACAGACAGGGTTTCACCATGTTGGCCAGGCTGGTATCGAACTCCTGACCTCAGGTGATCCACCCACCTTGGCCTCCCAAAGTGCTGGGATTACAGGCATGAGCCACCGTGCCTGGCCAGAATTAGATTTCTTCATATTAGATACATTTCTCTGCCCTTGTGCTCATAAATATTGTTTAAATGAATGAAGCACTGAATGGAGAATGGGCTGGAGAAGGGCAGAACTGAAGACACAAGGACCATGTAGATGCTATTGTGGTCACCTAGGAGATCTCTGCAGCTTAATTTTTTTTTTTCTGTTTTGGAGACAGAGTTTTGCTCTTGTTGCCCAGGCTGGAGTGCAATGGCGTGATCTTGGCTTACTGCAACCTCTGCCTCCTGGGTTCAAGGGATTCTCCTGCCTCAGCCTGCCAAGTAGCTGGGATTACAGGCATGTGCCACCACGCCTGGCTAGTTTTCATATTACTAGTAGAGACAGGGTTTTACCATTGTTGGTCAAGCTGGTCTTGAAGTCCTAACCTCAGGGGATCCACCCGACTCAGCCTCCCAAAGTACTGGGATTACAGGCTTGAGCTGCCGCACCTGGACACTGCAGCTAAAATTTGAGTAGATGGATCTGAGGGTTCGGCTCTTGACTAGATATGGGAGTGTGAGCAGGGAGATAAAACTGGGTAAAACATCCAACTTCTGGCTTGAGCAACTGGATTGACGTGGGTGCCTTCAGTGAGTCAGATAGTTTTAAAAAAGAAATACAGGATTTTACGATTGGGGAAATGAGCTTCCTTTTACACACGTTTTTGTTTGAAGTGCCCGAGGTTCACCCCAAGCAGAGACACATAGTAGTCGGGAGTTTTTATGAAAGGCCAGGGGACTCATCTAGTCTGAAGATAGTAATTTGTGGCTGATTAACATATGGATGGCAAATAAAGTCACACCTAGGAAGAGAGTGTGGCTTCAGAATAGTGGTCTGAGCTCCAAACCTGGAGGAAAGGCCACATTTATGAGTTAACTGGAAGAAAGAGACAAAGAAGGAGTGTCCAGAGAGGTGAAAGCCAAGAGCAGTTGCCAAAGAAACAGAGTGCACTTCTAAGCCTTGGAGGCTTGGAGGACCCCCACCCTGACCCTTAAGGAAAAGAGACAGAGTTGAAATGGTCCAGGAGGAAATGGTCAGTGAGTCAAAATATTCTCAGGAGGGTGAGATGAAGCCATACAAAGGTCCACCAAGGAAGTTATTAAAGAACAGTTTCCAGCCAGGTACGGTGGCTCACGCCTGTAATCCCAGCACTTTGGGAGGCTGAGGCAGGTGGAACACAAGGTCAGGAGTTTGAGACCAGCCTGGCCAATATTGTGAAACTGCGTCTCTACTAAAAGTACAAAAATTAGCCGGGCATGGTGATGCTCACCTGTAGTCCCAGCTACTCAGGAGGCTGAGGCAGAAGAATCACTTGAACCCGAAAGGCAGAGGTTGCAGTGAGCCGAGGTTGTGCCGCTGCCCTCCAGCCTGGGTGACAGAGTGAGACTCCATCTAAAAAAATAAATAAATAAAGAACAATTTCTGGCCGGGCGTGATGGCTCAGGCCTGTAATTCCAGCACTTTGGGAGGCTTAGGTGAGCAGATCACCTGAGGTCGGGAGTTTGAGACAAGCCTGACCAACATGGAGAAACCCCGTCTCTACTAAAAATACAAAATATTAGCTGGGCATGGTGGCGGGAGGCTGAGGCAGGAGAATTACTTGAACCTGGGAGGCGGAGGTTGCGGTGAGCTGAGATAGCGCCGTTGCACTCCAGCCTGGGGAATAAGAGCGAAACTCTGACTCAAGGAAAAAAAAAATTAGCTGGGTGTGGTGGTGGGCGTCTGTAATTCCAGCTACTGGGGAGGCTGAGACAAGTGAATCGCTTGAACCCAGGAGGTGGAGGTTGCAGTGAGCTGAGATTGTGTCACTGCACTCCAGCCTGGGCAACAGGGTGACACTCTGTCTCAAAAAAAAAAAAAAAAAAAAAGACCAAGGAAACAAAAGAATAAACACTTTCCGTGGAGTAAGGACAGCAGGAGCCAGCTTCCAGGGGAACAGGTGATAAGCAGAGCAGGAGGCAGAGAGACCTCGAGAAGGGTTTGCTCTTTAAGCCGTAGAAGGAGTTGAGAATGGGAGATGGATGGATGGAGGAAATCAAATTAAAAAACTTGATTTTTAAATTTTTAATTTTTTTTGAGATGGAATCTCTCTGTCACACAGGCAGGAGTGCAGTGGTGCAATCTCGGCTCACTGCAATCTCTGCCTCCCCAGTTCCAGCGATTCTCCTGCCTCGGCCTCCTGAGTAGCTGGGATTACAGGCACCCGCCACCATGCCCAGCTAATTTTTGTATTTTTAGTAGAGACAGGGTTTCCCCATGTTGACCAGGCTAGTCTCAAACTCCTAACTTCAGATGATTCTCACACCTCGGGCCTCCCAAAGTGCTGGGATTACAGGCTTGAGCCACTGCCCTCGGCCGGAAGCACCCTTTGAAACGGAGTCTCCTATTCTCCATTGTCCCTCAGTGTCCAGCTAGCGAGGAGGAAAGCTGTGATGGGATGTAGGAGTGGAGGAGGAACGTGGCAACTGCCAAATAAACACACCAGCTAGGGAAGACGGCCAAGGCTGGGCCCAGAATGTCTGGAATGGAACCCATCTTCCTTTTGCAGCAGGAAGTGGAGTTGGGAGCTGAGTTGACCATGGAATTTCCGAGCTTGGAGGATGTTCGTGGTGAATGCTTTTTTATTTATTTATTTTTTCATTCATGAAGAGAGAGTTGGAATGAAGTGACCCCCCTCCCCCCAAACATTCCCTCCCACAGAGGAAGTGCTTAATTTAGCCTTACATCCCCAGTTACAAAATATCCCTGAGGTTTGAAGGCTTCTGCTGTGTTGTTTGTCATCCTCCAACATGGCAGGCTGTGAAAATCAGACTCTCTGCGTCTTGATTTCAGCCAAGGAGCTGGGAAAACAGGGGGCACCATCCCAACCTCAGTCCAAGACGAAGTCCTCTTAAGACCACCTGTGGCAGATATGGAAATAGGCGTCAAAAGCCAGCTTTGGGAGCCTTGGAGAACCCCCACCCTAGCCCTTAAGGCAGAGAGAGCGAGTTGAAAATCAGAGATAATTTCTTTAGAGAATTTCCCAGGCACTTGCACTATGGGTCTGTCTCCCTCGGGATGATATAGCAAGGGTGCTTCCCTGACATTTGGGGACAAATGAGAGGGGCATCTGTAGCACCACTCAGAAAGCTTGATGTGAGCCTTTGTAGCCTGCGGGACATAGCAGACTGGTATCTGATTCACTCAAGAAATTTGATTTGTGATAGACTATGAACAGTACTGATTGCCAGGGGCCTAAAAAGAAATATCACTGTGTTTGGGAAGTAACTGCATCCTCTGGGGTGATGGGTCAAAGGGGTTAATCTCATAGCAGATGTGGCCATACACAAGAGGTAAGGAGGATTGTTTAGATTCCTCCCCAAAGGGCTACCTGGTGTAAGGTGGTGATCCCGGCACAAGGAGCCTTGAGGTGAACCATCCTCAATACCTGAGAAGAGGTGGCTTATTCCAGATAAGAGATGGCTTTGAGGCTGGACTTGGTGGCAAGGACCTGTAGCCCCAGCTACTTGGGAGGCTGAGGCAGGAGGATCCCTTGAGCCCAGGAGTTCAAGGCTGCAGTGAGCTATGATCACTTCACTGCATTCCAGCCCGAGCAACAGAGAGAGACCCTGTCTCTGAAAATAAAAAAAAAATTAAAAACAAAAAGCCAGCTAGGTGCAGTGGTTCACACCTCTAATCTCAGCACTTTGGGAGACCGAGGTAGGAAGATAGGCCAGGAGTTTGAGACCAGCCTGGGCAACAGTGTCTTAAAAAGAGAGAGAGAAAGAGAGGGAGGGGGAGAGAGAGAGAGAGAGAGAGAGAGAG
>NW_022436973.1:21651467-21688317 GCF_009761245.1 Sapajus apella | reverse complement strand
AAAAAAAAAAAAAAAAAAAAAAAAAATACATTCTAAGCAAGAGGTAGATTGGGACCCCAAGATTTTCTCAAGATTTACAGGAAGCGTTCTTGGCTACACAATGATCAGAATACATCTGTTGGCTTCATCTCTACTCCTATTATCTTATATGCCTTCAAGGGAGTTATCATTAAGCTGAATGAAGAAAGATGTCACAGTATACAGGCCAACGATGAAAAGTCAAGAGTTTTCAAATGTTAAAAAAAAAAAAAAGACATTATTTGGGTGGAGTTACTTAAACATCAAATTGAGCATGAACAAATAAATACCTTCTAAGCATTTGAGAACTCTGGGTTGCTATAGAAACTCCAAGCCTGGTCTGCAGCCCTGAAAGTAACCCCTGGTTCCCCAGATCTGCACCATAGGAAGCCAGCTGTGAAGGCGCTGCAGAATGTAGGAAGTGCATACATTTCAAAGCCTGTTTGAAATCGAGAATAATTAATCTCCAAGTAGACAATGCCAAGGTCAAAGAGGAAATGGACCAGCCAAGAATGCACACCATGGTCAGGGAGGGAGTTTCATGATTCCTGCCCATCTAGTGGAACTTAACAGTAGTTGTGGCTGGCTGCGGTGACTCGCGCCTGTAATCCCAGCATTTTGGGAGGCAGAGGCAGGTGGATCACCTGAGGTCAGGAATTCGAGACCAGCCTGACCAACATGGAGAAACCCAGTCTTTACTAAAACTACAAAATTAGCCAGGTGTGGTAGTGCATGCCTGTAATCCCAGCTACTCAGGAGGCTGAGGCAGAATTGCTTGAACCCAGGAGGCGGAGGTTGTGGTGAGCTGAGATCACACCACTGCACTCCAGCCTGGGCAACAAGAGCGAAACTCTGTTTCAAAAAAAACAAAAAGAAAAAAAGAAAAAAATGTTGTGCACCACTGACTGCTGCTGCGCAGATTTCCCGTCCCCCATTTTTCAAATTAGAGCTTTTCTATTGTAGTTATCTGTTTTCACTCCAGCACTATACACATCCCCACGTGTGGTGGCGACCAGATAATTTGTCCTTTATTTTATAGACCACTGAACACAGAGAAGTTTATCCAGCCCAATGAAGAGAGCTTCCCCTCTCCCATAAATCCTGGACTTGACTCATTCCTATAATCCCAGCACTTTAGGAGACCAAGGTGGGTTGACTGTTTGAGCCTAGGAGTTTAAGACCAGCCTGGGCATCATGGCAAAACCCAGACCCTAAAGAACCCAAAAAAACAAAGAACAAAAACATGCAAAAAATTAGCCAGGTGTGGTGGCACGTGCTTGTGGTCTCAGCTACTTGGAAGAAGGAGGTGGGAGGATTGTCTGAGTCTGGGGAGATCGAGACTGCGGTGAGCTGTGATTGCGCCACTGCACTCTAGCTGGGCAACAAGCAAGACCCTGTCTCAATTAAAAAAAAAGTCCTCGGCCGGGCGCGGTGGCTTACGCCTGTAATCCCGGCACTTTGGGAGGCCGAGGCGGGTGGATCACGAGGCCAAGAGATCGAGACCATGCTGGTCAACATGGTGAAACCCCGTCTCTACTAAAACTACAAAACATTAGCTGGGCATGGTGGTGCGTGCCTGTAATCCCAGCTACTCAGGAGGCTGAGGCAGGAGAATTGCCTGAACCCAGGAGGCGGAGGTTGCGGTGAGCCGAGATCGCGCCATTGCACTCCAGCCTGGGTAACAAGAGTGAAACTCTGTCTCAAAAAAAAAAGAAAAAGAAAAAAAAAGTCCTCAACTTTGAGCTGGAATCATTAATTGAATAAAACTTTAGGATCATCTACCTTAAAGAGGGAGCATAAGTTTTTCTATGGATGAACAGAAGTGTTTGCATGGTCAAAGTGGTGCACTGATAGAAAGATTACTAAATTGTACCCTGTCTTCTCCATTTGTCTTTTATTCCACAGTAATAAATAGAAGTTTTTACTAGGTGTGTGTTCAGCTATAATCCTGTTTCCTGGCTTCCTGGGCAGCTAGATGTGGCCATGTAGCCAGGTCAGTGGGCTGTGAGTGGAAGTGATATGTATAATTCCCCAGTTGTATCATTAAAAGGAAGTTAATTTGTGTTTGTTCTAATTTAGTCTTCATTTCTGCAGTAAATTTTTATTTTATTTCAAATTTTCTTGAGTGCTATCACCTTATTTCTAAATTTTTCTGTTCTGATATGATTGCTATTTTATATCTTAACATAATTTCTTAATATCATTCAGCTTATTTTGATATAGTAGATTACTTCTAAAAATCTGTTTTATGGGCATATCTTTCTGGTGTGTTCATTGTCTGTAGGAATGTTCTTTTGCTACTTATTCTCTTTTTTCTTTGCTTTTCTTTATTTTTCTGCAAAAAAGGGATCTCGCTTTGTTGCCAAGGCTGATCTCCAACTCCTGACCTCAAGTGATCCTCCTGATTTGGCCTCCCAAAGTGCTGGAATTGAAGGTGTGAGCCACTGTGCCTAGCCTTTTTTATCCCCCTCTTTTTTCTTATAATAACATTGTATGGGTGGGTTTTGTTTTGTTTTCTGAGACACAGTCTTGCTCTATTGCTCAGGCTGGAGTGCAGTGGCACGATCTCAGCTCACTGCAACCTCTACCTCCTGCTCTTGGGTTCAAGCAATTCTCCTGCCTCAGACTCCCAAGTAGGGGAGAATACAGGCTTGTACCACCACACCCAGCTAATTTTTTTGTATTTTTAGTAGAGAAGGGGTTTCACCATGTTGGCCAGGCTGGTCTCAAACTCCTCAATTCAAGCGATCCACTACCCACCTCGGCCTCCCAAAGTGTTGGGATTATAGGCGTGAGCCACCATGCCCAGCCTATATGGGTTTTTGCCTTGGTGATTTTCTATTGCTTATTCCTTTCTTTCTTTCTTTCTTTTTTTTTTTTTTAGACAGGGTCTCACTCTGTCACCCAGGCTGGAGTACAGTGATGTAATCAGGGCTCACTGCAGCCTTGACCTTCCAGGCTCAAGCGATCCTCCTGCCTCAGTCACTTGTGCAGCCAGAACCACAGGTGTATGCCACCACATCCAGCTAATGTTCCGATTTTTTGTAAAGATGGGGTCTCACTATGTTGCCCAGACTAGTATTGAACAACTGGGCTCAAGTCCTCCTTCCTCGGCCTCCCAGCGTGCTGGGATTACAGGTGTGAGCCCCTGTCCTGGCTCTATTCTTTTCTCTTCTTTTCTTTTTCCTCCCTCCCTCCTTCCCTCCCTCCCTCTCCTTCCTTCCTTCCTTCCTTTCTTCCCTCCCTCCCTCCCTCCTTTCTTTCTTTCTTTCTCTTTCTTTCCTTCCTTCCTTCCTTCCCTCTTTCTTTCTTTCTTTCTTTTTTCTTTTCTCTTTCCTTTCTCTTTCTTTTTTTGACAGATTCTTGCTCTGTCACCCAGGCTGGAGTGCAATTTGTGATCTCGGCTCACTCCAACCACTGTCTCCAGGGTTCAAGTGATGGCACCTGTGATCATGCCAGGCTAAATTTTGTATCTTTTAGTAGAGATACGGTTTCACCATGTTAGCCAGGCTGGACTTGAACTCCTGACCTCAGGTGATTCACCCGCCTCAGCCTCCCAAAGTGCTAGGACTACAGACATGAGCCACCACGCCCAGCCTCTGTTGTTTATTTCTATGTGAAGTCCTGACCAGGACTTCTAGTAAAGATGGAGATAAGAAGTGACATTGGGTATCTTTGCCTTACTCCAGAATTTGGAGAGTCAAAGTGTAATGTTTCTCCATTAAGTATGGCCTTTTTTTTTTTTTTTTTTTTAGATGGAGCCTTGCTCTGTCGCCAGGCTGGAGTGCAGTGGCTCACTGCAACCTCGGTCTCCTGAGTTCAAGCGATTCTCCTGCCTCAGCCTCCTGAGTACCTGGGACTACAGGCCCGTGCCACCACGCCCGGCTAATATTTTGTATTTTTAGTAGAGATGAGGTTTCACTGTGTTAGCCAGGATGGTCTTGATCTCCTGACCTTGTGATCCACTCACCTCGACCTCCCAAAGTGTTGGGATTTCAGGCATGAGCCACAGTGTCCAGCTGAAGTATGGTTTTTGTTTTTTTTTTTTTTTTTGAGACGGAGTTTCACTAATGTTACCCAGGCTGGAGTGCAATGGCACGATCTCGGCTCACCGCAACCTCCGCCTCCTGGGTTCAGGCAATTCTCCTGCCTCAGCCTCCTGAGTAGCTGGGATTACAAGCACGCACCACCATGCCCAGCTAATTTTTTGTATTTTTAGTAGAGACGGGGTTTCACCATGTTGACCAGGATGGTCTCGATCTCTTGGCCTCGTGATCCACCCGCCTCGGCCTCCCAAAGTGCTGGGATTACAGGCTTGAGCCACCGTGCCTGGCCCTGAAGTATGGCTTTTTTACAAAGGATTTTGGTGGATATCTTTCATCAGGTTAGGGGAGTTTCATTCTGTTTGTAGATACCTAAAAGTTTTTATCCTTAATTGGTGTGAATTTTAAAAAATAATTTTTCTTCATTTCAGATAATCTTGTATAGTTTTAAATTTTAATAATTAGGTGACTAGTTAATACATTTAAATGTTAAACCATTTCTGACATCTGGAGGTAAATCTAACTAGGATATAATGCATTATTGCTTTGAATACGTTACTGAAGACAGCTTGAGAATACTCTTTGCATCAAGAGAACATTTATGATACTCATTCTTTGCTATTGATTTGCTATTGATTGCTCTGTGGTCTATTATGTGGTCAAGTTTTGGAAATATTGTGTATGTACTTGAGAAGAATAATGCTTTTTTTTTTTTTGCTGGGTGCAAGGTTCTATACACGGCTTTTAGGTCAAGCTTACTAACACAATTGTTCAAATCACCTGTATTCCTTAAAAATGTTTAATCTACTTAGTTCTCAATTATTGAAAGAAGTTTGCTAAAAATTTATACCAAGATCATGGATTTGTCAATTTCTTCTTACAGTGTTATCAAATTTTGTTTTACCTATATTTCATCACTTCTTAAGCCAGGAAAAATAAATGCCAGATTACTTTTAGTTAGATGGCAATGGAAATGAGGAGAAACAAGGAATAGTATTTTCAATGTATTGGGAAAAAATTCACAGAATTTTATGCCTAGCTAAAACATCTTTTAAGAAAGAGGTGAAATAAAGGCATTTTCATAAAATATCTAAAATATGGGTTTACCCCCAGCAGAATGTTACAAAAGATTTTTCAGCAAGTGCTTTAGATAGAAATAAAATGAACTCAGATGGAAAGGCTGAGATGCAAAGAAGAGATAAAGGGAAAAACAGAGGCAAATATGTTTTTCCATCATATTTACCTCCCAGCACCAGACATGGCCTCTTCTAATGGCTCTGCCTCTTGCTCAACTTTCAGGACAATCTGAAGTGGAAACAAAACCACTGCCACCAAATGCCTTGGGGGGTTGAGAAAACAGTAATTTCAAGGCTAGAACATTTGCTACTTCCAGAGACTATGACTACCTTTATTTCGAAATATGTGATGAAAACCTAAGAGAGAAATATGGTTTAAAGGAAACACATAATAGAATCATTTTGAGGTTCTTCTATTTAAAAAACTCTGGAATACAAGAATAACTCTCAAAATTCACTGATAAGACAGATAACCCTATAAAAATGGGCAAAGGATTTAACAGACACTTCACTGAAAAAGATACAGATGACAATAAAGCACAAGAAAAGATGTCCAGCTGGGCACGGTGGCTCATGCCTGTAATCCCAGGACTTTGGAAGGCCTAGGCCAGTGGATCACTTAAGATCAAGAGTTCAAGACCAGTCTGGCCAACATGGTGAAACCCTGTCCCTACTAAAAAACAAACAAAAAAACAAACAAACAAAAAAACAAAAATTAGCCTGGCAAGGTGGTGCATACCTATAATCCCAGCTACTCGGGAGACTGAGGCAGGAGAATCACTTGGCCCTGGGAGGTGGAGGTTGCAGTGAGCTGAGGTAGTACCACTGCACTCCAGCCTGGGCAACAGAGCCAGACTCTGTCACAAAAAAAAAAAAAAAAAAAAAAAAGGGAAAGAATGCCTAACATTATTAGTTTTTATGGAAATGCAAATTAAAACTGCAATGAAATGTCACTATACACCTACTATATGACCCAGCAATCCAAATCCAAATTCTAGTGCTTATCCAAGTGAAATAAAAACTTAAGTTCTGAGCCAGGTGCAGTGGTGCACGCGTGTAGTTCTAGCTACTTGGGAGGCTGAGGCAGGAGGGTCGCTTGAGGCCAGGAGATCAAAGCCGTACTGCGCTGCAGTTGTATCTGTGAATAGCCACTGCACTCTAATCTGGGCAACAGCGAGACCGTAGCCCTAATAACAAACAAACAACAACAAAGCTTACTTTGGCACATAAATCTGTATGTAAATGTTTATGGCAGTTTTAGTCATAATCTCCCCAAAGAGGAACAACGCAAATGTCCTTCAATTAGCAAATGGATAAACTATGGTATAACCATAAAATGGAATATTACTCAGCAATAAAATGTGAACAACTAATATATACACTGGCACCAATGACTCTCAAATGCATTAAGCTAAGTGAAAGAAGCCAGACTCAAAGGGCTATACATACTGTATATATTGGAAGAGGCAAAACTATATATAGAGAAAACAGATCAGTTGTTTTCAGAGGCTGGGAGGGGGAAGAGGTGATCACACAGGGGCATGGAGGAATATTTGGGGGTGATGGAACTGTTTTATATATTGATTGTGGTCGTGATAACATAACTGTATGAGTGTGTCAAAACTTTGGAAACTATACAGTAAGAGTGAACATTACCCATGTAAATCATACCTTTAAAAAAAAGAAGAAAAACATTGAGGCGTGCTCAGATAATTTTATAATCTCACTCGCTTCAACATGGAAGTAAATGTTGTTTATTATACACTCCCACACACAGACCCGCCCCTGCCTCCCCACACCAAAAACACTGTTGTTGAGTCAGATTTCCAGAACCACTTCCTCTAGCCCTCTCTGACTTTTTAACATACTTTACCAAGAACTGGATCAGATGAACACATCTGACCTTTCTCTCCTCCCTCTCAAATTTCCTCTCCTTATTCGTATGAAAATACAAGATGACCTCTCAGCACCTCCAAATGTTTGCATTCTAGTATGACAAATAACTATAAAAATAATTAAAAAGTACTATAAGCTCACCAAAAAGTATAGTGACTCAGTAGTATGAGCAGACACTGGTATACCTTGACACTTTAGGACCATTTGAGGACTCTGTAACCATTTACAGTTAAGTGGAAGAAGCCAGTCTGAAAAGACTACCTATTGTACGATTGCAACTGTAGGATAGTCTATGAAGACAGTAAAAAGATCAGTGCTTGCCAGGGGCTCTGGAGGAGGGAGGGATGAATAGGTAGAGCATAGGAGGTTTTTAGGGCAGTGAATTTATGATACGTAACTATGATATATGTAATTGTATGATATGGATGATACTGTAATGTTGGATACATATCATTATATATTTGTCAAAACTCATACAAGGTATACCAAGAGTGAAGCCTAATGTCAACAGAAATTTTAGTTAATAATAATGCATCAATGTGGGTTCATTAATTGTAACAAATGTACCACACTAATGCAAGATGTTAAAAACAGGGAAGATTGGGAGGAAGGCGAGGGAGCATATGACACCTGTCTGTACTTTTTACTCAGTTTTTTCTGTAAACCTAAAACTGCTAAAACAAAAATTTACTAATTAAAAAAAAGTGATGTAGAAGAGTTGAACTTTAGATGTGAAGTTTTAGGAATACTTAACCCATTTTATTTTGCTTAAAATTTCCTTACATATGCCCAAAAGTGATAAACCATAATTCACTGATTCTAAGACACATTAAAAAAATTCTTTTGGCCAGGCATGGTGGCTCACACCTGTAACCCCAGCACTTTGGGAGGCCAAGGCAGGTGAATCATTAGGTCAGTAGTTCGAGACCAGCCTGACCAACATGGTGAAACTCCGTCTCTACTAAAAATACAAAAATTACCCAGGCATGGTGGCATGCACCTATAATTGCAGCTACTCAGTAGGCTGGGGCAGGAGAATTGCTTGAACCCAGGAGGCAGAGGTCACAGTGAGCCGAGATGGTGCCACTGCACTCCACCCTGGGCAACAGAAGGAGACTCCATCTCAAAAAAAATAAAAATTCTTTCTTCCTTTTCTTCTGAGACAGGGTCTCACTCTGTTTCCCAAGCTGGAGTGCAGTGGCACAATCACAGCTCACTGTAGCCTCAACCTCTCTGGGCTCAGGCCATCCTCCCACCTCAGCCTCTTGACTAATTGGGATTACAGGCATGGGCCACCATGCCCAGCTAATTTTTCTATTTTTTGTAGAGACGGGGTTTTGTAATATTGCCCAAGCTCTGAAACTCCCTGGCTCAGCCTGTCTCAGTCTCCCACAGTGTGAGCCACTGCACCTGGCGAAAAATCTTTCTGAAATCAGATTGCATCTTAAAATAGATGTAATTTTAAATTTGATAAAATATGGTATGATAAAAAATGGTATGACAAAATATATGTCTAAGATTTCTTTCAATATGTATAAAATAAAAAATCTAAGATTATAAAGTATTGTGTCAGAATGATAAAGTATTTGCATTAGAATTTAATTGGCAATATTTTTTCTTTTAATTGGGGGTTAAAATAATAGTGCATCTTACAATTGATGAAATTGATCAGATTAGATGAAATATGATATGTTTAAACCAAAGAAGCTGATTAAATAGATACAGATTTAATTTTATCTGTTGTTGCCTCTGGCAGTAGGGATGCAAAGGAGACTACAATTTGACTTGTAGTGTTTCATTTCTTGTATTTATTTACTGACTTTTAAATTTTTATTGATTTTTTTTTAAGATAAATTTGTCACCCAGACTGTGGTGCAGTGGTGCAATTATAGCTCACTGTAGCCTTGAAATCTTGGCCTCGAATGATCCTCCTGCCTTGGCCTCCCAAAGCTCTGAGATTACAAATGTGAACCACTGTGCCTGCCTATAAAAAAAGAATGACAAACAAATGACATATAATATTCACAATAATCATAGCTGAGAAGCAGGAGCATGGTGTTATGTCTTTCTTGGTTATTTTTATTATTTATTTATTTATTTTTATTTTTATTTGTTTTTTGAGATGGAGTCTTGCACTTTTGCCTGGGCTGGAGTGCAATGGCACGATCTTGGCTCACTGCAACCTCCGCCTGCCGGGTTCATGCGATTCTCCTGCTTCAGCCTTCCAAGTACTGGGATTACAGGCACACACCACCACACCTGGCTAATTTAGTGGAGATGGGGTTTCACTATGTTGGCCAGACTCGTCTTGAACTCCTGACCTTGTGATCCACCTGCCTCAGCCTCCCAAAGTTCTGTGATTACAGAGGTGAGCCACTGTGCCCAGCCTATTTATTTATTTTTGGAGATGGAGTTTCACTCTTGTTACCCAGGCTGGAGTGCAATGGTGTGATCTTGGTTCACCACAACCTCTGCGTCCCAGGTTCAAGCGATTCTTCTGCCTCAGCCTCCCAAGTAGTTCTGGAAATGGGTAGTGGTAATGGTCACACAAATAGTGAATATACTTTTTTTTTTAGACAAAGTCTTGCTCTGTGGCCTAGGCTGGAGTGCAATGGCATGATCTTGGCTCACTGCAACCTCTGCCTCCCGGGTTCAAGCAATTCTCCTGCCTCTGCCTCCAAGTATTGGGGATTATAGGCGTGTGCCACAACGCCCGGCTAATATTTTGTATATTTTAGTAGAGATAGGGTTTCACCATGTTGGCCAGGCTGGTCTTGAACTCCTGACTTCAGGTGATCCACCTGCATCGGCCTCCCAAAGTGCTGGGATTACAGGTGTGAGCCACCACGCCCGGCCAAATTGTGAATATACTAAATGTCACTGAATTGTACACTTAAAAATGGTTAAAATGAGCTGGGTGCAGTGGCTTATGACTGTAATCCCAATGTTTTGGGAAGGAGCTTGAGGCCAAGAGTTTGAGACCAGTCTGGGCAACATAGGGAGACCCCATCTCTACAAAAATAAATAAATAAATAAAGCCAAGTAGGGTGGCACACATCTGTAGTCCCAGCTATTTGGGAGGCAGGCGGATGGCTTGAGCCCAGGCAGGAGGATGGCTGTGACCGTGCCAGTGCACCCCAGTTTGGGCAACGAGACCCTGTCTCAAAAAAAGGAAAAGATGAAAATGATAAATGTGCTTTGTATATTTTACTACATGCACACACACACACGTCGGGCAGAAGAAATCAAGAATTTTATTGTGGCCATGTTAAGTTTGAGGTGCTCAGGAGGTAGTTTGATTAAAGTCCAAGCTAAGTGGGTGACCAGGGCTCTAGATGTAGATTCGGCAGACACCACGTTGACGCCATGGGGCTGGAGAATGTGTGGCGAAGGGGAGGTGGTCAGGACTAAGATGAGCCCTCCCACATTCAGAGGAGCATTGTTTAGGAGGCAGGAGGAAAACCCGGAGTGTGTAGGCCCTGAGACGGCTAGAGCAGAAAGCCTTCCCAGAGGGAGGCAGTGATCAGTGTTTTTGAGAGACTGAGCGAGCTGGGGACCATCAGATTTGGCCACACGGGAGGTGCTGGAAAAGGAAGCGCCTTGCAGTGGACTGGGAAGAGAGGAGCTGGGAATGGGAAGGACCCACAACACTTGCAGAAGTTTTACTGTGAATATCACGGAGGAGGGGTGTGGTCGCTGGAGGCAGATAAGGAGGTTAGAGTAACCTTGTTTTGTTTAGCTGGAAAATGTGTGCATGTTTATGCGAACGGTCCATGAGAGAGGGAGAGATGGAAGAAACAGGAGAGGAGGGAGAACTGAAGGAGAAGGGACATAGTGGGGCGAATGGCTTTGGCTGGGAGCAGGATGCCTCCTCCGTCTCAGAAGGGACAACAGAGTGGGACAGATACCCTGTAGGATAGGGTTGAGTGATTTCCGCAGCGGTGCTCGCTGTCTCTCAGAGCTCTCTAGGGTGTGTGCAGACAGCGCAGTAGGTGGGTCTAACTCCCATCAGTGATTCTCAAAGTGAGCTTAATGGGCCAGCAGCATCGGCAGCACCAGGAAACTAAGAAATGCAAACCATGGGGCACCACGCCAAACCTATGATCCGAAACTCCGAGGGTGGGGCTCAGCCATCTGTTTTTTACAAGCTCTCCAGGTGATTCTAAAAGTTTGAGAAGCGCTGAACGAGGGCGAAGGAGCCCAGGGCATGCGGGTGACCCGAAACGTCTAGGTGAGAATGGCTTCAGTTCTTCGAGGAGGCAGAAGTTCCTGGTGGTTTGAGCTCCAGGGGTGTCTTCTCTCTTCAGCAGGAACAGAACCATAAACCCAGGAAACTTCCAAGCATGGAATGCCATTTAGAGGGACTCTGAATCTTTCTAATGAAAGATTATTTCTCAAGGCAAACAACACACTTCAAATGTACCTATTCTTTTTCCACACCTGAATTTGAATACCAGGTTTCTGGCATCTTGATCTTTGCTCCTGCCCACCGTGCTTTGAAAGGACCCTGGACTCTCTCTCCCTAGGTCACCTCTTTCAGCGTTGTCACAAAGACCTTCTTGAGGCCTGGTCCATCTCTCCACATGGCTCAATTCCAGTTTTCATTTCTGTTGGGAAATAGCAGTGAACTGGCTTGGCCATTCTCTGTGGGAGGCCTTTTTCTTCTCTGCTGAAATAAAGACAAAGATGACTCAGCCTCTCCCAACCTCCAGGATTTCCCAGTCCTTCCAGTGACTCAGAGGATGGTCTGTTTAATGGGCAACTAACAGCTCCTCCCAGGATGTTGGCAGCCCCAGCACCCCCACCTGAGTCACCAGTCCTGGGGTGCTCCTGTCGAGGCACTGTTATCTCCAAGACCAGGGGAGGCAAGCCAAGAAAAATCAGCGATAAGTGCATCAGGAAAGAGGATGGAAGCCAGAAGGCTGGATTTGTTCCTCATTTGCTGGTGGCCTTGGGTAGACCCATGGAGGGCTCAGTGTCCCTATTTGAAAATGGGGAAATCATGTGTCCTGTGATATCAGCAGACTTGGTAGCCGCCCCAAGAAAGAGAAGATAAGCTCAGTCGTCTGGAACTTTCTGTGCGAAAGGAAGGGAATCCTGGAGGTGGGTTTATGCTGGAGGATTTCTAGGCCAAGCTGTAGCAGGGGCAGGGCCTAGCAGGATGGTGGAGGAATGTGGGGTGAGGGACAGGGGTCAGATGCGGGGCGGGCTGGCCAGGGGCAGGGCTGGAGTGATAAGTGAGAGGCTGGGAAGCCTGGTGAGAAGCGGGACCTGGAGGGCACAGGGCACCTGGTGGAAACAGCAGCCTTTGGTTGTGCAAGGTCCTTGAATTTGCCCTTCTTTCTTCTCGCTGACTCCTTCACTGCTTCCCGTCTTTGTTCTCCATTCTTCTCCTCCCCCTTTCTTTTCTTTTCTTTTCTTTTTTTTTTGAGATGGAGTTTTGCTCTTGTTGCACCGCTGGAGTGCAATGGCACTATCTTGGCTCACTGCAACCTCCGCCTCCTGGGTTTAAGCGATTCTGCTGCCTCAGCCTCCCGGGTAGTTGGGATTATAGGCACCCGCCACCATGCCCGGCTAATTTTGTATTTTTAGTAGAAATGGGGATTTCTCCATGTTGGTCAGGTTGGTCTCAAACTCCTAACCTCAGATGATCCCCCCACCTCCACCTCCCAAAGTGTTGGGATTACAGGTGTGAGCCACTGTGCCTGGCCCCCTCTTCTCTTTTCTCTCCTCCTTCCCTGTCTCTTACATCACTGAGAGCATGGAGGCAGCCCTCCCATGGCTTGAGCATTTTCCTTCCTGTTTAGATAGTGAGTGGCATCTGCTTTTGGAGGCAGCCATCGGTCCATCCTGTTTACTTTTTGCTGACCCGGTGGGTTGGGGCCAGCGAGGACGTCCACTAGGACCCCCACAGGGTAGGGTGGGGACCAGGATGCAGACACACACAGGCACACACACAGTCATGACCAGGTCAGGCTGCTCCACTGGAGCTGATATTTGGGATGCTGTGGGATTGGCAGCTGGGCTGAGGTCATCTCCTGTGCTGTTGACACGGATGCCCCAGCCTGCCTGGCATGGCTCAGGGCTTGGAAAAGATCTGGCTGAGGTTGAATGTGTGGTCTGCAGCTGCTCACAGGGTTGGGGGAGGAGTCAGAAGCAGAAAGGTTGATGCTGGAGGGACAATTATTAGTAGGAACCTTGTCCGGTGACAAGTTAAGGGGCTTGGGGGATGGGTGCCCTTCACCATATCCCTTCTCTGTTCCACCTCCCTTGACTGGGCCCTTCCTTAATTTTTTTTTTTTTGAGACGTAGTCTCGCCCTGTTGCCAGGCTGGAGTGCAAAGGTGCTATCTCAGATCACTGCAACCTCCGCCTCCCAGGTTCAAGTGATTCTCCTGCCTCAGCCTCCTGATTAGCTGGGACTACAGGCGCCCACCACCATGCCCAGCTAATTTTTTGTATTTTTAGTAGAGACAGGGGAGGCTGGCCTCGAACTCCTGACTTCATGATCTGCCCGCCTTGGCCTCCCAAAGTGCTGGGATTACGGGTGTGAGCTACTGCACCCGGCCTCTTAATTTTTGTGATTTAAGATGCACTCCTTTGTTTTTCTTGGTTTCCCTAAATGGTGTGCAGTGGCTACCAGTCAAGATGGGGCTGGAGACTGACAAATGTTTCCAGGGGCTGGTGGTGTGGGTGGGGGAATTGGGCAGGCCTGTGAGAGGACAGATGGCAGACAAGATGGAATTTAGTAGAAACATGGAGAAACCTGAGGCAAAAAAGATAGTGCTTGGAAGGCTGGGCATGGTGCCTCACACCTGTAACTCCAGCACTTTGGGAGGCCCAGGTGGGAAGATAGCTTGAGGCCAGGAGTTCAAGACCAGCCTGAGCAACACAGCGAGACTCTGTTTCTATAAAAATAAAAAAAATTAAAAAAAATCAATCTGAAGAAGCTGATTAAAAAAATAATAATAGGCCAGGTGCAGTGGCTCATGCCTGTAATCCCAGCCCTTTGGGAAGCTGAGGCAGGCAGATCACTTGAGATCAGGGGTTTGAGAGCAGCCTGGCCAATGTGGTGAAACCCCATCTCTACCAAAAATACAAAAATTAGCTGGGTACAGCGGTGGGAGTCTCTAATCTCAGCTACTCGAGAGGTTGAGGCAAGAGAATCCCTTGAACCCAAGAGGTGGAGGTTGCAGTGAGCCAAGATTGCTCCATTGCACTCCAGTCTGGGATTCAAGAGCAAAACTCCATCTAAATAAATAAATAAATAAATAAAATAAAATGATAGTAAAAGAGAAAGGGGGCCAGGTGCTGTGGCTCATGCCTGTAATCCCAACACTTTGGGAGGCCAAGGTGGGCAGGCACCAGGAAACAAGGAAAAGAAGGGCAGGAGAGTGTGATTTTCAAAAGGTCACATTTTTTCCAGGTTTGTTGGTCAGATGTTAAAATAAAATATAATAAAATAGGTCACTTTTTTTTTGAGACAGAGTCTTGCTCTGTCGCCCAGGCTGAAGTGCAATGGCGTGATGTGATCTCAGCTCACTGCAACCTCCGCCTCCCCAATTCAAATGATTCTCTTGCCTCAGCCTCCTGAGTAGCTGGAATTATAGGCATACACCATCATGCCCGGCTAATTTTTGTATTTTTGTAGAGATGGGGTTTCACCATGTTGGCCAGGCTGGTCTTGAACTTCTGACCTCAGGTGATCTACCCACCTTGGCCTCCCAAAGTGCTGGGATTACAGGCGTGAGCCATTGTGCCTGGCCAATAAGTCACATTTTGGATTTGGTCAATTCAAAGGACTCCATTTTTGCCTTTCTATTTTGCCTTTTGGTTGTGTAATTATCTCTTCTTTCACACAATGGGAATAATTTTAGTTAAACACATTAAATTTCCCATACTTGGCAAAATAAATGGTGGGCAACAGAGAGCTAGAGTCTTCAAAAAAGTGGGGAGGAGGCAAAGGGGTACAAACCCCCTGAAAACAGCAAAACGTGCTTTTAGAGCAGTGACCACACCATGAACCCACCTGGGAGATTTACAAAATGAGGATACCCAGGCTGCACCCCAGAATCATTGCATCAGAACCTTTGGGGATGGGACCCAGGTGTTGGCAGTTTTTAAAGCTTCTCAGGTATTCCAACTTACAAGTGAGGTTGACACTATTGCTTTAAAGCTTTGCTGCTCCAAGTGTGGCCTGCAGGCCAGTGGCATCGGCCTCACCTGAGATCTGGTTCAAAATACGGAAACTCAGGCCCCAACCCATATCTGCTGAGTCCAAACCTGCATTTTAACAAGGTCCCCAGGTGATTTGTATGCAGTCTGCCTTAGTGACCTCTCAGGAGTTTCATCTTGCTGGGTGGTCTTAGCAGTGTTTGGCCTTCTTCAATGGAGACCTGAAGGCCATGGAGGCTGGCCTTTCCACCAGAGACTGCTGCAGTGTATCCCACCCGTGGGAGGACAAAATTGGAGCTTTTATTCACAGGAGTGGAACCTGGATACATTCTTTGCCTAGGTCTATAAGTGTCTTTTCATCAATGCATCATTGTTCCATTGGGACAACCATGCAGTAACCAAAATGTTGGCTGAAGGTCAGGGACCTCAGTCTTGGAGGAGAAACCTAAGGGTAACCAGTCAGAATATATGTAGAGGAGATGATGAAGTATACAGTTTGGCCTGACTTCAAATGCAGTATTCATTTACTGCATGACCATACAGGCCTGGTTTTAAGCCATGCACCTTCTTGTTTTCAAACTCTTTTTTCAAGTACATGACACTGACACGAGTTATAAAAAGACTGGGCAAATGAGCGATGTTCTTTATTTGTCCTCTGTATCAGTCAATTATCATGATAGTGCTGTGAAACAACCATGAAATTGGCATATGACAATTCATATTTATTTCTCATGTGTGCAGGGTGTCTGGAGACTCTACTGATCTCATGTATCTATAAGTTGACTGGGTGCTACAAGCTGAGCTAAGCTTGGATACATAGCGGCTCTGCCTCAAGCTACTGTTTGCGTGAGTTTGACTTTGAGTGCTGGATTGAGTTGTCGTCTGGTCCTGTGTTCGTTCTGTGGCCCTCGGCTGAAGGGCAGTGGCTGCCTAGGAAAAGACTTTTAATAGAGATGATAAAAGCACAAGAAGAAAGTGGAAACATGCAGGAACTCTTAAAGCTGAAGCTCAGCAGGGACACACTACCACTTCTTTCCCATTTCATTGGCCAGGGAAAGCCACATTGCCAAGCCTAATATCGGTAGGTAGAAAAATATAATCCTGCTTTCTGAGTCCATGGCAAGAATGTAGATGCAAAATACTATGTAGGGAAGTGAGGAACTGTGGCCAATACATCAATCCACTATATCCTCCAACTGGAAACTACATTTTCTTGGAGATACATGACCCATCCCTTTATAAAATCCCTCATGGCAAAGACTGCTGGCTGTTCACCAAATATCACTTTCCTACCCTTCCTGGGTACACAGCTAGGACACATTTCCTAGCCTCCTTTGTACTTAGATGTGACTATGTGACTGGTTTTGGTCAATGGGATGTGAGTGGAAGTAATGTCATTTTTTAAGCTAAGACATTCCTCTGCTGCTGGTTTTATGCAGATGACTACAAGACCCTAATGGTTGCTGGAGGCACAAGATGGAATGAGCCTAGATCCCTGAATCACTGTGTGGAGGAAAGCCATTATGAAACAGGAATATTCCTTTATGGTGTCGGTATGATCTAAACTTCTGTTATGTTTGAGCCATTATATTCTTGGGTCTCTGTTACACCAGCCAACATGACTGTAACTAACATATTTCTTAAAGCCCTTCTTTGTTACTCTGCTTTCATCATACATGGTAACCCAATGCTCTGTGATGGTGGGTGTGAAGAGCGCTGCACACGAGAAATCTGATTGTGATCAATACTAATGTTTCAACACAAAATGGAATCTAAGTACTAATGTGACAGAGACTGATGCTAATAATTACTGACATTTGGAAAGGACCTGATGGCTTAGACACCCTTTTCACACCCTTTATTCTTTTTAATACTCACCACATCCCTGAAAGACAGACTTTCATCATTACCCCCATTTTACAGATGACAAAATGGAGTTTTCCAAACTTGCTGAAGGCCTCATAGCTGGTCATTAGATACCTGCATCCGACCTCCTTGCCCTCGTTGTTCTGGGAGGAAGCAATGAGGAAACTTCTCAGCTCCACTCCATTTTACCCCAATCAGGTTCCAAAGGCCTTCTTGGTGAGGTAGAAAAACAGATTATACCCAAGGCTGCTGATGCTACTGGTGTGACTTGTAAGGAAAGTTTGAAGTTCCCAGGTTTTAGTTGAACCTGCCTGCCCTAGGAATCTGTTCTACAAGACAACAGCGAGGTATTCCTGGGGGCTTCTGCTTGGTGGTAGATTACTTGCAAAGATGGCTGCCGAGGAGTCCTTCAATTACTGATGCACACTGGTTATAGGTTGAATTGTGTTCCCCAAATATGCTGGGGTTGTAACCCTGAATATCACAGGATATGACCTTAGTTGAAGATAAGGCACGATATAGTGGCTGGTCACGGTGGCTCATGCCTGTAATCCCAGCACTTTGGGAGGCTGAGGCAGGCGGATCACAAGGTCAAGAGTTCAAGACCAGTCTGGCAAACATGGCGAAACCCCGTCTCGACTAAAAATACAAAAATTAGCTGGGCATGGTGGCATGTGCCTGTAATCTCAGCTACTTGGGAGGCTGAGGCAGGAAAATTGCTTGAACTGGGACCCGGGAGGCAGAGATTGCAGTGAGCCAAGATCACGCCACTGCATTCCAGCCTGGGCTACAGAGCAAGACTCTGTCTCAAACAAAAGGAAAAAAAAAAGCATGATATATATTGTGTGTGTGTATATATACACAATATATTGTAAGTGTGTGTGTATACACACAATATATATCGCATATATATACACACATACATGATATATACTGTGTATGTATATACACACACATATGTATGTTTTTGTCCATGGTTCTTAGTTTATAACTCCCATAGCCCTTATTATTTCCTAAGTGACCACAACATATCTTTTATTAAAAGTATTTGTCCTTTTGTCTTCGGTTCCTGAAGTATCTTCAGAACAGCCTCAGAGCTCTGAAGGTGAAAGGCAGTCTTTTGTTATAATGCTGGGGGACTTCAGGCCTCAGAAGACAGAATTGCTCTCTCTGACCTTCTTCATCCTCTTTTCACCTGCTTCTTTTTCTCCCTAAGGCAGGCCGTAGAAATTAAAGACACATTCTAATTTGCCCCCACCTTTCCAGCTTGGAGCCAGTCATAAATAAATTCTCTGACTTATCTAATTGCAGGTCATAAAATCCTCATTTCAGAGGGGTCTTGCCCCATATCCTGGAGGAAGGAATGCTTCATGGAGAGGCTAAGAAAAATCTGAACGACAGACCTTGCTGGGTTTCCCTACTCAGTCTATTAGTATTAGATCATACAATTTTTGTCCAATCGCATTTCTACACAGTTGTCCTTATACCAATCATGTCTATGCAATGAAGTCTCCATAAAAGGCCCAAGAGGAGGGGCTCAGGGAGTTTCTGGACAGCTGAACTCATAGGAAGGTGAACAAGAACTCATCCAGGTGCCCAGAAGGTGTTGCACCCCAACTCCACAAGAATGGAAGCTCCTGTTCTCAGGATTCTTCCAGACCTCACCCTATATAATCCCTTCATCTGGCTATTTATTTGTATTATTTAAATAAAGGTATTTAATTAACTAATGTGTTTTTTTTTCTTTCAATGCCAGAAATATTTGTATCCTTTTTTTTTTATGCCTTTTATTTTATTTTTTTTGAGCAGGGGACTGGGGGAACAGATGTGAACTACTAATTAGAACTGGTGGGAAAGGTTGTTAACTGAAACTACAAGGAAGTTAAACTTCAAAATGGAGGACAAATAACTGAATAGATTGACGTACCGATTCTTTGAAGAGAAATTTAGGTCTCTTTGTATCCAACAATTCCCTCCTCTTGAATTTTCCTTACAGCTCTTTCTCTTCAAACTTCCTAAACACATCTTGGTTTCGTCGTTCTGCTTGTTTTCTAAAAGAAGAAGCTTCTCTGAATAAGGTGGAGGATAGTTAAGGGAGGTTTTGGTAAGTGTTTTGTTTTTTTTTTAATTTTTTTTTTTTGAAAAAAGAAAAAAAAGAAAGCAAGAAAGAGAAAAAGAAAGAAAGAAAAAGAATGAAGGAGAGGAAGAAAGAGGAAGAGGGAGAGAGAACGGAAGTGTTGCTTTATTGCCCAGGCTAGAATGCAGTCTAAAAATGGGTATTGAAAACCCCTTTTATACCAATTATTGTGCTTATTGGTATAAGCAATTATAATGGAGACAGGAAAAAATGAGGGAAGAAAATAACAAACAAGCAGCCAACCAATATTTCATTTAAACCTGTAAGTAGGTGTGATGCGGTGCTGATAAGAGTGTATATTTTGTGTATTTAAAGTGGAGAGTTCTATAAATGTTTAGTAAGCTTACTTGTTCCAGATCTGAGTTCAAGTCCTGGATATCCTTGTTAATTTTCTGTCTCGTTGATCTGTCTAATATTGATGTTGAAGTCTCCGACTATTATTGTGTGGGAGTCTAAGTCTCGTTATAAGTCTTATGTATCTGGGTGTTCCTGTATTGGGTGCGTATATGTTTAGGATTGTTAGCTCTTCTTGTTGCATTGATCCTTTTACCATTATGTAATGTCCTTCTTTGCCTCTTTTGATCTTTGTTGCTTTAAAGTCTATTTTATCAGAGGCGAGAATTGCAACTCCTGCTTTTTATTTATTTATTTATTTTTGCTCTCCATTTGGTTGGTAAATCTTTCTCCATACCTTTGTTTTGAGTCTTTGTGTATCCTTGCATGTGAGATGAGTCTGGATGCAGCATACCGATGGGTTTTGGCTGTGTCTTTTGATTGGGGGATTTAGTCGATTTAAATTTAGGATTAATAATAATATATGTGAGTTTAATACTGCCATTTGATGTTAGCTGGCTGTTTTCCCCATTAGTTGATGTAAATTCTTCATTATGTTAATGCTCTTTACTTTTTGGTATATTTTTGGAAAGGCTGATACTGCTTGTTCCTTTCTGTTTGTAGTGGTTCTTTCAGAAGCTCTTGTAAAGCAGGCCTGGTGGTGATGAAATCTCTGAGTACTTGTTTGTTCACAAAAGATTTTATTTTTCCTTCACTTATGAAGCTTAGTTTGGCTGGATGTAAAATGCTGGGTTGAAAGTTCTTTTCTTTAAGGATGTTGAAGATTGGCCCCCACTCTCTTCTGGCTTGTAGGGTTTCTGCTGAGAGATCTGCTGTGAGTCTGATAGGCTTCCCTTTGTGGGTAACCTGACCTTTCTCTCTGGCTGCCCTCAGTATTTTCTCCTTCAATTCAACCCTGGTGAATCTGACGATTATGTGCCTTGAGGTTGGTCTTCTTGAGGAATATCTTTGTGGTGTTCTCTGTATTACCTGGAGTTGAATATTGTCCTGCCTTGCTAGGCTGGGAAAGTTTTCCTCAATAATATCCTGAAGAGTATTTTCCAGCTTGGATTCATTCTCTTCGTCACATTCAGGTACACCAGCAAACATAGATTAGGTCTTTCACATAGTCCCATATTTCTTGGAGACTTTGCTCATTCCTTTTTCTATCCTTTTTTCTCTAATCTTGTCTCCTCGTTTTATTTCATTAAGTTGGTCTTAGACTTCTGATATCTTTTCTTCTGCTTGATCGATTCGGCTGTTAAAACTTGTGCATAGTTCACGAAGTTCTCGTGTTGTGTTTTTCAGCTCCATTAATTCACTTATATTCCTCTCTAAATTGTCTATTCTCGTTAGCATTTCATCAAACCTTTTTTCAAAGTTCTTAGTTTCTTTCTATTGGGTTAGAACAAGTTCTTTTAACTCACAGAAGTTTCTTATCATCCACCTTCTGAAGCCTACTTCTGTTAATGGAACACACTTGTTCTTCATCAGGCCTTGTTCCGTTGCTGATGAAGAACTGTGATCCCTTGTAGAGAGGTGTTCTGATTTTGGGTATTCTCAGCCTTTTTAGGCTGGTTTCTTCCCTTCGTTATAAATTTATCCGTCTGTTGTCTTTGTAATTATTGACTTTCTAATTAGGTTTCTGAGGGGACGTCCAACTTGTTGATTCCCAGCGCCAGAATCTGAGCAACCCACTGCGCCGGCTAAAACAGCGGCGTTAAGATCGATGGTGCTTTTCTGACTCTGCACCAAGAACAGCCGCGCCGAGGTGCCTGCAAAACCGCCACGTTGGCAACCTGTGGGGCTCCTCCGCTGGGAATCTCCTGGTCCGTGAGCAACAAAAATTAGTCAGAAAGTGTGGTGTCCTCTTGTTCTCTGCGCTTTCACTGGGAGCTACAATCCCGAGCTGCTAGTGATCAGCCATCTTGGATCTCTCTCCATTTGTATCCTTTAATATATTCTTTTTTTTTTTTTTTTGAGACAGAGTCTCCCTCTGTCACCAGTCTGGAGGGCAGTGCAGTAGCCTGATTTTGGCTCACTGCAACCTCCGTCTCCCAGGTTAAAGTGATTCTCCTGCCTGCCTCAGCCTCCCAAGTAGCTGGGACTACAGGCTTGTGCCACCATGTTCAGCTAAGTTTTGTATTTTTAGTACAGACGGGGTTTCACCATATTGGCCAGGATAGTCTCGATCTCTTGACGTCATGATCCGCCCACCTTGGCCTCCCAAAGTGCTGGGATTACAGGTGTGAGCCACCCCACCCAGCTTTTTTTTTTTTTTGAGATGATCATGCTCTTGCCCAGGCTGGACTGCAGTGGCACCGTCTTGGCTCACTACAACCTCTGCCTCCCAGGTTCCAGTGATTCTCTTGCCTCAGCCTCCTGAGTAGCTGGGAATAGAGGCACTCACCACCATGCCTGGCCTTTTTTTTTTTTTTTTTTTTTGTGAGGCAAGTTTTCCCCCGTTACCTAGGCTGGAGTGCAGTGGTCTGATCGTGGTTCACTGCAACTTCCACATCCTGGGTTAAAGTGATTCTGATGCTTCAGCCTCCCGAGTAGCTGGGATTACAGGTGCCTGCCACCACACTTGGCCCTGTATTTTATTATTAGTATAGACTGGGTTTCACCATGTTGGCCAGGCTGATCTTGAACTCCAGACGTCAGGTGATCTACCCACCTTGGCCTCCCAAAGTGATGGGATTACAGGTGTAAGCCACCATGCCCGGTCTAAAATATCCTTTTTAATAAACTGGTAAACATGTTTCCCTGAGTTTTGTGAGCCACTCTAACAAATTAATCAAGCCCAAAGAAGGGATCATGGAAACCCTAACTTGAAGCTGGTTGGTCAGAAGTTCCAGAGGCCTTGACTTGTAACAGGTATGTGAAGCAGGGGAAGTCTTGTGGGACTGAGCCCTCAACCTGTGGGATCTGACACTATCTCTAGATAGATACCATCAGAATTGAGTCGCATTAGAAGATGCTCAGCGGGTGTCTACTGCAGAATTACTTGCTTACTTGTTGGGGAGCAGTCTCCCATATTTGGTTGCAGAAGTGCTCTGTGTTGATTGTTGGGATGTGAGAGCCGAGGATAAACAGTTTGTTTTTCAGCCCCTCAGGCTTTTACAGAGGTAATCAAGTTAAATGAAGTCATTAGGGTCGGCCCTAATCCAATGTGACTGGTGTCCTTATAAGAAGAGGAGATTTGAGCCGGGCATGGAGGCTCATGCCTCTAAGGAGGCCAAGGTGGGGGGATCACAAGGTCAGGAGTTTGAGACCAGCCTGGTCAATATGGTGAAAGCCCATCTTTACTGAAAATACAAAAATTGGCTGGACATGGTGGTGGGCACCTGTAGTCCCAGCTACTCAGGAAGCTGAGGCAGAAGAATTGCTTGGACCTGGGAGGCAGAGGTTGCAGTAAGCTGAGATCGTACCACTGCGCTCCAGCCTGGGTGACAGAGCAAAACTCCATCTTAAAAAAAAAAAAAAAAGAAAGAAAAAAAAAAAGGAGATTTGAGGGATCGAGAACTCATAGGAAGATGATGGCAGACGTGGCAGTGAAGCCAATGAACAGTGGAGTGCCAGAAAACTACCAGAAGACGGGAGAGAGCCTGGAACAGATTCTCCCTTCTAGAGGAAACCCATCTACACTTTGATTTTGGATTAATGCCCTCTAGAACTGTGAGAAACTAAATTTCAGTTGTTTAAGCCCCTAGTCTGTGGCATTTTGTAATGGAAGCCCTAGCAAATGAGTACAATACCCCACTCTTTCCAGCAAGAGATGGATTTGATTTATCCTTCCCTTGAATATGGGCTGGCCTTATGACTTTCTTCAGCCATAGAATGTGGTAGAAATCATGGCTTGGCAGTTCTGAGTCTGGGTCTTAAGATGTTTGGTTGTTTCCATATTCACCCTCCGGGAAGCCAAGCCACCATGTGCTAAGGAAGTCTAGGCTCTTCTGCTGGGGTGGTCCCATGGAGAGAGGGGTCATTTTGATTGTTCCAGCTTCAGCCAAGCTTCCAGCTAATGTCCCCAGTCAACGTCACATACAGCAGAACTGCCCAGTTGAGTTCAGCAAACCCCCAAGCTTGTGAGAAATAAAAAATCATTGTTGTTTTAAACCACTATGTTTTGGGGGCAGCTTGTTACGTAGCAATGGGTAACTGAGATGTACGTCCTCATTTTCTGGGGGGCAAGTACTCCAACATCTTTGCCACTGTTGCCCTTAAAGCCTCTAGCGCCATCCTTGCCACCCTCCCGTTGGATTCTGGGTGACTACTGCCTCCTCACATTGCTTGCTTCGTTTCTTTTTTATTTTTTAAAAATACATTCTGGCTGGCGCAGTGGCTCACAACTGTAATCCCAGCACTTTGGGAGGCTGAGGTGGGCAGATCACCTGAGGTCGGGAGTACAAGATCAGCCTGGCCAACATAGCGAAATTCCGTCTCTACTAAAAAATACAAAAAATTAGCTGGGCATGGTGGTGGGTGCCTGTAATTCCAGCTACTTGGGAGGCTGAGGCAGGAGAATTGCTTGAACCCGGGAGGCGGAGGTTGCAGTGAGTCGAGATCACGTCATTGCACTCCAGCCTGGGCCACAAGAGTGAAACTCTGTCTCAAAAACAAAACAAAGCAAAACAAAATGACAACAACAACGACAAAAACAAAAACTAACTACATTCTATTTGATGTTCCCAGCATTGCTTCTTCTATACACTAATTTTCAGTGGTAGGGCCTGGGTGCTGTCAGCACCTCAGCTGCAAAGGAGACAGGGAAAGAGTATTTTCTGGCTTTGACATGTGGGGAGGGGTTGGGGATTCATGACATGGAAAGGTCCCCTAACATAGAAGGATGTTCAAGGCCGGGTGCGGTGGCTCATGCCTGTAATCTCAGCACTTTGGAAGGCTGAGGCGAGCAGATCACCTGAGGTTAGGAGATTACCTGAGGTCAGGACATCCTGGCCAACATGGTGAAACCTCGTCTCTACTAAAAATACAAGAAAATTAGCTGGGCGTGGTGGCATGCACATGTAGTCCCAGCTACTCGGAAGGCTGAGGCAGGAGAATCACTTGGACCTGGGAGGTGGAGGCTGCAGTGATCGGAGGCTGCAGTGAGCCGAGATTGTGCCACTGCCCTTCAGCCTGGTGACAGAGTGAGACTCCATCTCAAAAAAAAAAAAAAAAGGAAGGATGTTCAAAAGGTGCTGGCATCCCTGAAATCGAATGAAGGTCTTCAACCATGGCCAATACTTTTTGGGAACTTAATGTGTTCTTGGCACACAGCTCTGGGTCTGTTCACCTTCTAAAGGCAAAGAGAGCCCTGAAATCACCTTTCGTCACTCTCCATCCACATGAATTAGGATGGATTGACTCCAGGGAGGGTGTGTGACTCAGATCCAACTAATTGGAACATCAGAACCTCAGTGATTAGTTTGGGATGATATGTGAATCATTCCATGCCAACTAGGTGTCACCTTGGCATTTTGCTGAAATAAATGAGGACTTGGGCTGTGAGGGTGGAGCCTAGAGCTGCTGGAAGCCAACTTCCTACTGTAAAGAACAGAGATGAAAGATGGGGGAAGGAAGACCAAGTTCTGATGTATTTTGTGCTTCTTGGCACCTGAATCACCACCTTTTATGTGAGCATATAGATTACCGTCTGCTTACACCAAGCCAATTTGCGTAGTTTCCCATTATTTCTAATTCATCAAGTCCATATTAATATTTTTATTTAATAAACTCTTTTAAAGTATCTTTATTTTTATTTTTTGAGATGGTGTCTTGCTCTGTCGCCCAGGCTAGACTCACTGCAATCTCCACCTCCCAGATTAAGCGATTCTCCTGTCTCAGCCTCTCCAGAAGCTGGGGCTACAGGCGCATGTCACTACGCCCGGTTAATTTTGGAATTTTAAGTAGAGGCAGGGTTTTACCATATTGGTCAGGCTGGTCTTGAACTCCTGACCTCAGGTGATCCACTTGTATTCGCCTCCCAAAGTGCTGGGATTACAGGCATGAGCCACAGAGTCCAGCTTATTTAATAAACTCTTTGGAATAGGTACTATTTATTAACCCTATTTTACAAATGAAGAAACTGAAGCTAAGAGATTTAAGTCGTTTACCTAAGGCTACGTAGGGGCAGAATTCAAATTCTGAGAGCTAACGAACAAATATTCCGCTCTCCTTGGTGACCCAGGAGGATTCACAGAGGTGGGTGTCACCTGTAGACTGACATTTAACCCCAAGGGGCACAGGGATTTGTGGGGAGGAGTGGGGAGGAGAGGCTTCCAGGGGATGGAACAGCCTGGTTAATGACAAGTCCTTTTCTGCTGAGAGGAAACTTCACCTGAAATTCACTTGCCCAGTCCTGAAGCCTGTCCCCAAACGGTTTTCTCTTGGAGGGGAGCATGAAACCCCATTTCTCCAGGGCAACCTCTACCCTCCAGGCTTCTGAACCTCTGCCGCCCCGTGCTCCGCGCCGGGGCCTGTCCTGCGGTGGGTCCCCTGAGGGAGGGGGACCGTGCTAGCGAGGGACGGGGTGCGGGCTCAGATGGGGGCGCGGGGCCCGGGTTTCCGAGGCAGGGATCGCGCAGTCTCCGGCTTCAGTGGCCTCCAGCTTCCCGGCTCCCGGCGGGGCGGGCCGGGGGAGGAGCTCGGCGCGTCCCCGCCCAGAGGCGGAGCGGAGGGCGGGGCCGGAGCGGGGTGGGTAGGGGACGCGAGGCGGAGCGGGGCCCCACACAGGCCGCGGCGGCTGGCTCGGGCCCCTACGGTCCCGGCGGCGGCTGGAGGAGGAAGCCAGGCGGCTGGCGGAGGAGGAGAGACGGAGGAGGCCGAGGCCGGAGCGCCGCTCGCCGCAGACTTACTTCCCCGGCTCAGCAGGGAAAGGTACGGGGCGCCCGCTCTCCGGCCGCGGGCCCAGGTTCTCAGCCTCCCCCCGGCGCAGGCAGGGGCTGCGGCTGCTGCGAGAGGGTGAGGGGCCCGGAGCGGTCCCCGAGGGCTCGGTCGGCCCGGGGTTGGGGCGGCCAGCGCGGCGCTCAGGCGCTCCGGCGGGGGTGCGGGGCGTTCGGGTTGGCTCGCGGTGGGCGCCGCGCCCCCCTGACTCCTGCTGGGGAAGGCAGTGGTGTGGGCCGGGGTGGTGGCGATCCCGGCGCCAGGGCTGCGCGGCCCGGGCTGGGCGCCGCGGGTAGAGGGCCGGCCGGACCCCCAGGCTGCGTGCGGGAGGGGAGCGTCCTGGGCGCCCAGCAGGCGCGCTCCGTGGGCGCAGACAAAGCCGGGAGCGGACGCCCCGCGCCGACTCGGGCTGCCAGGACGGTTCGACCAGGGAGAGGAGAGGTGGCTCCCGGGTGATGACCCGAGCGCCGGGAGAGGCTGGGCTGATTTCTCTCTCTGGGCTCCGGGCGTCCGGGTGGTCCCCTTGGGGACCCCGGGCAGGGAGAGGAGCAGCATTCTCCTAAGGGCCAACTAGGGGCTCACGAGTTGCCCCGGGCTTATCAGGAGCCGGGCTCGCAAAGAGGTCAGGCGTGTTGGAGGGCTTACTTTGGGGGAGGGGCTGAGGAAAGCCACTGCCCTGGGGTGGGGGGAGAGCTCCATTACTGCAGGTGAGGGGCCCGTGGAGCTTGCACCAGGGGGGCTTGGCCCGCTGAGATACTCGAGGTGGCTGGCACGTATAGTGAGAGGTGCCCACAGGTTGTTTGCAGAGCCTGCTGTTGGTGGCACATCACGTACCAGTCTGTAGAGGCAACTTGGCCGTGATTGGAGCCAGCAGCAGGTGCTTCGGGGTTACAGGGAGCAGCGCAGGCCGAGGTGCCAAGCATCCGAAAGTGTGCAGGGAAGGCCCCACATTTGGTTTCGGCCACCCCTGTCCCCCTCCCTCTTGTTAGGGTGAGGAAGCATCCCAATTCCTGCCGCTGGCTCTACCTCCGCTCGGGCTCCAAGGTCCTCTCCCTGTCCCCCTTTCTACAGTTACCTCCCCTCTTTCCAGTGTTAGAAGCGGCTCCTTTCCACCGGATCCTCCACAGCATTATAAGAAATATGCTTTGGCACCCTGTCTCCCCAATTTTAGAGCCCCCTTTTTGCCTTAATCCCTCATTCCCTCCAGCTTTGGACCTTCTTCCCTTTACCGCACAACTTCTCTGGCGAGCCTTCTGCACTCGCTCCTTCAGAGCACAGCTCTTCCGTTCTTTAGCTGGCTTGCCCTGACTTCGGTCCCACCCCTTCACTGAAACGGCCTCAGCCCAGCTCTCCAGTGAGCTCCACGCCCCCACAAGCAGGTCTTCTTCCACCTCTCCTTGTCTCCTTGAACACTCTCCTTCAAGAACCAGTGTCCTCCCTTGGCTTCTCCTGGTTTTCTTCCCTCCTTGGATGCCTTTTTTCTTAGACTTCTTTTCAGACAACTCCTTCACTCAGCTCCAAATGTTGGAGAGCCCCAGAACTCTGTCCGTGGGCCCTTTCTCTCCCCTGTCTATTTACAACCCCCTCCCCGTTTCATTCTTTCTTAGGATTTTAAAAATCAAGCATCAATTTGCAAACACACAGATCTTAAATGTACATCATTCTCATGGTTTTAAAGAGCAAATTTTATCTCCAGCCCCAGCCTCTCTACCTAACCCCCCATCTGATGATTTATGATGTCCTGGATGACAAAAACCTTAATGTGGATGAAACAGAACCCTGCCGCCACTCCCCAGGCTTTTCCTTCTCAGTGAATGGCCCATCATCTACTCACCTTTTTTTTTTTTTTTTTGAGATGGAGTTTTGCTCTTGTCACCCAGGCTGGAGTGCAATGGTGTGATTTCCGCTCACTATAACCTCTGCCTCCTGAGTTCAAGTTCTTCTGCCTCAGCCTTCCGAGTAGCTGGGATTACAGGTAACCACCACTATGCCCGGCTAATTTTTGTATTTTTAGTAGAGATGAGGTTTCACCATGTTGCCCAGGCTGGTCTTGAACTCTTGACCTCAGGTAATCCACCTGAGTTCTCTCAAAGTGTTGGGATTACAGGTGTGAGCAACTGCACCTGGCCCATCTACTCACTTTTTAAGATGGGAAACAAGGGGGCACAACTCCACCAAGAGCAAGTCCTTTTGGTTCTTTTCACAAAATTGATCTCAGGCCTGCTCTCTGTGCTCTGACTCCACTGTTACGGCCCCAGGCTACCTGCCCCAAGCCAAGCCAAGCCACCTAACCCTCTCCCCAGGTCTGCACTTGCCATCCTCTGATCTATTTTAGCAGAACAGCAAGAATGATATAGAAACTTTTGATGCGACCACCTTATTTCTCTAAAATTCTTGATAGTTCCCTATCACACTTGAATACAATCTCAAAGCTTTCCCCCGGCCTATCAGACCCTTCACATTCTGGCCACTGCTGACCTCCCTAGCCTTATCTTGACCACTGTCCACTTTGCATTCTCCCTGACAGACACATCTGAGTCATTTCTGCCCTTTGGACACACTAAGCTTTTTCCTGCCCCAGGACCTTTGCTTGTATTATCTTGTCTGCCAGTAGTGTTTTTCCAGTGCCCTTTACTGGCCTGGCTTTGCTCTTTCTTATTTTTAAGATCTTCACTTAATTATCCATTCCTCAATTCCTTCCCAGTCTTGGGAAGTCCCCTGTAATTCATCACAGCACCTGACTGACTTTATTATATTTATCACAGTTTGCAACCCTTTGTTACTGTTGTTTGTGTGCTTGATGTATCTAGCTTCTTAAGGGCTGGAACCCTGACTGCATGGACCAGTGCTGTATCTGGAGCATCGAGCACAGTGCCTGGCACATAGCAGATGCCCAGGAAATCTTTAGCCAGGTGGGCAGGTTGGGGCTGGGTTGGGCAGAAAGGTGGGTATTGCAGTGAGCACAGGAGCCCCCTTTAAACTCAAGTGACCTTGAGGATTTTTATTTTCTTTCCACAAAAGCAATTGTGCAGATTGCTGCAAGAATCTAAGGGTGTTAATGGGATGTGAAAAAGGGAAGGGGAGAAGGTACGGGTGGTTGGAGGGCAGGCCTGTATGCTGAGGGCAGCCGGTGGGCTGTGAGCCTGTGTTTGTCACTGTGGTTGGGATAAATGATTTCCTTTGCTTTCTTTGGTAGAAATCCAGGCTGGGTCAGCAGAGGGATATGTGTGCATGTTGGGTGGGAGGGAGATTCTCTAGCTCAGGAGATGTGGGCAGTCTGGGGAACCAGGGATTGATTTCAGCCCATGCTCTTGGGTGACTGCTGGGTGCCCAGCCCTGGGGGGGTCTCTCTTTAGACCCCTGCCTTTCTACCCACAGCTCTTCTGTTTGCACAGAGGAGCCAGTTGAGCGTTGAATTGTGTGGCTGGATGAAGGACTGAGAGCCAGGGGACTAGAGATCTGGGAGGGAGGGGAGCTGGGCCCTGGATGGGGGACAGGGGCAGATCGAGGTAACACCATGGGGTGGGTGCTAGAGCTAGAGGTGGTGGTCCAGATCTGGGATCAAGCTGGCATGCCTAGGAAAGGCCTTGAGCTGGGAAAGGAGGGGATGAGGAGGGCATCCTGGGTGGGAGGAATCAAGCAGAGGCCAAGTGGCAGGGCAGGGCCCTGGCATACTCACTGGATGCCCCACATTGTTCCAAGGACTTGGCAAATGTTAACTCCTTTAATCCTCTTAACGGCTCTATAAAGTAGGTCTTATTCCCATTTTACAGATGGGAAGACTAAGGCACAGTCATACAACTAAATAATGACAGAGTGAGGATTCAATTCAGCAGCTTGGCTCCGGAATCCATGCGTGAAACCACTCCACTCTGTCACTTCTCTCATGCTTCTCAGTTATGTGTCAGCTGAGGGATTCCTAACAAGAGGTGTTTCCTGCCTCCCAGAGTTGACTGGCCTGGAGGCTGCGGAGGTGGGAAAGAAGTTACACCCTTGGCTGGGCACGGTGGCTCATGCCTGTAATCTCAGCACTTTGGGAGGCTGAGGTGGGCGGATCATGAGGTCAGGAGTTCGAGACCATCCTGGCCAACATGGTGAAACCCCATCTCTACTAAAAATACAAAAATTAGCTGGGCGTAGTGGCGCATGCCTGTAATCCCAGCTATTCAGGAGGCTGAGGCAGGAGAATCGCTTGAACTCAGGAGGCGGAGGTTGCAGTAAGCTGAGATCGCACCACTGCATTCCAGCCTGGGTAACAGAGCAAGACTCCATCTAAAAAAAAAAAAAAAAAGTTACACCCTTTAAGGTAGCAGGGGTCCTCGCTTGGAGTAGGTGAGCAAGTTTTTCTGCTTCATGCCCCACTTTTTCTTCCAGAGGGGTTCCAGACCCAGGCCAATGGATTGGGCATCATGTACACTGTGATTTTGGGGTGCTGGGAAGGTCTACTGCTTCTGGTTCAGCTACCGCTCTCTGCCTGAGATGCTATCATTAGAATGTCACCCTTCTGGGTTTAGTATTGCTCTTGTCATCTGCCTGTAAAATGGGATTAGAGGGACTTTTTTTCTTTGCTCCCTGAAGGTCACATGCTTGAGTGCCTTCTCCTTGTAGACTCTGAGAGGAGGAGAGACTTCCCGGGGTATGCCAGGCTGAGGAACTGGGCCAGGAAGGAGGGAGGAGGGTGTGACAGCTCTGTCCTGCCAGGCTTTCCTGTTTGGCATAAGGATGACTCCAAGCAGGTGACCTGTCCTCCTAGGGACCTGGTGGGCTGGCTGAGGAAGGGTTTACTGACCACACAGGGATGGGACCTGTTTCCTCCAAATTCTGAGCCCCAGAGTTGAGGGGATCTGCCCATCTATCTGGACAGATCCTGCCAGCTTCCTAGGAAGAGAGGGAGGCAGGGTTAGTGGAAGGTGAGGCACAGGGAAAACATTGCTGTTGGAAGCTCACCAGTCTTCAGGGTTGTCAGGAAGGGCTCCCTTCTCTGGCAGAGGAGCATGGAGGAGGTCTGTCCACGGTGCCCAAGTCCTTGGCTGCTGAGTTGAAGTGAAGGCTTTGGCCGAGCCCGAAGTGGGCAGACTAGAGCTAGGGTGGACTTCCTGACAAGTAGACACTGGGCCTTGTTAGCTGTGGTTAGCACCTGGCATCTCCTGTGCCCCAGCCTGGTGTTCAGAGCCTTTGTGAACACAGGACGTGGTTCCTGCTCTCCAGGAAATAAACGTGAACCATGCCAGGTGTGATATAATGAGGTCCTCCTCCCAAAGGAGGTGGTGCTTTGGGAGGGTTCTGAAGTCTTGGGTGGCTTTGGCCAACAGAGGAGGGGATGGCATTCCTAAGGTGGAGGGGGAGAAGTGGGTTGAAGCCAGGCCTGCAGTGGGTTGAAACCAGGTTGGGAAAGGTCCTGGCTGCCAAGCTGCTGAGTCTGGCCTTGATTCAGTAGGCCATGGGGAGCCTTGGAAGGTTATAGGGCAAGGGGGCAATGACTTGATTAGAGCAGTGGTCTATAAAAGTGCTATTCAAACTCTAGTGCATAGATCACCTGGGCAGCTTGTTAAATGCAGGTCTGTCCTGTCTGATTCAGCAGGTCTGGGGTGAGGCCTGTGACTTCGCATTTCTTTCTTTCTTTTTTTTTTTGGATGGTGTCTTGCTCTGTTGTCCAAGCTGGAGTGTAGTGGTGTGATCTCAGGTCACTGCAGTCTTTACCTCCCTGGTTCAAGCAATTCTCCTGCATCAGCCTTTTGAGTAGCTGGGATTACAGGTGCCTGCCACCATATTTAGTAGAGACAAGGTTTCACCATGTTGGTCAGGCCGGTCTTGAACTCCTGGCTTCAAGTGATCCACCTGCCTCAGCCTCCCAAAGTGCTGGGATTGAAGGTGTGAGCCACCGTGCCCAACCTGCGACTGCATTTCTAGTAACTCCTTGGCAGTGCAATGCTGCTGCTCCATGAACCATGCTTTGTATAGCAAGGATTTAGACTGGGGTCTTGAGAGATCAGTGGATTTCAGGTGGGACCTGGAACAGGTAAAGGGAACCACCTTGGCCCCTGTGGATCCAATGTTGCGGGATGTGTAGGGAGCTGCTGATGTAGGGTCAGAGAGTGGTATAGGTGGGCTGGGGGCAGGACAGAGGGGACTATAGAAGATGTGAGCTGCAGGGGCCACTCTGCTGGGAGGTGGGGCTGTGCGAGGGCCTCTGGGTGCTTAGGTCATAGGCCAGGAACATAGGTCTGATTTCCAGGACCTCTGACTGTAAGGAGCTCCCAAGACCATGATGGGGTATCTTGGGTGACTGTATCCCAGGGCACGGTGACATGCAGACAGCATGGAGAGCACCTTATCTCTGCCCACAGCTGAGGCCAGCACTGTGGGTAACCAATCTGGGGCAAGCACCCTTCCTCCAGCCAGGGCGGGGCTGAGAGATTGGGGAAACAGCTGATCCAGCCCTCTAGCTCCAGCTGTGACGTGTCCTCATAAAAGGCCGCAGTCTCCCCAGCTGCCCGGCCATCACCCCAGTGAGTGCGGTGCCCCTCACCCTGGCCTGAGTCCTTGTTGCTGCTGCTGATGGTTACGTGAGCTGCCATCGGGGTCTTATCCCAGTCTGCCCACCTCCCCGCTATACGTGGGAGTGGGGGGGCAGGGCGCCTGGATGCTTCTCTCTGCTTTGCCCTGGCTGGGCCACTACAGGCAAGTGTCTGCTCCTCTCTGAGATGTCTGTCTCCTCATCTGTGAACTGAGGGGTTCAGGTCCCTGCTGGGGGGGTTATCACAGGGTGTGTTGGGTGGGGCATTGTACCTTCTCAGAATGGCAGATTAACGCATTTTAGTTTAATATTAAATTTAAACTTAATATTAAAACTTACATGTTAATGATGGGGTCAAATTAGCAATTTACTTGGAAAAACCATCCAGGTTTCTTTGGGGGTCTCCCAAGGCACCTTGCACCCCAGGCTCTGCATGGCCTGGGGTTCGTATCTGAGGACAATGGTCAGTTGAGGGCCCCCCAGATGCTGGCAGGGGGGTAGCAGTCACCACACCCAAAGGAAGGTGCAGACGGTAGACGCCGGGGGCAAAGGTTCTGCTGCCCTGGGCAGCGCCAATAGGGGCTGGAAGGGTGGGGGTTGACTGACTCTCAGTCTGAGCTCCCCAGATATCCCCCACACCTCCTCAAAGGAGAGCAAGGCCGAGCTAGTCACACCGCACTTTGATCCTTGTCTCTGGGGCCAGGCCATCCTGCGGGATGGAAAGGGATAACATTTCTCAAAGACTGTTCTGCGCAATCTCAAGGGTTCAGGGGAAAAATAAGGGAAGAAGCTAGCAAATTCATTCCACCACCCTGTGGGAGATTCAGAATACATTTAAGAGAATTAAAGGCCCTGACAAGTCCTGTAGAAAAGAAACTGTTTAGTGTTTCTCCCCAGACTGATCTGACCATTGAAACCTTTTTTTTTAACTGCCAACAATGTCCCACCGACCAGGAAAACACCTGCTGGGAAGAGCTAATGTGGAAAGATGCTGCTCACTGGAAGGCCGCAAACAGGGTAGTACAGGTGGACTTCCTGGTAGAGGTGGACTTGCTGGGATGGGCACATTTGGCCAATCAGTAGAAGAAAAGGGCACTGCAGAGAGAGAGATGCCAGGCTCCCCTCTGAGGCCTCAGTTTCTTCATTTACATAGAGGGTAAATCTTTGCCCTCCATGTCTGCCTCCCCACCTTCCTTTGGGTGTAGTGACTGCCACCCCCCTGCCAGTGCCTGAGGGGACCTCTCCTGACCAGGGCCCTCAGATGTGCCCGTCCCACCAAGTCCACCTCTACCAGGAAGCTCTCCGCCATCCTTCCTTTTCTCCCTGGTATTTCTGGGCTGAGAGCCAGCCCTGGGTTCTTGTAGCAATGGCTCTGCCTCACTGGATAAGTGAGGAAGGATCTGTCTGGTGCCTGGGATTTCCAGGTAGCTGGGCCTGGGTCTTCTGGATTCTTTTTCTTTTTTTCTAGTGGAGTCTTGCTCTGTCACCCAGGTTGGAGTGCAGTGGTGCGATCTTGGCTCACTGCAACTTCTATCTCCTGGGTTCAAGCAATTCTCATGTCTTAGCATCCTGAGTAACTGGTATGACAGGCGCTCACCACCACGCCTGGCTAATTTTTGTATTTTTGGTAGAGGCTGGGTTTCACCATGTTGGCCAAGCTGGTCTTGAACTCCTGACCTCAGGCGATCTGCCTGCCTTGGCTTCCCAAAGTGCTAGGATTGCAGAAGTGAGCCACTGTGCCTGGCCCATCTTCTGGATTCTGAGAGGGCCTTTTCCTTATACCTCCTGGCCATCTCCTTGCTCTGCAAGTTCTCCCCAGCCTTTCATCTCAGAGGCTACCACAGCAGGGTTGTGAACTCTGGACAAGAAGCAAAGCCTCTCTGTGCCTCTTTTCCCTCATTTGTACCATGAGGGTAATATTACCTCCCTCCTAGAGGGTGGCTGGGTTGTTGTAATACTCTAATACCGGTTGGCTGCCCTTACTACTGTGATAGACATAGCTGAAGGAAGGACCCTGGAAGGGCCCTTGTCATTGTGGACATGAGGGAAGAAAGCAAGAGCCAGCAGCATGAGGCTTGGAGTGGGGTCCTGGTTAGACCAGCGCAGGACAGTCTGCAGAGGAGAAGAGTGAGGATGCGGGGAGCTAGCAGGACTGGCTTCCTGGAGGAATGGCCAGTGGCGGGGGTTGATCTGGACAGAAAGAGAAGTCATAGATTTGGATCTGAGAGTCAGAGGATCCTGGTAGGTGCGTCTAGGAGACAGGTGGCCTGCGGGCAGGAAGGAGGCATCAGGGACTGCCTTCACTCATTGGGCTATGGGGAGCTGCAGAGGCTTTTGAGCAGGGCAGTGATGTGATCAGAGCACTGTGTTAGTGAGAAGTGAGGCAGGATGTGAGTGATGGTGGGCTGTGGGAGGGGGTGGTGCTGCAGGACCTCCCACACAGTGGCTGTGCCCCTTCGTGGACTCGAAGCATGGGGAAGGGGCAGGCTGAGGACATGACCCTCATTCTCAGACTCTCAGGGCAGTCAGTGAGGCTACCCTGTCTTGCCTCTGCCACACCTCCTTTCCTCTGTGGTGTGAGGCTCTTTGCTTAGCAGCTGAGGTGGGGGAGATGGGGTATGGTATTTTATTTTTTTGAGATGGAGTTTCACTCCTGTTGCCCAGACTGGAGTGCAATGGTGCGATCTCAGCTCACTACAAGCCCTGCCTCCTAGGTTCAAGCAATTCTCCTGCCTCAGCCTCCTGAGTAGCTGAGTTTAGAGGCACGAGCCACCACACCCGGCTAATTTTTTGTATGTTTTAGTAGAGACAGGGTTTCTCCGTGTTGGTCAGGCTTGTCTCTAACTCCTGACCCTGTGATCTGCCTGCCTTGGCCTCCCAAAGTGCTGGGATTACGGTCATGAGCCACAGCCCAGCTGGCGTATGGTATTTTAAACAGTACCCAGGAGGAGGAGATTCGGTGCCGCATGGGGTGACGCTGGCCCTCCAACCTGACCTGGAGGCCCTGGTGGGGCATGCTCAGTGAATTTTGCTACCCAGCCCCAGCTCCACTCCCTTGTCCTCCTTTGCCCCTTTGTCTTCCTTCCTCAAGCATGCAGGAGCCCAGTGCTCTCTAAATCCGGGGCTGGGAGGTTGGAGGATGAGGAAAAGCATCTGGATTCAGGCGGAGCGTGGTGGCCTAGCTGGGGGACAGTGCAGCACCCCTTAGTCCAGATTCCTTCTTCTCCACCCACTTCTTGAGGGATGACATTAAGGAAGATGTGACTTAAAGCCAGAAAAACAAGCACTTGGAAATGAGTTGCAATTTATTAGAAAACAGAACAAAGAATCTAGCCACCCCTGCCAACTCTGTGCCAGGCCCTGGCAGACACGTGGGTCCTGTCTTCCCCATGCAGTCCCATGGGGCCTGAGTGAAGCATGTTGGGTCTCACTCAGGTTCTGGGACATCTGGCTTGATGCCCTTTCCTCACCCCATGGCTCTCTCAGAGCCTGTCCTCAAACCTTCAGCTATGCTCCCCACCCATAACCAGACCTCCAGGCCAGCCCAGCTCAGCCACCACACCTCTGACCCTGGCAGGTGGTGGTGGTACTCCTTGCAGGCTGAATCGGCTAGATTTTAGGATGACTCAAGCAGGAGACACCCAGGACCACCAAGGGAAACACATTCTTAGGACATATTTTTAAATGATGCCTTTAAATGTTAAACACACAGGCACCTTTAACTGTCTCTTATTTTGAAAAATAAAAAAAAATCATACACAATGCAAAACCTTGAGAGTTAATCTGAAAAGGTTTGGAGTTTTTTTTTTTTTTTTTTTATTTTTCAAAATATGAGACAGTTAAAGGTTTTTCCTACTTGTAGTTATTTGTGTTTTTTTTTTTTTTTTTTAACTTCCTCTTCCCGG